>NC_090228.1:36782708-37156041 GCF_024489055.1 Chanodichthys erythropterus | reverse complement strand
CTTGTTCCAAAGCTGTATACATTTCTTCTGTTAAAAACCACCATTGACTTCCATATTTTTTTTTTTTTTTCTACTATGGAAGTCAATGTTGGCCCAAAGCAGCCTGGTAACAAACTTGAAACTTTGGTGAACTATCCCTTTAATTCAACTGTGCAACTAGTCCGATTACAAATTAATTATTAGGGTCCATGTAAATGCAGCTTTTGTATAGTCCCAAATTATACACAATCACATCACATAGGCTGCTTTGCAACCCTATAACTTTTTTAAATCTGAAGCTATAGCAGCAACATTAGCTGTGTTTACATTGGCTCTAATAATCATACTTTAATCAGACTAGTAGCACAGATGGAATAAAAAGTCACATGTAACCACATTAGTTGAAATGAATTGGCCGGGTCCAATTGACATTTCATTAGGATTGAAAGGGCATGTTTAAAGCTTTTTTAAAATCTGTTCGATTAAAACTGTTCGAATCAATTCAACTATCATATACAATCCAAAATCTCCTTCCTCTCATCATCTCATCCGCAAGCTTCTTGTTTGAAAGGGGCATTTTTACTGCTTGATAAATATAAACAGCATGGCACAAAGCTTAATGTGCTCATCGTCTCCTAATTAGGACCCATAATAGATAAATGTTATGTCTGTTTTTAAAACAAAGAAAAGCTGTGTAGTGCAGTCGTGCAATGTACCAACTGCTTTGACATGATTATCGGGTTAACGAACTTGTATGCAAGGGCTCACAAACTACTGAGTGTTCGAACTTACACAGTGTACGCCTGCCTAAAGGGTTAGTTCACACAAAAATGAAAAAAAAAAAAAAAAAAAGACTCGCCCTTATGTCATTCCGAACATGCAAGAATGTGTTGTTCATCTTCGAAAGATAAGTGAAGATATTTTTATGAAATCTGAGAGTTATTTCCCTCAATTTACAGACCATGCAACGAACACTTTGACACTTCTAAAAGTTCATAAAGTGATTGTAAAAGTGATCCATATGAATGGAGTAGTTTAGTCCAAATTTTCTGAAGAGACTTGTTCGCTTAATGCAATATACAGTTTGAGTTTAGACTTTTATTCACATATAAACATTAATTAGCAAACATAAATGGAAGCTCAACTGTACTTGTTTGTATATGCACTTGTGTATTCAATTTGTTCATTATATAAAGCAGTGGTTCCCAAACTTTTTAGCGTGGAGTACCCCCTGAAGGCATTACCATCCTTCCGTGTACCCCCTCTCTTCCACTTCGACTGCAGTCATGCCTTTACCATTAAGGGACAATATTTGCCCCCTAAAATGATTTTCCAGTGCTTTTTTTTTTTTACCTTTATGAATAACTATAAAATAAATAATGTTTTAAATAAAAATGTTCAATAGAGAAATATGCAATGATGGTAAAACTAAGTAAAACTTTTAAATATTAAACTAAAACCGCCAGTAGGTGGCAGCAAGTCACTGTTTTTATGAGTGAGTCATCGAGTCATTCATTCAGTAACTAAGCAAGTGGCTGTGAATGAATCATTGAATCGACTTTCACAATTCGTTCAAAGCCGCAGAATTGTTCGCAAAAGACAGACATGTGTTGTAGTTCTGCTGTGGTTTTCGTTATTATTTCATTGCAAAATAGAGTAAATACTGACAGTACTGTGTTTAAAATGTAGGTTTTGTTTTTTGACCTGTTGTATAATGTCACATTTGCAGTCTTGTGGATATTTGGGAACAATTGCATTCTTGCTCGTTATCATCATTAAATACAAGAACTCACACAAGGTATGTTTTTGTACCGGTGAAAGTTTGTCTTAAATCGAAATTAATTAATTATCCATGTCTATATTTGTTCTTCATCAAGTCAAGTCAAGTCAAATTTATTTATATAGCGCTTTTACAATTGGTAATTGTTTCAAAGCAGCTTTACATATTAGAAGCACAGAAAAAATGCTACATTAAGCCAATGTCGGCTGACTTCCAGGGATGGAAAAAAACCCCTAGGAGAAAAACCCAGCGTGCTAGCACTGGGAAAAAAGTCCTAGGAGGGAAAAAAACCCTTGGAAGATATATATATGTAAATGTATATGGAGATCAAAATCTGAATTGTACATTTTTATTATAGAGATTAAAAATCGATTATATATAAATATATGTAAGCGGATACGGGGATCCTGGGCTACGTTGTAGTCAGGTCCAGACGCAGGTTCTCCATCTGACCTGGATACGGCCTGGATCCAGCACCCGGCAAACCTCAGGATAAGCAGAGAGACAGATATTAGCGTAGATGCCATTCTTGTTCTGATGTACAGGTATATATAGTGTTATAGGAAATGTTCTCGGTTCCGGCTGACCTAATTATTGCAGCGTAACAATCCTTTAACGGATTTGAAAAATGTTAATGTATTGATAATGTGTTATGTGTATGCAAGAGCAAAGAGATGTGTTTTTAGTCTAGATTTAAACTGACAGAGTGTGTCTGCTTCCCGAACAATGCTAGGAAGATTGTTCCAGAGTTTAGGTGCTAAATAGGAAAATGATCTGCCGCCTTCAGTTGATTTTGATATTCTGGGTATTATCAACTGGCCTAAATTCTGAGATCGCAATAAACGTGAAGGACTATAATGCATTAAGAGCTCACTTAGGTACTGGGGAGCTAAACCATTTAGAGCTTTATAAGTAAGTAGCAAGATTTTAAAATCTATACGATGTTTAATAGGGAGCCAATGTAATGTTGACAGAACTGGGCTAATATGGTCATACTTTCTGGTTCTAGTAAGAACTCTAGCTGCCGCATTTTGAACCAACTGTAGTTTGTTTAAAAGCCGAGCAGAACAACCACCCAGTAGAGCGTTACAATAATCTAGTCTTGAGGTCATGAATGCATGAACCAACTGTTCCGCATTTGTCATTGAGAGCATATGTCGTAATTTAGATATATTTTTTAGATGGAAGAAGGCGGTTTTACAGATACTAGAAACATGACTTTCAAATGAAAGATTGGTATCAAAGAGCACACCCAGGTTCCTAACTGAGGACGAAGGTTTAATGGAGCACCCGTCAAGTGTTAGATAGTATTCAAGGTTTTTTCGTGAGGAAGTTTTTGGTCCAAAGATTAGGAAATCAGTTTTTTCTGAATTTAATAATAAGAAATTTCTTGTCATCCAGTTTTTAATGTCAGCTATGCATTCTGTTAGTTTTGTGAATTTGTAGGTTTCGTCAGGGCGCGAGGAAATATAGAGCTGAGTATCGTCAGCGTAGCAGTGAAAACTAACACCATGCTTCCTAATTATCTCTCCTAAGGGCAGCATGTACAGAGTGAAAAGCAACGGTCCTAATACTGAGCCTTGTGGTACCCCATATTTAACCTGTGATCGATACGACATCTCTTCATTAACTACCACAGACTGATAACGGTCAGATAAGTATGATTTGAACCATGCCAAAGCAATTCCACTAATGCCAATATAGTTTTCAAGTCTTTTTAAAAGAATGTTATGATCGATAGTGTCAAAAGCAGCACTGAGATCTAATAACACTAATAGAGAAATACAGCCACGATCGGATGATAGGAGTAGATCGTTTGTAACTCTAACGAGAGCAGTCTCAGTACTATGGTATGGTCTAAATCCTGACTGGAAATCCTCACAGATTCCATTTCTTTCTAAAAAGGAACACAGTTGTGTTGAAACTGCCTTTTCTAGTATCTTTGACAGAAAAGGTAGATTCGAGATTGGCCTGTAATTTACTAAATCTCTCGGATCTAGTTGAGGTTTTTTAATAAGAGGTTTGATAATAGCCTGCTTAAAGGTTTTTGGCACGTGTCCTAGTGTTAAAGATGAATTAATTATATCAAGAAGTGGACCTACGACCTCTGGAAGCATTTCTTTCAGTAGTTTAGTCGGCATTGGGTCTAACATACATGTCGTTGATTTTGATGATTTGATAAGTTTAGATAATTCTTCCTCTCCTATAGTGGCGAATGATTCTAGTTTTACCTCAGGGACACTACAGTGCACTGTCTGAAGAGAAACTGTAGACGGTTGCATGTTTATAATTTTCTCTCTAATATTATCAATCTTGCAAGTAAAGAAGTTCATAAAGTCATTACTGCTGTGCTCTATGGAAACGTCAGCAGTTGAATCTCTGTTTCTAGTTAATTTAGCCACTGTGTCAAATAAATACCTAGGATTATGTTTGTTTTCTATTAAGAGATTTGAAAAATAAGTAGATCTAGCATTTCTTATGGCTGTTCTGTACTCAATCATTTTTTCTTTCCACGAAAGGCGAAAAACTTCTAGTTTTGTTTTCTTCCAACTACGTTCAGCTTTTCTAACAGCTCGTTTTAGAGCCCGAGTGTGCTCATCATACCACGGCGTTGGATTAGTTTCCTTAATCTTCTTTAGACGTAAAGGAGCGACCGCATCTAATGTGCTGGAAAAGAGAGAGCCAATAGTTTCTGTTGCAGCATCGAGTTCTTCTAAGTTGTCAGGTATACGAAGGCGATGAAACTGCTCGGGGAGATTATTTATAAAGCAATCTTTAGTGGCAGACGTGATTGTTCTACAATATTTATGGCTGGGTGGTGGTTTTGTAGCCTTGGCTAATTGTATTATACACGAGACTAAATAATGATCTGATATATCATCGCTCTGCTGTAGAATTTCAACAGCATCAATATCTATTCCATGCGACAGTATTAGATCTAGGGTATGATTACGACAATGAGTGGGTCCTGACACGTGTTGTTTAACTCCAATAGAGTTTAAAATATCTGCAAATGCCAATCCAAATGCGTCTTTATTATTATCTACATGGATATTAAAATCACCAACAACAAGGACTTTATCCGCAGCCAGTACTAACTCTGATAGAAACTCAGCAAATTCTTTGATAAAGTCAGTATGGTGCCCTGGTGGCCTGTATACAGTAGCCAGCACAAATGTCAACTTACATAATGTTACATAAAGCACCATCACTTCAAAGGAATTATATTTGAAATTCTTTTGAATGATTCTGAATATATTACTATAAATTACAGCAACACCTCCCCCTTTGCCTTTCTGTCGAGGATTGTGTCGATAATCATAACCTTGAGGACTAGATTCATTTAAAGTAATGTAATCGTCTGGTTTTAGCCAGGTTTCTGTCAAACACAGCAAGTCTAGTTTATTGTCTGTGATAATTTCATTTACTATAAGTGCTTTTGAAGAAATAGATCTAATATTCAGTAACCCAAGCTTTATCATTTGTTTATCTGATTTATCTGTGATTTTCATTTTTTGAACATCAATTAAATTTTTACCCTTAAAAGGTTTTGGAAGTTTTTTGTAATTACTAGTTCGAGGTACAGACACAGTCTCTATGTGATAATATCTAGGTGAAAGTGTTTCTATGTGCTGTGAATTATCTGAGTTCTGTGACGTGAGGCGGCTAGCAGACGGTCGGTTTAGCCAGTTTGTCTGCGTCCTGATCTGGGCCCTGGTTTGTCATGTTTCAGCTCTAAGACTATTTGCCAAGTTTCTAGAGAGAAGAGCAGCACCATCCCGGGAGGGATGAATACCATCTCTTTTCAACAGATCAGGTCTGCCCCAAAAGCTTTTCCAATTGTCTATGAAACCTATATTATTCTGCGCACACCACTTAGACAGCCAGCCATTGAGTGATGATAACCTGCTAACTATCTCATCACTCCGACGAACAGGAAGAGGGCCAGAACAAATTACTTTTGCTGACATTGAATTTGCGAGTTCACACACCTCTTTAATGTTAATTTTAGTGATCTCCGACTGGCGAAGTCGAACATCATTTGTGCCGACGTGGATAATGATTTTAGAATATTTACGTTTAGCATTAGCCAGCACTTTTAAATTTGCTTTGATGTCAGGTGCTCTGGCCCCCGGCAAACATGTGACTATGGTGGCTGGTGTCTCTATTTTCACGTTCCGTGTAATAGAATCGCCAATTACTAGGGCACTTTCAACAGGATTCTCAGTGGGTGCGTCACTGAGTGGGGAGAACCTGTTTGATGTTCTAATCGGAACGGAAGAGTGGTGTTTGTTCTTGCCATTATGCCGCCTCACAGTCACCCAGTTAGCCTGCTGCGTGGCTTCTACAACCGGAACCGAATGTGTAGTGTTTACTAGGCTAGTCGCATCCAAAGCAGTATCTAAGGCCCTTTCATTCTCACTATCCTCAATTAAAGTTTGGATGCGTGTCTCTAATTCTGAGATTCTCTCTGTCAGCCTGACAATATCCCTGCAATTATCACATGTGTAAGTCTCACTGCTGACAGAAAGAGCTAAGCTGTACATGTTGCATTTACTACACATGATAATCGTCGGACATGACTGACCGTGTGTTTGATGAACGCCGTCCCTAAAACTGCAACGCACACGGGACTCGCTGGCTGGATGTCTCGGTCGCTTGCCGGTGCCTGGGGCGAGGGTGATATGCGGGACGCTGTACCTCGCGGTGGATCGATGAATGCCGGGCAGCAACGTCTCCACAGCTTCCCGATCTGGCGAGGACAGATCAGAATAACATACATCGGATAAATCCGCCATTCAATCGACAAGGAAGGTTGGTTTAGAGGAAAAAAAGAAAGATGGTAGCTAGCAGGCTATGGCTAACACTAGGTGATTACGCTGGTGGATTGCTAGTAATAAATCGTTCCGTTTAGTAATACTATGCAATAGGTTAAGTAATCTAGTGAAAAATAAGGAAGTTATATTATGCGAATAGGAATAAAGAGAAGGATTTAGGATAATCTCCACGAAGCTCCGAGCGTAGATCAGACAGCTGGCAGGCAGCAGCGTTGAGCAGCGTTGAACCGGAAACCGGAAACAGTGCAAGTCCTTCAAATGCGAGTAAGTGCTAAATCCCCACTTTTACAAAGGTGCATTATCGTGAACGACAGTAATTTAGCGCGATTTAAGGCAGCAGATTCGGCACGCAATCTATCATATGCATGCTGCTTGTGTGGATACAGTCATTTTTGACTGCAAATGATGAGGTAATTTGATTAAATGTACTGGATTTACGGCATTTTGGCGGTTAGAAATACATGCTCTATTTTAATATTATTTTAATGTAGAATTAAATGAACTACTCAGCATTTTGTTCGCGTACCCCCTTTTGTCACCTCATGTACCCCTAGGGGTACGCATACCCCAGGAACCACTGATATAAAGTGATCAAGTTTATTCAGAAAATTTGGACTAAACCTCAATTCATTAGATTAGATTTACGATCTTTATGAACTTTTGTTTTAAACATCAAAGTGGCAATTGCGTAGACTGTCAATGGAGGGACAGAAAGCTCTCAGATTTCATTAAATTATCTTTATTTGTGTTTTGAAGATGAACGAAAGTCTTAACAGGTTTGGAACGACATGAATTCATGTCATGATAAAAACAAATAATGTTGTAACTTACAATATATACATGATATTTTAATGATTTCAAAATACTATCAAAAATTAAAAAAAAAAAAAAATCACATTCATAATCACAATTCATTTAGGCTACATGAAATATGCCCTTACTGTATTTTTTCTTAAAATATTTTTTTCTTGCTTTCGTGTACAGAAAGATGTATTTTTGAGGAGGCTGCAACAACGATTAAAGCCAGGGACACAGTTAACGACTGTAAGGCCGATTATAAATGTAATTTGATACTTTTAACTGATCTTGCCCAAACACGTGGAGTCAGAGCCAGTTGCGTTCAGTCTGTTTATAATCTGTAAGTATTTAAATCCACTTCAGTCGAAGGAAACAGTTTTTAAGTGTGTTGATTTCAGTCTTAGAATGTTTCTTCTAGTCGTTCAGTGTGTCCCCAGCTTGAAGGAGTCAGCAGTGAGGGAAGTAATCGTTAAAATGTAAGTTCTTTGAGAATTTGTGCACTGTTTATTATCTAAATGTAAAAATGTACACTGCCAGTCAAAGATATTGAGATTTGGAAGATGTTGCAAAATTTAATTTATTCCTTTGACGGAAAATTTTCGGCATCATTTTTTTAGTCTTCAGTGCCACTTGATCTTTGATCATTCTAATATGCTGAATTGATGCTCGGACATTTCTTTTGAAATGTGCTGCTTCATTTTTTTGTGTTCTTGAGCATCAAATCATCATATTAGAATTATTTCTGAAGGACCATGTGACACTGAAGACTGGAGTTAATGATGCTGAAAATTCAACTTTGATCACAGGAATAACTTACTTTTAAAATAGATTAAAATAGAAAACAGTTAATAGTAAAAACTATTTTAGAATATTAAAGTAAAACTACTTCACAGTATTATTTTTTTACTGTATTTTTTCATCAAATGCAGCCTTGGTAAGTAGAAGAGACTGCTTTCAAAAGTAAAAATGCAACTTCTAATAGTGTAATTCAACCTTTCAGCTGCCAGAGGAGGATGATGATGGCAGTGGTGACCAAGGTGACAGTGCAGCTCAGGATGAAGAAGAGGAGGAACATGTAAGTTAAACATGCTTTCCTCATACCTTTTATGGATATACAGGGGAAGACCCTTAAAAATACAATAATTAACAGTCTATAATATGTCTGAACACTAGAGGCGGACATTTTTTCCTGTGACAGATTCTGGCCGTTTTTTTTGGGGGGGGTGCTATGTGCACCTTACTGGAGAATTTTTCTCCCTTCTTGACTTTTTTTTTTTATCAATTCATCAGGTTTCTACGCATCTGTCAATCAAACAGAAAACACAATTGTGATATAGCTTAGTGCGCTTATTGTTCTCATTTTCCCACCACTAGTTAGTTTCCATGGTTTCTAATTAGTTCACATCTGTTCCCTGTTCTGTTGATTAGCTTTCCTTGTGTATTTAAGCCATTAGTTTTCATCAGTTCATGGTCTAGTGTTATAGCGTGTAGTGCTTTGTTTCCTGCTGTTTATAATAAACAATTTAATGATCCCTAGTGAAAAATAAATAATAAATATACTAAAATGTATTTGAAGTACATTTATTTTATGCTAAGTATACAACAATTGCATTTACATATTTATGTACTTATACCCTAATATAAATACCCTACAATTGTACATATTCTGAACCATAAACATCTTAAAGATGCTTACTAAATGTTTATTTAACATCTGACAGGAAAATCTTTTTTTAAGTATTACAGATGAGCACATCACAACATGAAATAGACAACTGAGTGAGTGATGTGTGCTATTATGTAGAATCCGCTGTTGCCAACACTGTTTATATGAATGAAAATAGAGTAAATAAATAAATCTACACAAAATAAACAAAAGTTATCTATTGTATTTGTCCATTAGTAGTGTTGATAAAATAAGGAATATTTGTGCTGGATAAAAAGTGAGTTAACACATTAGCAGCTACCTCAATATGTGAATGTAGTAATGAGCACATAAACAAATGCTATTGTATTGAACAAATGCAAAATGATTCTTTTGCGCATGATAGGATGCATAGAGAACTTTGTGATCGCATTCAAACCCTCAAGTCTCAAGATTTGTTGAGGATTCAAGAAATAGACCAGCAGTAACTACATTGGAGTCCTTATACGAATGTCTTAATTTAGTGCGGACTGCTTATGAATCCAGACAAAGAGCCAGGTCTGAGAACATTTATACACTGTTTCCTCCACCTGTCATTGCTGAACATCAGGACAGACCTCAATACAGCATTTCAGGAGAGCATTGTCAGACAGTCTACAAGGACGGTCGTTCAGAAGACGGCGTTCAATCTGTCGATGAATTTACAGTGTTGTAACTCCAAATCAATTATGGTGAGTAAATTCCTTAAAGATCAACTTAGTGTAAATGAAGTAGCACAAAGTCAAGAGTCAGTTTCTTACAATCCACTTGGACATGAAGTAGTACTTAAAATTGCATTACGCAATTTTTGAAAAATGTTGAAAATGGATTGAACCAAGCACAAAGACACACTTGTAGCCAGTCAGAAGTAGGGGATGTACAGTATACACTCATATTGAGTGATCTTTTTGGGTTGGGGGTCAAATTTTATCTGATAAAAACACTTGATTTGAAGTCAAATTTGAAGTCTACAGCAAAATGGACCAAGCAACAAAAGCCAAAGAGCTCATAATTAAGACTTGTTTCTTTTAATGTTTAAATTATTGCTGCGTAACCTTGACCTTATTATGCTTTTACCACACATTATTTACTCTGGTTTCAATTTCTCTTAGGCACATCGATGGAAACCACAAACTTGCGAGATGGAGGATGGTGTTCCATGGCTGTGTTGGTGGTTTCAGTCATACTATCATCTACCTTGAGGTGTGATCATGGACTTGAAAACACTGGTGTTGACTGTTTCATGCTTTACAGAAGAGGATTAAACAGATATAGTGTTATTACTGGCAGGTC
This sequence comes from Chanodichthys erythropterus, assembly GCF_024489055.1. Taxonomy (NCBI): domain Eukaryota; kingdom Metazoa; phylum Chordata; class Actinopteri; order Cypriniformes; family Xenocyprididae; genus Chanodichthys; species Chanodichthys erythropterus. The sequence continues at coordinate 37,145,669 of NC_090228.1, read as the reverse complement.
AGTGCATAATCAAAGAATTGAGAGGTTATGGGCAGAGCTAAATTGAGTAGTGTCATTTCAGATTGTTAATCTTTTTAACTTTATGGAGGAGCACGGTGTGTTATTCATTTAATATGCTCCACTTTTTTTATCTTTTTTAGAGAGGCGGGGCTTCAGGGAGTATTTCAATTACACCAGAGCACAGCAGTAACTCGAGGCTAGCTGTAAAGTGACTATTCTTAAACCACACACACACACATTGAAGTAAATAATCACAACCTGCAAGCCACAAGGTATTGGAACAGCTAGCCTCCCGACTCAGGGGCCCACAGAATCACGCCAACACGCATACACGAAGCCGGTAATTTTTTATAACTGGCTTTTTGAGGGCAGGCCAGAGCACACCGTCCAACAGAGGTGAGACAATCAGAGCAGCTACTGCCACAGCCACCAACTTCATCATGGAAGAAAACAAAACAAATACACACAAAACAAAAACAGCAGCACAACAATCTTCCAGGGTAATGATCACTGGGGGTAATCACAGCCTACACACCACCGCGAAGCCTCGACTCTTTCTATTCCAGCTTTGAATTGAGGCATACGCACCCTAAGGGGCGGAGCTAGCACTGACGCATCTCTAGGTGGCATAATCGCAGTCTTTAAATAGACAAGAACCGAGTGCTTATAGGCTGCCACTCTAAGTATGGGGGAGGGAACTTATTAACCCTACCACAATCTACCCCCAGCTTTTACATTGTCGCCCCAACAATGGAACTATTTAAGTCTCAGCCAATTTAATTACAAGGTGTAACCAAAGCAGAAACAGAGTTTAACACAAGACTTCCCGTCCCTGCTCTTACCACCTCTCCTGCTGCCAAGGGCAATTTTGCCAGTATTACACCCAGTAGTCCAGTACTATACCCACTCTAAACAGATTGCTGATAAAAACATCAAGCCACTTTGGAATGCGACATGGCTTTTGGCCTCACAATGGTAAATGGATTGAAAAAGGCAGAGCCAAGTCGTCCAACAAGTCCCTGATAGCACTGACTAGGGACATTGATGCTCAGTACCCCTGGGACTTGAGTACAAAGGTCACCAGGGGGTCCCCGACAACAAGCACTCTGCATCTTGTAACTACTTGACCACAATTTTGCATCCAAATCCATCTAACCAATGTAAGAAATTAAAAGAAAAGGCAGTCACTTGCCTAACCGTGCTTTGACTCCACGGTGAGGACTAATTACCCCAACAACGCAGATGGGTCAGGCTGCCCACCCCCAGCTGATGACAAAACTGTGAGCAACCATTCAACTTCTGTAACACAGAAATAATTTTAGTTAGATTGCTCCGCTCAACCTCTGGGCAATACTGTGATCCTGTGATGTGTCAGGGTATTACATGAAAGGTGTGCTTCACTATCCAGCCCACTAGGGGGACTCAAGGGGTACCGTTCGGATAAGTTATAGATACAGAAGTGAATAAGTGTGTTCCTGATGAAAACACAGTGTTGTTCTATGGCTCTTCAATACATCGCAAAAGACGATTAATGCCTCCTTGTAAGTGCATACTAGACATGGTGTCAGAAGTATAAAGACAAGAAAAGAGCAAGATGTCAAAATTTAACCCACCAGAAAGTTGTAATTTTGATCGTCCAACAGAGTGGCCAATGTGGCGGCAGAGATTTGCACGCTACAGGACTGCTACAAAGCTGAGTAAAGAAGATAAAGAGGTACAGATTAACACTTTAATATATGCTATGGGCATTGAAGCTGAGAACATCTTCAAATCGTTCACCTTTACTGCAGAGGAAAGTGCTGAGGAGTACGAGACAGTTCTCGGAAAATTTTATGAGTATTTTTTGCCTAAAAAGAACGTGATACACGAGCGGGCATGTTTTCACCAGAGAGTGCAGAGGCCCGGAGAAAAGGCGGAGTGCTACATCAGAGCCCTTTACGAACTCAGTGAGAACTGTGAATTCGGTGCAAGTCGAAATGAACATATTAGAGACAGACTTGTAGTCGGAATTCGAGATAACGAGCTTTCTAGAAGAATGCAGCTAATGACAGCACTTACACTGGAAACGGCGGTGCAAATGACGCGGCAGGCTGAAGATGTCGCGCAGCAGATCAGCCAGCAGGAGGGTCAGTCATCGAGCAGCGTGCAAGAGGTAGCCTCCAGACGTTCTTCAAAAGCAGCAGATAGGCCCTGGACGAAAGAGAAACACAAAAAGGGTGGTTAGAAAAGAAGAGAGGATACAGAGAATGAATGTGGCAGATGTGGTAAAACAGGACACAAAGACATCAGAAAATGCCCAGCAGCTGATACTGAATGCAGGAAATGCAAAAGAAAAGGACACTGGGCGAGAATGTGCAAATCAAAAACCGTGAGACAAGTGATGGCGAAAGAAGTGAGTGAAGAGAGCTTTTACCTGGGTGCAGTGAGTAACAAAAACGAGTCAGAAGAAGCTAAATGGACTGTGTTGCTTAAGATAGGTGATACTCCAGTTAGTTTTAAGATCGATACGGGAGCTGATGTTACCGTAATGAACATGGAGACATTTGAAAAACTTCACCCAAGAGCTCAGCTCCTTCAGTCAAACATAGTACTAGACAGCCCAGGTGGATCATTAAATTGCATTGGATAGTTCACTGCAGAAGCGGAGCATAAACGTAGAAAGTACGCCATTACTGTGTATGTGGTGGCAGGAGAAACTGTCAGTAACCTTCTAAGCCGACAGACAGCTGCTGAGATGGGACTAGTTAAAAGAGTAGAACAGATAAACACAGTTTTTGAAGGAAGTGGTACAATGAGAACAGAGCCGGTAAAAATACACCTGAAAGAAGTATTTAAGTATATACCATTACCGCTACTGCCTAAAGTTAAAGCAGAACTACAGATAATAGAGGAACAAAGTGTTGTGGAAAGAATCACACAGCCTACAGACTGGTGTGCACCTATGGTGCCGGTCATGAAGCCTAATGGTGCCATCAGAATTTGTGTTGGATTAAATAAGCTGAATGACAACATAAAAAGAGAGAGATACATGCTTCCCACAACAGACGAGATCCTAGCTAAATTAGCTGGAGCAACGTTTTCACATCATTAGACGCAGCATCTGGATTTTGGCAGATTCCGTTATGTAATGAGAGTAGTTTGCTGACGACATTCATCCGGTGGGGCGCTATTGTTTTAAGAGACTACCGTTCGGGATCAGCATAGCTCCAGAGATCTTCCAAAGAAAAATGAACGAGCTTCTAGCGGACATGGAAGGAGTTGCTGTATACATGGATGACGTGATTGTGTATGGGAAGGACAGGGCAGAGCACGACAACCACTTGAAGATAGTAATAGAAAGGATGAAAAGTGTGGGTCTCAAATTGAATAAAGACAAGTGCGTATTCAGGAAAGCAGAGTTGAGTTTCCTGGGACATGTCGTGGATGCACAAGGTGTCAAAGCAGACCCTGAAAAGGTACGTGCAATAAGTGATTTGCAAGAACCAAACAATGTAAATGAGTTGAGGAGGGCGTTAGGCCTCATAAACTACATGAGCAAATACATCCCAGACTTGGCAACGAAGGGAGGTCCTTTGTATGAGATGCTCAGGAAAGGACGTGCATGGGCATGGGATGAACCACAGAAAAGTGCATTCAGCTCACTTAAAAGCGCGCTCACTAAAGTTCCAGTCCTGGCACACTATGATCTGGGAAAAGAAACAGTGGTATCAGCAGATGCTAGCAGTTACGGTATCGGTGGTGTTTTACTGCAAAAGCATGGAAACAGCTGGAAACCGGTCGCGTACTGTTCTAGAAGGCTGACAGATTCTGAAACAAGGTACGCCCAGATAGAGAAGGAATGCCTTGCAGGCGTATGGGCGTGTGAAAGGTTCCAGAAATACTTGGTGGGCATGGACACATTTAAATTGATTACTGATCACAAGCCATTAATACCACTGATCAACAGTAAAGACTTGGACACTGTGCCAGTGAGATGTCAGAGACTTTTGCTGAGACTCATGCGTTTTAATGCGAAAGCGGAGTATGCGCCTGGCAAAAGCTTGGTTGTTGCGGACGCGCTGTCACGTAGCCCATTGAACACTACAGAGGACTTTATGACAGCAGATGTGAGTTGTCACGTGAATGCAATCATCGGATGTCTGCCAGTGTCACAGCGTAAGTTGACAGAAATAAAAACGGAGACACAAAAGGATGAGCAGCTACGGACTGTAGAGAGATTTGTAACCAAAGGATGGCCAGAATATGCTAAAAGCGTTCCTAACAGTGTACAGAGTTTCTACAAATGGAAAGACTCTTTGTCTGTGAGTGATGGACTGATTGTGCTAGGGAATCGCATAGTAATTCCAAAAGTAATGAGACATTAGATGCTTAGCAGAATTCATGATGGACACCAAGGTTTGCCAAAATGCAGGGCACGGGCTCAAGAGACTGTGTGGTGGCCCAGAATTTCTGAGGATATTAGACAAAAGATAGAAACATGCAAGTTTTGCATAGAAAACAAACGTGCACAACGCAAAGAACCTCTAAAGTCAACAACACTGCCTGAAAGACCGTGGCAGCAAATAGCCACCAACTTGTGTATGCATAAAGGAAAACAATACCTGGTAGTATCTGACTACTACTCGCGCTACTTGGAAATTCTTCTGCTACATAGCACTACAGCAGAGCATGTCATTCAGAGACTTAAAGCGTTGTTTGCGAGATTCGGCATACCAGAACAAATTGTTAGCGACAATGGACCACAGTTCTCCAGTGACACCTGGAGAAGCTTTTGTGGTATGTACAATATTCAGCACATTACATCAAGTCCATATAATCCACAGGGCAACGGACAGGCTGAACGGGCAGTTCAGACAGCGAAGCGCATTCTGAAACAGGATGACCCGTTAATAGCACTCATGTGTTTTCGAGCCACCCCTACCTCTTCTACAGGTGTCAGCCCAGCAGAATTGCTTATGGGGAGGAAAATACGTACTACCCTACCCACCTTACCGAAAAACCTAAGACCAAAGTGGCCAAGCAAATCAAGTGTAAAAGAAAGAGACAAAGCCGCAAAAGAAAAACAAGCATACTACTTTAACAGACGACATGGCGTGAAGGACTTACCTGTTCTGAGACCTGGAGATTCAGTCTTGTTAAAGTTAGACGATGAAGCAAAGTGGAAGGGACCTGCTACCGTGATGGCAGAGAGCGCTACTCCAAGGTCATACGAGGTCTTCAGCGAAAAGGAAGGAGAGAAAAGGAGAAATCGCAGGCATCTTCAGCTGCTGCCAGATGGAGTTTCGGGATTTACTTTAATGACAGAGGAGAATTTAGAACAGTCACCATTAAAAGTTCAACCTCATGTGGACTCTGATGTACCTGTAGGGACAATTGCTAGGAAATTTAAAATCACTAGATCAGGCAGAGTAAGCAAGCCTGCTGAACTTGTGAAAAAGTGACAACATATTGTCAGTAACAAATATCTTTATTGAATTGTGTGACCAGGCTTGGTTATACTGAATAATAATGAATATCCTGAAATGTGATGGGAAGAATTCAGAAACAGTGATGTGTGACAGCAAAGGAAAGAGTAATGTTATGTTTGGTTTGAAAAAACATGTTCGGGTGAGTTCTAAATGGTTAAATACATAGTCTTTGTATGGGGTGAGGTAATAGAAAATTATGTAATAATTATAACGTAAATAATGTAAATGTATCCTCAGGCATTTGACTTAAAGGGGGAGGTGTCAGGTTATTACATGAAAGGTGTGCTTCACTATCCAGCCCACTAGGGGGACTCAAGGGGTACCGTTCGGATAAGTTATAGATACAGAAGTGAATAAGTGTGTTCCTGATGAAAACACAGTGTTGTTCTATGGCTCTTCAATAAATCGCAAAAGACGATTAATGCCTCCTCGTAAGTGCATACTAGACATGATGTAACTGGTACCTTTGTGAAGGTGGTATTTGTCCTTTGAGGTCAAGGTATGTTGGCCGGTGTGGCATTTGGGACATTGTTTTCTGCACCAGTGATGACTGTGGTAACAGTGTGTAGTGTGGGCGGAGGTGTTTGTGTGTTATCAGTTGTAGCTACTGATATTTTTGTGTGTATTGGTGTGATAGTGGACATGCGTGTAGTGGTCAGTGTGGTGTCATTGAATTTCCTGCTAGACAAATTTGTGAAGAAGTATGATTTTCCTACCTCCACCAGGTCTATTTGTGAGTCCCAGAAGGACAGTGGGATGGTTCCTGTTGTGTCTGCCAGGCAGCAGGTCTTCAGCTCACAATCGTTGTCACGTATTGTGACAGTAGTGGTCGAAATGTCCATTGTGTGGACAGATCCAAAAAAGTTGCTTGTTTGGAAAAAAGAGGATTTATTTGTGGTGTAAGTATAATTTATTCTGAAGCAATATTCTCAATAGTGTCCCATCAGCTTTTACATTTACTTAAATCTGCACATTTGTGATATTTACTCCAAGGGTTTTTTTAAAGAGTTTTTTTTTCTCTTTATAATTGCTCTTATAAAAAGCAGTTATATGCAATTGCTATTTTTTATTATGCTCTTTTAAAAACATAACTGAACATCACTTAAGTATACTCTATAAAATGAACCTGACGTATACTTATTTTTTGTAAGGTGGGGTTTCTCAGTGGAGGAAGACCGATCAGTTTCTGGTGTACTTTGAATCATCCAAGAAGGGATACCCGGCCTCTAAACAAACAATCAGACAGTGGACTGTGGAGACAATTTCTACATCTTATGAGTTGAGCGTCTGCCTTCACCTCTATTGGTAAGGGCTCAATTCACAAGAAGTATGGCAACTTCTAAAGCGGGTCTCCCTTCAGAAAGTATTTGATGCTGCAGGATGGGATGGGCCTCCCCAAACACCTTTATAAGGTTTTACAGTTTGGATCTTCCTTCTACACCTGGTGCTCAAGTGCTCTCGTCCTGAGTTATTCCTGTACAGTTTCACTCAAGGACAGAAATTAGTCAGTATAACACAGTGGACATCTCCTTCCACACAGTGTCGTCATTTGATGCAGAGCAAGTTCTCTCGAAAGGGAACATCTCAGGTTATGACTGTAACCTTTGTTCACTGAAAAGAGAACAAGACACTGAGTCCCTTTGGCATACTTCATGAATGCCTGTGAGGACCTTGCTTTAATATGTACCGGCTTCCCTATGTATCTTCTGTGGTGCATATGTGCTTCAGATGCAGTCACGCAGAGGCATTCCCCATAGTGTCCTCATTCGACACATCTCTTTCCCTCCTGAGGGAACAAAGGTTACAGTCGTAACCCAAAACATATTTGCAGTCTAAAGTCTATTGGACAGTTTAAACAATTACGCAAGTTGTCTTTAAATATAAGAGAACATTAATTCAGTTGATTCAGTACATTGCTAGAAACCGAGAGCACAACAATGATGATTTTTATAACGGTTTTCATGCTCAATGTGTGGGCTATATCGACAGATGAGGTATTTTCACCAAACATTAACATCCTGGAAGAACTGGGGAAAATAAAGACCATGGAAACAAAAATGAAATCTCTGGAGACTGAAATGGAGCGACTAAGAACAGAAAATACAGGTAATGTGATGGACACTACATACATGACAGGGTAGTCCCAGAATAAAATGAAATGCAATAATTTGCATATTTATAACACCATATTGCTCATACTGTGATGTCAGCTGTCTAATCTACTACTTTGACAAAGATTAAGAAAGTGAATCTATATTTCTTCAGCTCTTCAAGAACGCTTTGGAATATAGACACAAGACTCGCAGATTATTAGACTCGCAGATACTCAGCAGATTATTGCTCAAGTGAAAGCCCTTCAAAAAGTGAAAGTATGAAAAAGTTATGGAAGTTTAAATTTAGTTCAGTACTTACAGAACTGACTGCCACCATTACAGAGCAGAAAGAAAACATCAGAGAACTGAGGGATGAGCTGAACAAGAAAAATGAAGGTACTTCACCAAAACATTCACTCTTTTATCAATGATCCTCAAAGTAAAACAGCAATGCAATACATTGTATAGTGTAAATGTTAGTGTAAAGTTGAGTGTACAGTATACTGTGTAAATTGTGTTATCTATTACAATAATCAGTGGAAATGTCATTTAACAGAATCTTTATTCCTTCACAGAAATTTCAAATCTTATTCTGGGTCAAGTGGAGGAGTTGAGAAAGGAAAATAGAGGTGAAAGTGTGCTTGAATGATGTTAAATTCAGTGTGTTCATTCTCAGTGTAATACAGTAATATATCACAATATTGCTTATGTTTTTCAATAACAGACAGAGAAATAGCTTTTTCAGCTGGACTGCTTGAATCTGGTGAAGGATATATTGGGCCTTTTACGACTGAAATCACACTGACCTACAAGAAAGTCTTCACAAACATAGGGAACGCCTACAACCCAATTACAGGTAATTATCAATGAAATGGAGTCATAAAACTCAGTTTATAGTAATGAAAACCTTCTGCTCCATTCAGACCTCTCTGCAGTTGTGTAATGTGTATAAGAGAATTAGGAGCCGTTTACTAGTGATGTGTCGTTCTTGAACGATTCGTTCATTTTGAACGAATCTTTAATGTGACTCGGGAAGAACGAGTCGTCTCGGGGGGTGATTCGTTCAGTCACGCATGTGCAATATTCTACAGGTTCTGTACTGCTAGTAGTAGTTCACCTGATGATTCAATTGATTAGTTCTTTTCATGAGTCTTTCGGGTTTTTGAGTCGTTCCTTAATCACGTGACAGACCCATATGCTGTGTGACCCAAGCACATTATATTTATTAGTAAATAACGTTAACTCTCCAGTTTTGTTTGAGTTTGTGTTACAACTGTTAAAGCTGAAGTTATCATAACCTTGATGTTTTAAACTAACATTAATAATTCAAATTCAAAATGTTATTTGCTTTTAATTTATGTCATTATGTCCTTTTTGAGCAATCTTCTTATACATATATTAGACCAATATGTCAAGTCTGCCTAGGAAAAGCAATTATTATAACAGCAAACTCAAAATTGGAGTAAAAATGAACAAACTAGGCTATAAATACTTTGTATTGTAGGCTTGGATTATTATATAGCCTAGTGTTTATTTACAGATAGACAGTCAAAAAGATAAATTAATCAATATTTTATTTATAACAGGGCTTTATTTATTACTTGAGATAAATAAACAGATCCTCAAGAAACAGTAACAAAAACAGTGACAGAAATGTCAGAAATAGCATATGGGTCTGTCGCGTGATTAAGGAACGACTCAAAAACCCGAAATACTCATGAAATGAACTAATCAATTCTCTTACCGGCTCAGAATGCATTGGTTTAGCATGGGACTGCCTGTCACGTCATTAAGGAATGACTTAAACCCGAAGACTTGTCAGACAAGAGGTGAGGTGAGCTTAATCAGCTTATCATAAGCTGAAGACCCAGGTAATGAATTAATAATTTCTGAATCTTATAGCATTGTAGTTTTGTATTGTTTGTAGTGGGATCAACGTTTGCATAAGTAGTAGATGTGTTGGGGAAGTAACACGTAACATTTGAATTACATTTTGCTAAAATGAACGAAATGAACGAAATGACTCGAAAAAAGATTCGTTCATTTTGTTGAATGAGACTCAAAAGTCTGAGTCGGTAAAATGATCCGAACTTCCCATCACTAACGTTTACACGACAGCAGTTTCAACTAAAAACTTTGAGTATTTTTGTGCTTTTTGAAAGTGTTCGTAAATAACTTTTTCAAGTGCAAGATTTTGGAAACAATGTTGAAAACAATCGTCTCTGTGTAAACTACAAAAATGTGAATTTGTGAAAACTGTGATGTTATGCGTATATGTGATCAATCTCTAGGCATGTAGTGTTTCTTTCTAAGTGACATCTCCAACTACTGGCCCAGCAGCAGAATACAATGTTTGAATTGTTTCCATGGATCTGTGTGAACAGGGATTGTTTTGAAAATGTCGTTGTCGTTACGCGAAAAACGCAAAGAAAAAACTTGTCTGTTTTTCAGACAATGTTATTGTGTACATGTAGCCTGAAATTATCTGCCATCTTTCAAAACTATTACACAGTGTGTTTGGTAATGAAGCAATCATACAGGAAACAGCTGATTCTTTGTCTCTTGTTATTTGATTTAGGTATTTTCACAGCCCCACTGAAAGGAGCGTACATGTTCAGATTCTCTTTATTTGGTCATGGCCCAAATGTAGCAACTGCAGCCATTTACAAGAATGGACAGAAGATGGTTATAGCAAATGATTATCACCCTCAGAATGATTTAAACTCTTCAAATGGAGTTGTGTTGATCCTGGAGGTTGGAGATGTTGTCTATGTGAGACTTTGGTCTGGCAGGAGGATACGTGACAGCGAGAATAACCACAACACATTCAGTGGTTACATACTGTTTCCCTTAAAATAACAGGAGATGTGCAGAATGTGATTCCAATAATTCTGAACCTTCAGTGTATGGATTTAAGATGAAAATCATGAAAAATCATTAACATATGAACCTGTATTAATGAGGACTAATGTGTGTTTGAAATTTGAAATAGATGTATAGAAGTCTGAGCTGTATATACATGTAACTTTGTATAAAGTTTCAACACAGAGACAGACAGGACCCATCAACATCATGTGACTCAAAAGTAGGGCTGTCACGATTCCTCATTAAAAAAAACAAAAAACAATTGCAATTTACCCGTGTCAAGTAATGTCAAGTTCACACTGCATGATTTTCAAACTCATCAGATCACTGTTCTTTTCACACTGTATGACTATCTGGAACAGCATTCAGTCACTGCTGTGTGCACATTACTCGATGGATCAGGGTTTCACATTGCATGACTTTACAATAGGAAGAATCGCAGACAACTGTCTGGTTCGCAAACTATATTTTTACAACCAAACACACGAGAAGTGATAAGGGAATGAGGCAAGGACACTTGTGAGACTTGAATGGTTATTAAAAATTTTAGCCTGCAATAAGCTTGTGATCAAAATAAAAAAATTACGAAAATGTTTGGTGAATCGCAGGTCTATAACTCCTCCCTGAACTTCCTGCTGCCCTGTATCTTGCTCTCTCATTGGCTGTAGGTCATCGCTGATGTCATTTTCAGTAAGAACTCATTCCACACAGCAGGATTTTGAATCGCAGACAGATCCAGATATTTAACATGCCAAATATCTCACGAGCGTCAGCGATGCATCGTCGATTCTCTTAGATTGCGTCTTTGATAATTCACATTGTAGTGTGATTGTCATTTACGTAAATGAGCACCAATTTGTCTCTAATTTTGGGTATTTGACGACGATTTCACTAAATCTGTCAAAGATTTGTCTGTCGCGTGTAAATGGGGCCTAAAATTGTGCACATTCCACGGATGACAATCCATGATCTGCATTATTAGACCGTTACATAAGACTGTCTGTCTTAGATCTCTACAAATGATTTGTTCACAACGTACACTTGTTTGTTGTGTTTTTAACTGTGAAAGAGAGACGTGCCTGCATGCCATGCCAGTTAAAAATTTAACTGAAAAAATCCCTAAATTTAAAAAAATGCCAATTTAAAGCAGTTTATTTCAATTGCATTGATTTTAACAGTCACAGGGAGACTGTAGGCTATCTGGAGAGCTACCCAAAGATTTGGCTACAACTCACAGATCTCGATTTGAGAGAAGTAAGTGAGAAGCTCAAATGTGGTCATTGACTGATGTACCGGATCACTGTTGTGGAAAAAAAAAAAAATAACAAAGTGAAAACCATGTATTAGTGATAACTGTACTAGCATTTCATATGGTACAAACTGTTTTATGGCTGGACACAGGTTCAGCTGTGTACATGTTAATATCTATTACTTTATTCTTGTGTATGATTTTATTATTGCCTTCTGCAGTAAAAACATGATTTAAGGAAAACAATTCAAAACAAATGTTATTTACAAAGATGGATGTGTGATATAGTGCAAGAATACTGATGTAATATTGCAACAATTTTTGTGCAAAATATAAACAACTTAAGCTCATTCAAGACCATTTGTAGCAATGTCATTTTATTACATAATATTTAATAATCTTTACAAACAAATTTCTTGGTTATTGAGGCACAACGTAAGTGAATGGGATCAAATGTTGAAGGCCATAGGGTCAGCCATCAAACACTGAACTGGACTGGATCCAAAAAGCAACAATATGAACACACAGAGGTCTGAGACCACATTCCTACTTGAGTAGACCAAAAAAGGATCTGAGTCCTCTTTCAGAGACAGGAAAACTGAATGAAAAGAGAGCTTGGTCCCTTTTCACTTGGTTCATCTCTTGGTTCGCTTAAAGGGGTCTGAGTTCGGCTCTTTTAAAGAGGACTCTATAATGATCTTATCTTAATCACAGTCAAGGCTGGTGTAGGAATTAACACACTTTATTCCTCCAGTAGTCTCCCTCCACTTCACACATGCATTTCAACACACTTCACTTCTTCTTCTTCTTAGTTGTCTCTCCCCAAAACCCTTAACTATGTTTGCCTGCCCCCTAGTGTCTATAATTAACATAACATTAAACATTACAGACTCCATTTCTGCATCTGCTGTGAGTTTGGGTTGCTTATAACATTCATCTGGGAACACGATGTGCACCATTTCATCAGATTTGTAAGGTATATCTTTTATAAACGTGTGCCAATACAGGAGAATACATCAATATGTTTCTAAAATATGCAAACTCTTCATTGTGATTTCAAAATAAAAGTTTAAACACTTTGCATGTTTTGATGTCCACATGTTCTTGCAAGAAATGTTGCATTTCTATGGTAAAGAATTGGCCAAAGATTAAGTGAACATTTTCATTAAATGTCATTTGGCCAATATTAAACAAGGATCGATCTGCTGTAAAGGGGGACAACAACAACACCAGGGTGTTAGCACCCTCTGCAGGCATTTGTTTTAATGTACCAGCAGCCCTGCAAATTTTGTCTCCCTATATCTGACATGCTCATTTCAGGTCTTATGGTCTCTACTAATGAACTCATGAGTATTTTGTACGTATATTATGCATCTTAATTAAGAGCTAGATAATCTTGTATGTTTTCTAAATTGAGGTCATAACATCTGTTTGTGGTTCTCAGGGTCCTTTTTGCAAGTGTTAGGGCAAACTGAGTGAGAGCAGTCACCTTAACGCATCTCTCACAAAACCCCTCGCTCTTTGAGCCACTGTTGCTTTCAGGATCCAGTCACGTCCTCGTCTAATGCCCAAGTGAAGGTTTCTTTTTCGTTGTGGGTAACACTTTATTTTAAGGGTCCAGAATAATGCATTGGTTAAGCATTAATTAATGATTAACTTGTTCACAATTAAGCATTAGTTAAGAATGAACACACTAGTAATTAATGATTAACTTTACATTGTAAGGGTCAGAATTATGCATTAGTTAAGCATATATAAACTAGTAATTAATGATTTACTTATTCACAATTGTGCATTAGTTAAGAATGGACACAATAGTAATTAATGATTAACTGAATGTACAGTAAATGCCTTTTAGTCATTATCTACAACTTAATAAACCATATATTATTTTTGTGTAGTGATGTAATCATATTTCTGTGCCATTCTATTAAGTTAACCGAACAATAAACTAGTTGTCACAGACACGTCAGGTTCCACCTCACTCCCTTACCCACGCACTCAATCACCAGCCTACTAATCACCGCCACCTGCACATCATCACCGCAGTCATCAACCACAGGATAAATACCACACACTCACACACACGCATTGTCCGGTCTCGTTTGTGATACAACCTGTTGTACGCTTACCTTCAAGGACTCCAAAGTGATATTTACCTGTCTCCATTATCTCCTTCGTCTCCTGGTCTCCTCGTGTGCTTACCTGCCTGTGTGTGAGTGTGTTCGTCTGCCAGCTCCAGCGTCTCCTCCCAGTGTCACCTGCATCATAAAGAAAAGGACAGTATTAATTCTCACTCTCCTTCAAGATCATCGTATTCATCAGTCTACTCACCTGTTTCTCTGCTGATCATTTCAATAAACTCTCTGTCATAACAGAAGACCGGACCATAACAACCATCGATCAGCATGAGCCAAGAGCTCGTGGGCGCGTTTCGACGAGCACTCACTCCACAACCACCGTCACCGTCACCTGTATCCACCGCCGCGGCTGCTTCCGCATCCACCACCACCGTTGCTTCTCCTGTGTTCACCGCCAGTCCCATGGCCAAACCGGCGCCCTTCTCAGGATCGGCGGAGGACTGCAGCGGATTCCTCCTTCAGTGTGAGTTGGTTCTGGAGATGCAGCCGCACTTCTATCCTACCGACACGGCGAAGATAGCGTTCGTGATTTCCCAACTGCAAGGTAAGGCCCTCCAATGGGCGGATTCTCTCTGGGCTCAGAAAGGACCAGTTGTAAAATCCTATGCTGCTTTCGTTTCTCACTTCAGAGAAGTTTTCGGAAAACCCCTAACTGATTCATCAACTGGTGAGAAATTGTATAATTTAAAACAAGGAAACAATACGGTTAACGATTATGCCTTGCAGTTCCGAACACTCGCCGCAACCAGCGGATGGAACGAACAAGCCCTCATCACCACCTTCCGACAAGGTCTGGAACCCAACGTGCGGCTGCATCTCGCTGCATACGAGGACTCCATAGGACTCGAACGTTTCATCCTGCTCGCCATCAGAGTGGGTTCTCGTATGCAGTCGTGTCTCCTTGAGCACCAGGGCCATTCCCTCTATTCAGAACATGAAACCACTCACTACAATCGTAAACCTTACTGCTGCTGATGTTTCCATTCCAGTGGTGGCACTCCTCGATTCAGGGTCAGCAGGAAACTTCATCTCCGGCGCCCTCTGTCGACACCTCGGGCTCAAGACCTCGCCGTCTCCGACTCACTATCAGATCAACTCCATCACGGGCAAACCCCTGAGCCGTAAGACGGTTCGCCGTGTTGCTGGACCCCTTCAACTACAAGTGGGTATCTTCCAGCAAGAACTCATCCATCTGCTGGTTCTGGAGGAGTCCACCGCTGACGTGGTTCTAGGGCGCCCGTGGCTGGAGCTCCATAATCCCAACATCTCCTGGCGCACGGGCGAAGTCCTGAAGTGGGGCCACCACTGTTTCTCCAGCTGTTTTCCAGACCTTCCTGTTCCAAGATCTCCTCCCTCCAAGAACCTCTCCATCAATGCTACCTCCATCGAGAGCCCTGTGTAAAAACGCTCCATCGACATACCTCCCGACTACGCCCCCTTCAGCGACGTCTTCTGCCCGCAACGCGCCTCCAAGCTTCCTCCACACCGGCCATGGGACTGCGCCATTGATCTGTTACCGGGTGAGCCAGTGCCTAGGGGACGCATCTATCCCCTATCTGTGCCGGAGGAGAAGGCCATGGAGGAATACATCAAAGAGGCCCTTAACCAAGGATACATCCGCCCGTCTACTTCCCCTGCTGCTTCAAGCTTCTTCTTCGTGGCCAAGAAGGACGGAGGCTTGCGGCCCTGCATCGATTACCGGTCACTAAACAAGATCACAGTCAAATTCCGGTACCCACTTCCCCTCGTCCCAGCGGCCCTGGAACATCTCCGCGGTGCCACTGTGTTCACCAAGCTGGACCTCCGCAGCGCGTACAACCTCATCCGGATACGCGAGGGGGACGAGTGGAAGACCGCCTTCGTCACGCCCACCGGTCACTACGAATACCTCGTGATGCCGTATGGCCTGGTCAACGCCCCCTCCGTATTCCAGGATTTCATCCATGAGGTGCTCCGGGAATTTCTCCACAAGTTCGTGTTGGTATATATCGATGACATCCTTATTTACTCCCGGAACTTGGCCGAACATCGCCACCACGTTGCGGAGGTCCTCCAACGCTTACGGCAATACCATCTGTTCCTGAAAGCAGAGAAGTGCTCTTTCCACCAGCCCTCTGTCCACTTCCTGGGATATGTGATTGATCACAGTGGTATCCGGATGGACGAGGGGAAGGTATCTGCCATCCAGAACTGGCCAGCTCCAAGCACCGTAAAAGAACTCCAACGCTTCCTAGGTTTCTCCAATTTCTACCGTCGATTCATCAAGAACTACAGTACTATCGTCAGCCCACTCACCAACCTCCTCCGTAAGCAGCCCAAGTCTCTGTCCTGGTCCCAACCTGCCACAGAAGCTTTTGAGACCCTCAAGAAAGCCTTCACCACCGCTCCCCTCCTCGTCCACCCCAAGTCCACCCCAACCCGGACCTACCATTCGTCGTGGAGGTGGATGCCTCCACCACAGGAGTGGGAGCAGTCCTGTCGCAGCAGCTGGGGAATCCAAGTAGGCTCCATCCATGCGCCTTCTTCTCCCGCAAACTCAACCCGGCAGAGGTGAACTATGACATCAGGGACCGTGAACTCCTGGCTGTGAAACTCGCCCTTGAGGAATGGAGGCATACCGACCTGGCTCAAAGAACCTGAAAGCCGATGCTCTCTCTCGTCTCCACGCTCCAGAAGAAAAGAACGAAGAACCCGAAACCATCCTGCCTGAATCTATTTTCGTCAGCTCCATCGAATGGTCAGAAGAGACCTTACCCTCCTCCAATGCCTCCTCACGCACTCCGCCGGGTTGTCCCCAGGGCTTGCGCTACATCACCAGGACACGACGCACTCTCCTTCTGCACTCCGTTCACACTTCACTTGGCACTGGTCACCCGGGGGTCAATGAAACCCTCTCGCTGCTCAAACAGCGCTTCTGGTGGCCAAACATGGCCAACGATGTCAGGAGGTACGTGCAGGGCTGCAGGGAGTGCGCCATCTCCAAGAGCCCACGCCATCTTCCCACCGGCAAGCTCCATCCTCTGCCCGTTCCTGAGAGACCCTGGTCACACCTGGGAGTAGATTTTGTCACTGATCTCCCCGAGTCTGATGGTAACACCTGGATTCTGGTCGTCGTAGACCGCTTCTCTAAAGCCTGCCGTCTTATTCCCCTGGAGGGTCTACCAACAGCTATGGCCACAGCAGAGTTAATGTTCAACCATGTCTTCCGTCACTACTGTATCCCCGAAGACATAGTCTCAGACAGAGGACCACAATTCGTCTCGCGGGTCTGGAAGGCTTTCTTCTCCCTCCTGGGTGTGACCGTCAGTCTGTCGTCTGGATACCATCCTCAGTCGAACGGGCAGACGGAACGGAAGATCCAGGAGATTGGCCGCTTCCTGCGTACCTTCTGTCACGGCCACCAGGACTCCTGGAACCAGTACCTGGGCTGGGCCGAGTACGCCCAGAACTCCCTCCGTCAAGCCACAACAGGATTAACACCTTTCCAATGCGTGCTCGGCTTCCAGCCCTCACTGTTCCCCTGGGACGGGGAACCCTCCAACGTCCCGGCTGTCGACTACTGGTTCCGGGAGAGCGAGAGGGTATGGGACTCAGCTCACCACCAGCTGCAGAGAGCCCTGCGCAGGCGCAAGACGACAGCCGACCTTCGGCGCTCCCACGCTCCAAACTACCAACCGGGGCAGAAGGTCTGGCTGTCCACCAGAGACATCAAGATGCGCCTGCCCTGCAAGAAGCTGAGTCCCCGCTTCATTGGCTCGTTCACCATCCTTCAACAGATCAACCCTGTCACTTACCGGTTACAACTCCCAGCACAATACAAGAGAATTCACCCAACTTTCCATGTTTCACTATTAAAACCTCACCACCCTTCTGTTCTTCCTCCCACAGAACCTGACGTGGCAGCCGTCGAGCCCCCCCTTCCACTCATTCTGGATGATGGAACAGCCTACGTTGTACGTGAGATTCTGGACTCCCGGCGCCGTGGTGGTCTTTTAGAGTATCTGGTGGACTGGGAGGGCTACGGTCCCGAAGAACGCTCATGGGTCCCCAAGAATGATATCCTTGATCCTGCTCTGTTACAGACCTTCCACACCAACCACCCAGACAGACCTGCCCCACGACCTCGAGGACGACCACCACGACGTCGGGGTCCACGGCCCTCTGGAGCGGGCCGTGGGAGGGGGGGTACTGTCACAGACACGTCAGGTTCCACCTCACTCCCTTACCCACGCACTCAATCACCAGCCTACTAATCACCGCCACCTGCAAATCATCACCGCAGTCATCAACCACAGGATAAATACCACACACTCACACACACGCATTGTCCGGTCTCGTTTGTGATACAACCTGTTGTACGCTTACCTTCAAGGACTCCAAAGTGATACTTACCTGTCTCCATTATCTCCTTCGTCTCCATCGTCTCCTGGTCTCCTCGTGTGCTTACCTGCCTGTGTGTGAGTGTGTTCGTCTGCCAGCTCCAGCGTCTCCTCCCAGTGTCACCTGCATCATAAAGAAAAGGACAGTATTAATTCTCACTCTCCTTCAAGATCATCATATTCATCAGTATACTCACCTGTTTCTCTGCTGATCATTTCAATAAACTGCAACATTGCTTTTATCTCTGCCTCCGGTGTCTGTCAAAACAGACCTGAAATGACTTGCATATTAATGAGGCCTTTCAGTCAGGTAGGCTGTGAAAATAACTCTCTGTAATGTCTCAGCTCATCATAAACAGCAATATTGTGAAATGTTATTACAATTTAAAATAATTGTATTCTATTATATTCTTTAAAATATAATTTATTTCTGTGAAAAAAAGTGTCTGAACAATTATGTTACCTCTGTGGCATTACATATAGGCTTTTAGCTTAAAAGCATGCACATTTGGAGAAATATTGATGGATTCTTATATATTTATGTCAATTTTCTATACTGAGAAGTAATATTTATTGTCATCAATATGAGTGCTGGATACTGTGTTTTTAATTCATACTTGCAGCCAGATGGCGCTCTCTGTGCACATTTAGTCCACAAATTATTCTAAAGAAGAAGAGGACATTTCAGGAATGGTGTTTTTAATTCATACTTGCAGCCGGAGGGCGCTCTCTGTACACCTTTAGGCCACAAATTCATATAAAGAAGAAAAGGAACTAGGAACTAACGGCATGTCTTCTACAGATCGCTAACCATGGCTTTAACGTCCAAATAAACACTTTTCAAGACAATAAATACACGATTGAGACGATGTATGCATGCATTGCCTCTGAATTTGCCTCTGAATAGTGCTGGCTCCGTGGGCGTGGCCGCATTAGTGGGTAATGAGCTGAATCACAGACTTCTGACATGGCTCTCTTTTCATACAGATTACATAAACACAGAATGTTTGTTTTTGATTTGACTTACACGATTTAAAACCTGACATTTCAACGTTTCTTTAGACACAAGTGTCATTTATTTTGTCATTAGTATTCATAAGTTACAGTTCATTTTCTGAGAACTATCAGATTGGAGTTCGTTCAGAGGGAGACAAGAGATCACGCATCATGTTAGTTTTCTTTATTTTACAAAAAGCACAACATTGTGTTTTTACTCTGAGTGTACACAAATAAAAGAAGACATTCTATAGTTTCAATTGATATATTACTTATGTCTATATGACAAGAAATGACGGAGCATTTTAAGTCTGTTTTGCTGCAATGTGAAAAAAATCCTGCAAAACGCGCCGGCGCGTTTTCAGACCTCAGAGAGTTAAAGCAAAGGCTCTGATCAGAAGCACCAAAAAGCACCTTTACACCATCAGATCCGACGCTAATTGGGAGACTGTGTTGAAAAAAGCAAAAAGCTTTGCTGTCACACTAGGCATTTCACCTGAATATGCAGCCACAGTAGCAAAGTCCCAACCTGCAAGACTACATAATGTATCATCACTTTTGAGTGGGCATCTCATTGCTTCAACCACTGGATCCAGAGAGACCATGGGAGCAGACAATGTGAAAATGGTGTACTTCTCTGTCATTG
Source organism: Chanodichthys erythropterus (assembly GCF_024489055.1). NCBI lineage: Eukaryota > Metazoa > Chordata > Actinopteri > Cypriniformes > Xenocyprididae > Chanodichthys > Chanodichthys erythropterus. The sequence goes on along the minus strand of NC_090228.1, from coordinate 37,125,832 downwards.
ATTATTTTGTTGCCAAATTCCATCGTTGGTTCAGCGACAACAATGCCCTTTTACAACAACTAGAGGCCTTTGATAAAAAAATCACCAAATTTGTACATGGATTCAAGAATAATTGCTGCATTTGCGGACTGCTACGCTGCACATGTTGATGAAATTATCCTTGAGTCCCAGGTCAGTACTGCAGCCAACAAATGACAACACTATTTTGTCAGATTTATTTTGTCTGCCTGTTGCCTACAGTGACTGTATGTAAGTTTACTCAATTGTAGATTCAAGACTATTTTCTTTTCTTAATATTTTCTTCTCTGTGTTCTGTAAAGCTGTGCAACAATTTGCATTGTAAAAGGTGATGTACAAATAAATTAAAAAGGAATTGTAATATAAATTACTTTGGATTAAATCATCTGCCAAATGTGTAAATGGGAAATTGGTTGCACTCTCTGGCAGAACCTATGAGTAAGTAATAATTAACAAAGATAAAAACACAGTTCATATTATGGTACTGTAAAACAAGTCAATGTCAACGTTATCATGGTGGATAATCACTTACCCATAATCTAGGGCATTCTTACTTGTGAAAAGTTGTAAATCAGGTTAATAATTACATTACATTACACCCCACAAGAGCTGCAATTACAGAAAATAACATTTAAAGGAATTTTGTGAATTCAACACAAGTTAAACTCCATCAGCATCAGCTCTTTCCAGCAGCCATATCACCCTGTAGCCCAAGACCGGTTCCTCACTGAAGCTAAGCAGGGTTGAGCCTGGTCAGTACCTGGATGGGAATGTCCTGGGAAAACTAGGGCCAGGTTTCATAAACGGGTTAGAATAAGCCAGGATTAGGCCTTAGTTCAATTAGGAGATTCAAGTAGCATCTATATTGCCTAAAAAAACATTATCTTGAGACAAAACAATGACACGGACATATTTTAAGATACATCAGTACAAGTTGCTTTCAGTTAAAACAGCTCAAACATGCATTTTAGTCTAGGACTAGCCTAAGCCTTTTCTGTGAAACTGGGCCTAGGTTGCTTCTGGAAGGGGTGTAAGTGAGACAAGCAGGTGCTCACCCTGTGGTCCGTGTGGGTCATAACACCCCAGTATAATGATGGGGACACTATACTGTCAAAAAGCACCACCTTTCAGATGAGACGTTGAACCGAAGTCCTGTGGTCATTAAAAATCCCAGGATGTCCTTTGAAAAAAAGAGTAAGGGTTTAACCCTGGCATCCTGGCCAAATTTGCCCATTGGCTTTTGTCCATCATCATGGCCTCCTAATCATCCCCATATATTGTTAGTCGGTGTGACCATTTATAGTACACCTTTTAATCCTAGATTATTCAGGTAGGGTAAGGAAAGTCAAATCTAGTCTAAACCATAAGATACTCACCCGCCGGCAGGTTGAAGTCCTTCAGGAATGATGCAGAAGACTACCTTGTGGTTGTTCTTTATCAAGGCTCAGTTTGTAGTTATAAGTAAAGTCTCATTTACTGTTGAATTTTATTGGTTACAATACAAAGCAGTTAATGCAAAATAAAACTTAAATCAACTTAATCTAAAAAGCTCTATATCCTAGCTTTATCCAGCAATATTGGAGATGCTGTTAAGCGCCCCTCGTTAGGGTATCAGGTCAAGTCAAGTCAAGTCAAATTTATTTATATAGCGCTTTTACAATTGGTAATTGTTTCAAAGCAGCTTTACATATTAGAAGCACAGAAAAAAGGGAAGTGGTTAAAAATAAACTGTACAAACAAGCGTGGTAATATGTAACATATACAAGATGGTGCTACATTAAGCCAATGTCGGCTGACTCCCAGGGGTGGAAAAAACCCCCTAGGAGAAAAACCCAGCGTGCTAACACTGGGAAAAAAGTCCTAGGAGGGAAAAAACCCCTTGGAAGATATATATAATATATGTAAATGGATATGGAGATCAAAATCTGAATTATAAATTTTTATTATAGAGATTAAAAATAGATTATATATAAATATATGTAAGCGGATACGGGGATTAAAAATCTGAATTATAGATGCAGCCAGAACTGGATCTGTAGGCCCACTGTCTCCTGGGCTACGTTGTAGTCAGGTCCAGACACAGGTTCTCCATCTGATCTGGATACGGCCTGGATCCAGCACCCGGCAAACCTCAGGATAAGCAGAGAGACAGATATTAGCGTAGATGCCATTCTTATTCTGATGTACAGGTATATCTAGTGTTATAGGAAATGTTCTCGGTTCCGGCCGACCTAATTATTGCAGCGTAACAATCCTTTAACGGATTTGAAAAATGTTAATGTATTGATAATGTGTTATGTGTATGCAAGAGCAAAGAGATGTGTTTTTAGTCTAGATTTAAACTGATAGAGTGTGTCTGCTTCCCGAACAATGCTAGGAAGATTGTTCCAGAGTTTAGGTGCTAAATAGGAAAAGGATCTGCCGCCTTCAGTTGATTTTGATATTCTGGGTATTATCAATTGGCCTGAATTCTGAGATCGCAATAGACGTGAAGGACTATAATGCATTAAGAGCTCACTTAGGTACTGGGGAGCTAAACCATTTAGAGCTTTATAAGTAAGTAGCAAGATTTTAAAATCTATACGATGTTTAATAGGGAGCCAATGTAATGTTGACAGAACTGGGCTAATATGATCATACTTTCTGGTTCTAGTAAGAACTCTAGCTGCCGCATTTTGGACCAACTGTAGTCTGTTTAAAAGCAGAGCAGAACAACCACCCAGTAGAGCGTTACAATAATCTAGTCTTGAGGTCATGAATGCATGAACCAACTGTTCCGCATTTGTCATTGAGAGCATATGTCGTAATTTAGATATATTTTTAGATGGAAGAAGGCGGTTTTACAGATACTAGAAACTACTTTCAAATGAAAGATTGGTATCAAAGAGCACACCCAGGTTCCTAACTGAGGACGAAGATTTAATGGAGCACCCGTCAAGTGTTAGAGAGTATTCAAGGTTTTTTCGTGAGGAAGTTTTTGGTCCAAAGATTAGGATATCAGTTTTTATAATAAGAAATTTCTTGTCATCCAGTTTTTAATGTCAGCTATGCATTCTGTTAGTTTTGTGAATTTGTAGGTTTCGTCAGGGCGCGAGGAAATATAGAGCTGAGTATCGTCAGCGTAGCAGTGAAAACTAACACCATGCTTCCTAATTATCTCTCTTAAGGGCAGCATGTACAGAGTGAAAAGCAACGGTCCTAGTACTGAGCCTTGTGGTACTCCATATTGAACCTGTGATCGATACGACATCTCTTCATTAACTACTACAGACTGATAACGGTCAGATAAGTACGATTTGAACCATGCCAAAGCAATTCCACTAATGCCAATATAGTTTTCAAGTCTTTTTAAAAGAATGTTGTGATCGATAGTGTCAAAAGCAGCACTGAGATCTAATAACACTAATAGAGAAATACAGCCACGATCGAAACTGTAGACGGTTGCATGTTTATAATTTTCTCTCTAATATTATCAATCTTGCAAGTAAAGAAGTTCATAAAGTCATTACTGCTGTGCTCTATGGAAACGTCAGCAGTTGAATCTCTGTTTCTAGTTAATTTAGCCACTGTGTCAAATAAATACCTAGGATTATGTTTGTTTTCTATTAAGAGATTTGAAAAATAAGTAGATCTAGCATTTCTTATAGCCGTTCTGTACTCAATCATTTTTTCTTTCCACGAAAGGCGAAAAACTTCTAGTTTTGTTTTCTTCCAACTACGTTCAGCTTTTCTAACAGCTCGTTTTAGAGCCCGAATGTGCTCATCATACCACGGCGTTGGATTAGTTTCCTTAATCTTCTTTAGACGTAAAGGAGCGACTGCATCTAATGTGCTGGAAAAGAGAGAGACAATAGTTTCTGTTGCAGCATCGAGTTCTTCTAAGTTGTCAGGTATACTAAGGCGATGAAACTGCTCGGGGAGATTATTTATAAAGCAGTCTTTAGTGGTAGACGTGATGGTTCTACAATATTTATGGCTGGGTGGTGGTTTTGTAGCCTTGGCTAATTGTATTATACACGAGACTAAATAATGATCTGATATATCATCGCTCTGCTGTAGAATTTCAACAGCATCAATATCAATTCCATGCGACAGTATTAGATCTAGGGTATGATTACGACAATGAGTGGGTCCTGACACATGTTGTCTAACTCCAATAGAGTTTAAAATGTCTGCAAATGCCAATCCAAATGCATCTTTATTATTATCTACATGGATATTAAAATCACCAACAACAAGGACTTTATCCGCAGCCAGTACTAACTCTGATAGAAAATCAGCAAATTCTTTGATAAAGTCAGTATGGTGCCCTGTTGGCCTGTATACAGTAGCCAGCACAAATGTCAACTTACATAATGTTACATAAAGCACCATCACTTCAAAGGAATTATATTTGAAATTCTTTTGAATGATTCTGAATATATTACTATAAATTACAGCAACACCTCCCCCTTTGCCTTTCTGTCGAGGATTGTGTCGATAATCATAACCTTGAGGACTAGATTCATTTAAAGTAATGTAATCGTCTGGTTTTAGCCAGGTTTCTGTCAAACACAGCAAGTCTAGTTTATTGTCTGTGATAATTTCATTTACAATAAGTGCTTTTGAAGAAATAGATCTAATATTCAGTAACCCAAGCTTTATCATTTGTTTATCTGATTTATCTGTGATTTTCATTTTTTGAACATCAATTAAATTTTTACCCTTAAAAGGTTTCGGAAGTTTTTTGTATTTAAATTGTGTCCTTCTACGCTTAATGCAGGCAGCATTTGAGGAGGCCTTTTACTCCTCAGACTTTTATACTAATTTTTGGGACTTTCCAACTTCATATTACTCATCAATTGATCAATGTCTATGATCCAATATTCCTGCTGTAGGCGTTACAGTCTCTGTATCTCTTGCTTACTAAGCTGGATGTCCCTCCTTTGTCGCCTATGCTGTTGTCTTCTTCTAGCACTTTTCCTCTTCTTCACCGAAGTCTTCGTCTGGCTCACCTCCGCTTTAGGTTGCAACATGCTCTCTTCATCCTCATTGTTTAGTCTTTGTGATTGGTTACAATCATCAAACTCAAAAACCTAACTTTCACAATTGTTGCTTAGTCATCTTTTCTTATAACAAACAAAGGAAGTATTGCAGTAACTTAATTTCATAATCAAGCATATATGGCATTAAATTAAAAGCAAGCAAATAACAACATCAAAATCCAAAACAATATATACAGGTGCTGGTCATATAATTAGAATATCGTGAAAAAGTTCATTTTTTTATTGTAAATTATTTTTAAAAATGAAACTTTCATTTATACTATATTCCCTACATGTAAAGTAAAACATTTCAAAAGTTTTTTTTTTTAATTTGATGATTAGAGCGTACAGCTAATGAAAGTCCAAAATCCAGTATCTCAAAATATTAGAATTTACATTTGAGTTTCATTAAATGACCATCCCTACAGTATAAATTCTGGGTATCTCTTGTTCTTTGAAACCACACTAATGGGGAAGACTGCTGACTTGGCAATGGGCCAGGAGACAATCATTGACACCCTCCACAAAGAGAGTAAGTCACAGATGGTCATTACTGAATGTGGTGGCTGTTTACAGAATGATGTATCAAAGCATATTAAATGCAAAGTTGACTAGAAGAAAGAAATTGGGTAGGCAAAGGTGCAAGTATTGAGTGTACAAATGAACATACTTTAAAGAACTTGAACTTTTCTGTTTTGAAAATCCATTTTTTGATTGATCTTAGGAAATATTCTAATATTTTAAGATACTGGATTTTGGACTTTCATGAGCTGTACGCTCTAATCATCATCATCATCAAAAAAAAAACTTTTGAAATGTTTTACTTTACATGTAGGGAATCTAGAATATATGCTAATATATATAATCGCGAAGGCGATTCATCTGTGATAATGAACACGATATTGCGTAGCTTGTCAGTGATCTACCGTTCTTTCTATTAAATGCCGCTCCATTTGAAAGCAGGTGATGGCGATTTAGCGGTAATCAGGGAACCGGCTTTACTGACGAAATGCGCGTGACAATCTTATGCGATATATCGCCCAGCCCTAGTGTTGAGTAAGGTTCAACTGCTTTATCCATTTTGTTCCTCTATGTTGTCACGTTTGCCGGGTTCGCGTCAGTTTGGGTTTCACACTGAGTAAATACAGTACAGAAATTGTTAGTTATGTATGTATGTGACTACCCATGAAAAGGAGCAGCAATTAAAAGAAATATAACTGATTAAAAAAACTGTCCACCGAAGCTTTGATTTATAGTGCTTTAAGGCTTTAATCAAGAACACACCACAGAGAACTCTTCTGAACAAATTGTAAGTAGTAACTGCTGCAGTTACCCCTGTTCTCAAGAAACCCAGCCTCGACCCCTCTATCTAATTCCCATCCTATTTCAAATTTACCCTTCATAGCAAAATTACTGGAAAGCACTGTTGCCTCCCAACTCGTCTTTTCTAGTTGAAAATAATCTCTTCGATCCCTTTCAATCTGGTTTTCGCCCCTCCATAGTACCGAAACTACACTTGTAAAGGTTGTGAATGATCTACTGCTTTCTGCTGATTCTGGTTTTCTGTCTATACTTCTGCTACTCGACCTCAGCTCTGCATTTGACACCGTCTCCCATGAATTACTTGTTTCTCGTCTCTCTGATTTGGGTATTTCTGGTTCTGCTCTTTCTTGGTTTATCTCTCTGACAGACAATTTTACATCTCAGTTAAGGATTTTCGATCACCTTCTGTCCCCCTGAAGCGAGGTGTTCCCCAGGGATCCGTTCTCGGGCCTTTATTATTCATAATTTACATCATACCATTTGGTCAGATTTTACAACGTCACGGTCTTAACTATCATTTTTACGCTGATGACATTCCAATATACTCAATCTGCACACCTACTCTACCTCCCCAAACAGACAAAATCTCTGCTTGTGTTAAAGAAATAAAAAATTGGCTTAATTCAAATTTTCTAAAACTCAACATGGACAAAGCTGAGATTATTTTCATTGGAACTCCCTCACTTACTAGCCATATTTCTACAAATCTCACCTGTGAAATAGATGGTTCTCATATCAAAACATCCAATACTGTTAAAAATTTAGGTGTAATCATTGACTCCACCCTTTCCTTTCAGTCTCATATTTCCTCTGTAACCAAATCTGCATTCTTTCACCTACGTCGCATTGCCCAACTCCGTCCCTTCATCAGTACCAAAGACGCTGAAACTGTCATCCATGCATTTGTCTCATCACGCCTTGATTACTGTAATGCCCTTTTCATTGGTCTACCTGCCAGCTTCATTTCCAGATTACAATACATTCAAAACTCTGCTGCTAGAATACTCACCCATACCAAGCGATCTGCTCACATCAGCCCAATTTTGTATGATCTCCACTGGCTTCCAGTTGCCTACCGTATTAAATTCAAAATTATTCTGCTCACTTTTAAATCTTTGCATGGTTTGGCTCCCCGTTATCTCTGTAATATGCTCGTCCCCTACACTCCGACTCGCTCACTACGTTCCTCTGACTCTGGCCTTCTAGTTGTCCCTCGGCATCGCCTCTCTTCAATGGGGGGCAGATCATTCAGTGTTATTGCACCCAAACTCTGGAATTCTCTCCCTCGCTCACTCTGTTGTGTCAATAATATCTCTGAATTTAAATCATTACTCAAAACTCACCTATTTTCTGAATGTTATACCTCTTGATTTGATTAACTGATTACTCTGCATTATTGCTAATATTTCTCTGAATGTTATGTCTCTTAAGTCTGTGTTTGTAATTTTGTACTTGACTCTATTTTTCTGTATACTTCCATTATTGTTTCTCATTATTGTCTATTTGTATTATCTCTTCCCTGTTAATTGTTCACTGTAAAGTGTCCTTGAGCTCTGGAAAGGCGCTATATAAATAAAAAATATTATTATTATTATTATTATTAATAAGTAATTTAAAATGCTTATAATTTAGGCCAGACTCGACTTACTTTACCTAACCTGAGAATAATAAATAATAAGGTTAAAGGTGTTAAGATCAAAGTTCACACTGCAAAACAACAGCTCACAGTATGATACCATAAAACAAGTTATTGTAAACTATCATAGGTGCATAGGGCATTCTCGTACTGGACAAATCAGGTTAATAATTACATGTAATGTTTTTATACATGTCACTACATTTGTTAACTTTACATGTTTTGTGTTGAGTAATAATATTGAGTTGTACACATAGTCTGTTATCTTCAGTATATTTTGTATATAATTGTCATTATATACAAAATATACTGCCAGCAGCCATATCACCCTGTAGCCCAAGACTGGTTGCCCACTGAAGCTAAGCAGGGCTGAGCCTGGTTAGTACCTGGATAGGAGACCTCCTGGGAAAACCAGGTAGCTGCTGGAAGAGGTGTTAGTGAGGCCAGCAGGGGGCGCTCACCCTGTGGTCTGTGTGGGACCTAATGCCCCAGTATAGTGATGGGGACACTGTACTGTAACAAGCACCGTCCTTCGGATGAGACGTTAAACCGAGGTCCTTACTCTCTGTGGTCATTAAAAATCCCATGGCACGTTTTGTAAAGAGTAGGGGTGTAACCCCGGTGTCCTGGCCAAATTCCCTCCATAGGCTCATACCAATCACAGCCTCCTAATAATCCCCATCCATTGAACTGGCTCTTTCACTCTCTCTCCTCTCCACCTACAGCTGGTGTGTGGTGAGCGCACTGGCGCCGTTGTACTGTGGCTGCCGTCGCATCATCCAAGTGGATGCTGCACACTGGTGGTGGATGAGGAGAGACCCCTGATATGACTGTAAAGCGCTTTGGGTGTACAGTAGTACATAGGAAAGTGCTATATAAATGCCTCATTCATTCATTCATTCATTCAATTATACAATTATACAATAACAGCAAGGAAAGAATTAAATTGATTTCGTCCTCAAATTACTTTTTTTGTATTTATTAATCCATGCATTTATTCAGTTCTACTTCTGTTTTTATTTACTGTGTAAATTAATACTAATAGTCCTTTTTTTCCCTTTTTTTTTGTCATAACATATACCTGGTAACTTTTGTAAGATATTCACATTGATACCAGAGAGTGGAATGACCATTTAGATCAGAGGTCAGAAATATATCAGAGATCAGGATAATCACTGACAAATGACAATAGCTAATGTATTAAATTTAAATAAATAAAGTCACTCAAACTTGCATATGAGTGTACAGTTGAGATGATAATTCATCATAATCTCACAGCCTGTTTTATTAAGTTATGTGCTATAAATACTATTAAAGTGTAAAGAGATTTTAACCTGCACTAGTTTGCAGATCAGACAATCCATTCACACGACCGGAGGTTTCTGTGATCCAACAATCTTCTGTGATTATCACTCCACCTCCCATAAGGTTGCTGATCTATATAAATTAAAAAACAAAACAAAACCATAACAAAAAAAAAAAAAAAACAACAACAACTGAGAGATGAGTCAAAAGTTATTTTCTGTTGAGATTAACATTGTGCTACAAATGTTGTGAATAGCGATGAACTTGCCTGGAACATTCCTTTGATTATGATTAACAATTAACTTAAACTACTTTTTTATCTGAAGCAATATAAATCAAGTACAAAAGACAGTGAATCAGGACACTATAAAAGGAACATGAGAGGCTGTGATGATGACAGAGCAAGAGCTGGAAACAAACATCAGTGAAGAATGAAGGCTTTAGTATGTATACTGCTGCTGTTGGAAACCTTTGTGTTCGTCGTCCAGCAGCAGGTAGATGGAGGACTCGATGAGAAGGAGATCAGTCAACAGATCAGCTCTGAGGACGGAAGACAGAATCCACCTCAAACAGACACTTTGAGAGCTGAAGCTTCAACTGACAGCCAACAATACTGCAATCTGGGCATCCCTGACATCCATGCAGCACTGAGAGAACTGACCGCCACTGTTACAGAGCAGAAAGCATACATCAGAGCTTTAAAGACACAACAGACGTTTATCCTGGAAGAGCTGAAAAAGAAAAATGAAGGTACTTCACCAAAACATTCACTCTTTTATCAATGATCCTCAAAGTAAAACACAGATGCAGAATAGTGTAAATATTAGTGTAAAGTTGAGTGTATACTGTGTAAATTGTGTTATCTATTACAATAATCAGTGTAAATGTCATTTAACAGAATCTTTATTCCTTCACAGAAATTTCAAATCTTACTCTGAGTCAAGTGGAGTTGAGAAAGGAAAATAGAGGTGAAAGTGTGCTTGAATGATGTTAAATTCAGTGTATACATTCTCAGTGTAATACAGTAATATATATATAATATACAACAGACAGAGAAATAGCTTTTTCAGCTTCACTGACACAATCGAACAGTGAATATATTGGACCTTTTACCAGTGAAATCACACTAACATACAAGAACGTCTTCACAAACATAGGGAACGCCTACAACCCAATTACAGGTAATTATCAATGAAATGTCATAAAACTCACTTTACAGTAATGAAAACTCTTCTGCTCTATTCAGACCTCTCTGCAGTTGTGTAATGTTTATACAAAAATTAGGAGCCATTTACACGACAACAGTTTCAACTAAAAATGGTAAACTTTGAGTTTTGTGTTTTTGCTGTTCATTCACTGTGTAAAGTAGGGTTCGTAAACTTTGTGTGACACACACTCAAAAGAATAAAATAAATCACCGGAGAGAAGCAGCTCATGAACAGTCATCTCTTTATTCACTCACATGCTCGGCGCTGAGAAAAACAACACCAACTTGCAATCCAGCCAATCAGGAAACACAACGATGAAAGAACACAGATTCCAGACTTTAACCCACTATCTCCCATTTATTAAAATGCAAGTCATACCAGGTCCACAGGCATTTACTCTTTTTATGTCAAGACATTGTCTTTTAAATACCTAGGCAATTTAACCTGACGTCGACCTAGGCATGCAGCCGGACCAGAGCTTGAACTCTGAATAACAGGAGGGTTAGCAGGCAGCGGGTCTGCCAGTAAAGGGTGAGGTCCAGGAGCAAGTGATGTCTGTGGCAGGATGGGGTCCTTAGATGTTCCCTTAAGCCGAGTTCAGACTGCACAATTTTAGCCCCAAGTTTGGCTTGCCGACAGGTTTTGAGAAATTGCCAACAAATGCCCGAAATCACAGGCAAATCGGTGCTGATTCTGACTGAAAACTACATCGGCGATGACCGACAGCAAATGAGAGAGCAAGATACAGAGCAGCGGGGAGTTCAGGGAGGAGTTATAGACCACTCTTGTTGCAGAACACACAATCCATGTTCCTCGCGTCTCCTCAACCATTTCCTTCTCCATATTCTTCTTTTCTTTTTCTTGTTTTCGCTGCAAATCAGCGCACAGGCAATTCGTATTGCAAGCTTCTTGCGGGCTACCGTTTTTAATAATAATCCCAGTCTCACATGAGAACTCCCTTCTTGCACGCGTGATATTGCATTGTTTCCTTGTCACATCTCGCTAGTGTTTGGTTGTAAAATGTAGTTTGTGTGCCAGACAGAGTTGTCGGAGATTCCTACTATTGTAAAGTCATGCAGTGTGAAACCTTCTGTCGCCGAGTTGAGGGGGTATTTTGTTTCTCTTTTTGAGGGACAGGTGCATGGTATGGTCTCAGTTGGTTATAATGGACAATTTGACATTTGTCTGACAGATAATAATATATAATGTATAATAAGTGACACCCACATCACCCTCTGACTCCAAACAGTCCACAATTTCAAACGGCCCTTTCCAGTGAGGAGCAAGTTTCTGCCTGATTGTGGTAGGGTCATGCAGCCACACGAGGTCTCCCCCCGTTGATAAGGAGTGAACTTCAGTCCCTTATCATTGTGTCATTTTTGCTGATGACATGCATGTTCCCTGTTTTGGGTTGCAGCAGTGAATACATCTTGAAGTTTACACAACAGGTCTGTAGCATAATCTGCTGGCGAATTGGATGGAGAAGGCAGTACACAATTTGGCTTCTCTACCATGTGTAAGGATAAAAGGGAGTAAAGCCAATTGATGAATGGGGACTAGTATTGTACGTTAAACTTCCTTTAAAACTGGATCCAGTCGTTGCTGCTCTTTGAAACTCAATTCAGAGGTAGCCAACTGCAGAATGAAAGAGGAGGTTTTTCTTGCTCAGCACAGGTGGTTAGTTGGTATATCATGGGTCATGCCGACTGAACCAGTGCGTTCACTGTCAATAGGGATTTTCCTTAGGCCCAGGAGGGGTTTGTGGTCCGTAATGATGAGGAATGGCTGCTTGTACAAATAGTGGCGGAAATGTCTGACAGCCCACACAATGGTCCAAAGTTCTCTATCGTACATAGACCACTTCTTTTCAGCCTTTGTGAGGACATGGCTGGCATAAGCTACCACTGTTTCTTGAGTCCCTTTTTCCTGGGCAAGGACAGCAGGGAGCTCAAAGAGAGAGGTGATGCAGAGGTGTCTGTATACAAATGGAATGACCGGTGGAAATCTGGGAAAGAGACAGTAGGTGGATGAGATAGGGCATGCTTCAAATAAGAAAATGCATCATGACATTCAGCAGTCTAATGAATTCCAACATTTTTCTTTGTCAGTCTATAGAGAGGGAATGCGTGGTAAGCAAAATTCTTAATGAATTTCCTATAGTAGGAGCACAATCCTAAGAATGCCTTCACTTCAGTAGGTGAGCATGGGATAGGCCAGTCCTGAACACTCTGAACATTTCTTGGATAAGGTTGAACACCTCACTCTTAGCAAGCGAGTATTTGGAGGGATTGAGCTTTAACCCACAGGATTTGAATCTGGAAAAAGTTCCTTCAAATGCTGAAGGTGATCCATAAAAGTCTTACTGAAAATTAAGACATCATCCAAATACACCCAGCAAGTTTTCCAAGGCAGCCCACAATGTACCATCTCCATTAACCTTTGAAAATTTGCTTGAGCTTTTGTCAGACCCATGGGCATAACTTTAAAATAGTACAGCCCACTACCTGTGGTGAAAGCAGTTTTCTTACGATCCTCTTTTGCCAACTCCACTTGCCAATAGCCATGCTGCAGGTCTATTGTGGAGAACTAAGCAGATCCTGATAATGCATCTAATGCATCATCGACTCTTGGAAGGGGATGAGAGTCTTTTATTGTTACAGCATTGAGTTTTCTGTAATCCAGGTAGAATCGCCATGTGTCATCCCGCTTATGCACTAAAACTATGGGCGCTGCCCAGGGGCTATAACTCTCTTCAATGACATCTGCTTTTAAGAATTTTGTCATTTGTTGCTGTATTTCTTGTCTTTGTTCAGGTGTCACGCTATAGGGCCTTTGTTTGATTGGCATGGCCTCACCTGAGTTCGATGTCTTCTTCTGTGGTGTTCAGAACTTGTACTACAGTCAGGCCATTTTGAACCTCACTGAGGGTGTGCGCAATGGCCACATTACTAGCTCGGTTGGGCTCCAGGACACCTATGCGGTCATTTGGCACAGGAGATACAGCCATCGCTCCTGCCACACATGAAGTGATAATTGTTTCACTCCATGCCAGTAATTTGGTAGATGTAAGCACAGAAACATTACAACAGGCTGCAGCTTTATGTCCTGTCGAGTGCAGAGGGAGCTCAACATTCCATAAGGACAATTTCTGATTTACTACATCAAGGACAGCATGGTGTTTTGTAGGAAGTCCCACCCAAGGATGACTGGATGGTGTGCACCTCTAACCACCCGGAAATCATAAATCATGATGCAGCAATTCTTTCCAAGTCTCATATCTAGAACTAAGACACCTAAGGTGTCCAGACATTGCCCAGTGACAGAACGTTCAAGTACCATTGAAGTTTTCATAGGCCGTTTTTTAACATTGGATGAGAATGTCGAAAATCTTCCCCCACAATGGAGATAGTAGAGCCCGTGTCCACCAGAGCAGAAACTTCCACTCCTTCCACAATTGCCAAAACATTTGCTGACACCTTGTTAGGGGGTTGTGTGTGCTCCTCATTTGTATTAAATACTGTAAAATCAGTTTGGGGCCGGGAGGCTGAAGCTGATGTTTGCCCCTCAACATCAGCTAATGGAAGTTTCCCTGTTGTTTGAATGACTGTTGGCTGTCAGGGGACCTAAAGAATACACTGCGTCGGCTCTGAGGGCTGTTGTCTCTACTTCACTGCCGGACAGGACTAGGGCTGAGGGGCTGTCTGTAGTCATCAATATGATACCTACGGTCTTGAGAGTGGAGGATAGTAGGGCCCAGCTCTGTCACCTCCCCGTGTGTTATTGCTGTCACGTGGCATTGTGCGCTGCCAGTCATGCAACACTGTAACATCCTTGTACCGTCTATTAGGTATATGGGTACAGTCAGGCTGATATTGTGAACTGTGGTATGTTGGAGAAGAGCTATATGCCATCCTGGTCTGCTCTTTAACTAAAGAATTTCTGTTCCTTTCCCAGAACTCCAAACATTCTGTAAGATGAGCATTTTTGTCTTGTAGCTGGCGGACATCATTTTTCAGCTCGTTCACAGTCGACATTAACCGCTCCACTGCCTGAAGTAATTTCTCATCAGTGTGATCAGAATGCACCATAGCCACTTGATTTTGGCTTTGGTGCACTTCAGTTGAACCCTCGTGAAGTTGCATAGCTGCACGGGCCCTTTCACACAACAATAAGAGTGTAATGTCCAAATGGCGCCACTATCGCATGCCGAAAAAGTTCATAAAACTCTACAAAAAGCACCACAAATGCAAAATAATGACCCAGCTGCCACCAAATGTAAAGTAGGGTTTGTAAACTTTGCGTGACACACACTCAAAAGAATAAAATAAATCACTGAAGAGAAGCAGCTTGTGAACAGTTGTCTGTTTACTCACTCACATGCTCAGCGCTGAGAAAAACAACACCAACTTGCAATCCAGCCAATCAGGAAACACAACAATGAACTCGCGTTTTCGCAGTTTCCCCTATTAAATCCAGTCATGCAGCAGCTTCTTTTACCACTCAGTCCAGCTGAGGCAGTGAGGGAAAGTGACGTTGATGCATACCCTCTATAGGTGTGCAGTGTTTCTTTAAAAAGTGACATCGCCAACTACTGGCCTGGCAGCAGAATACAGTGTTTTTAAGTTGTTTCAACAGATCTGTGTGAACAGGGATCATTTTGACAACATTGTTGTCTTTACGCAAAAAACGTAAAGAAAAAAACATGTCTGTTTTAGGAAATTGTTGTCGTGTAAATGTAGCCTGAAATAATCTGCCATCATTCAAAACTATTTCACAGTGTGTTTGGTAATTGAGCAATCATAAATTAATCACCTGATTCTGTATCTCTTGTTATTTGATTTAGGTGTTTTCACAGCCCCACTGAAAGGAGCGTACATGTTCAGAATCTCTGTATTTAGTTATGGTCCAACTGCATCAGGTGCCTGCATTTATAAGAATGAAAAGAAGGTGGTTATAGCATATGATAATCGGCCTCAGAATGAGTTAAACTCCTCAAATGGAGTTGTGCTGATCCTGGAGGTTGGAGATGTTGTCTATGTGAGACTGTACCCTAACACGAAGATATATGATAGCTATAATAACCACAACACTTTCAGTGGTTATCTACTGTTTCCCTTAAAATAACAGGAGCTTTGAGGAATGTGATTCCAATAATTCTGAACCTTCAGCGTATGATTTAAGATGAAAATCATTAAGAATCATTAACATATAAATCTGTATTAATGAGGACTAATGTGTGTTTGAAATTTGCAATAGATTACTGTATAAAAGTCTGAGCTGCCTATACATGTAACATTGTATAAAGAGTTTCAGCACTGAGACAGGAACCATGAATATCATGAGACTCAAAAGTAGGGCTGTCACAATTCCTCGATTAATTACGAGTACTCTATTTTTTTTTAAAAATTTTCGATTGCAA
This sequence comes from Chanodichthys erythropterus, assembly GCF_024489055.1. Classification (NCBI taxonomy): domain Eukaryota; kingdom Metazoa; phylum Chordata; class Actinopteri; order Cypriniformes; family Xenocyprididae; genus Chanodichthys; species Chanodichthys erythropterus. Next base: position 37,109,899 of record NC_090228.1, on the reverse strand, counting down.
TCTACCTGTGTCGATAAATGCCGAGTTCACACTGCACAATTTTCAAACTCATCAGATCACTGTTCTTTTCACACTGCACCACTATCTGGGACAGCATTTAGTCACTGCTGTGAGCACACTGCTCGATGGATCGGTGACAGGGGGTTGCACATTGCATGACTTTACAATAGGAAGAATTGCAGACACCTCTGTCCGATCCTCAAACTACACTTCAAATCCAAACACACGTGAGGAGTGATAAGGGAACAACACAAGGACACGTGTGAGAAAAATGTTAGCCCGCAAGAAGCTTGTGATCCAAATTGTCTGTGTGCTTACTTGCAGCGAAAAGGATTTAAAAAAGGAATTTTTTTTTTTTTTTTTAAATTAAAGAATAAAAAGATTATAGAGGAGGAAATGTTTGGCAAGACATAGGGCTGTGATGGTATGGGTTTTTTTCTTATTGCGGTGATAAGCAACAAATCCCGCGGACATTTCAAGCTTTCTTTAGACGCAAGTTTCATGTTTGTGTGATAATTATTCGCTGAGTTTCAGTTCATTTTTGAGACGTTTCAGAAAGATTCAGAGACAGATGAAAGCGCATTCTGCTTTTTTTATTTTACAAAAGCAGAAGGTTTTGTTTTTATTGTGAGTGTACACAAATAAAAGTAGATTATTTGTAGTTTGTAATGATGTCTTGCAAATAATATGTATCACCACAAATGACGGAGTAGGCCTATTTCAAGTTGTTTCAGCTGTCATGAGGAAAAATCCATCAGAAGCAGATAATAGGGTGAATGCGGTAAATTTTTATGACATTGCTTTTTAGAAGAATCGCCGCTGTTCTTGATTTGACATTTGCGCTCCATTTCGTTTTAAAATAACGTCCCACCGACGCTACACCTAAACCTACCCGATAGCGTTAACAAAAGCAAACGTGGTGTAAGAAGCGTCTGCGATTGTATACCGTTTTTCAGCTCATTTAGATCTCTCTTTGAGCTCCCTTTTTTTTTTACCAGTCAGTCGCCTTTCACAGGATTTGTACCAAGGCGGGGGGGATTTGACTCCTCGTCATAAGTCCAACTCCGTATCGGCTTGGTCACGGTCAAAAAAAGTGAAACGCGTATAGCCGATCAAGAGACGCAAAGTCCAAAGTGCGTTCGTTTACAAATCGGGCACTCTGGTAAGAAGTGTTTTGAAGTCGTAACATCAGAGAATACGTCAAAACGAGTCTTTACGAATCCATTGTAGCGTATGCACACGTATCAGGATAATCAATAAACTTTGGAATGTTCAGAACGCTTTTAGCATGCTGGACTGGGTTGTAAAACCTCATCGCGGCTCTGAACAGATCTGCCAAAGATAAGCCCACTTGACACTTTTGTGGACCTGCGAGGGTAAACAGAAAGGTGCAACTTCCTCACTTTGGTGACTTCCAAAGGAGCACCCCCCCCCCAGAGACTGACCAGATCCACATTCCAACACCCCACACACACAGGGACACACAAAAACACACACACAGACACATATAGAAACACACAATCATACATTTTTGACTGTATATGTAAAATACAACTATGCTGAAATATATCCATCACGTAGTATTTTAGGGCCTATGTATGTTTCCTAGTGTTTAAATGAGTGTATTTGTGCTAGTGTGCATTTTAACGATATAATTTTGTCTGTAAACCATAACTTCTCTCCTATGCCTTTCTGACCTATCGAGTTTGGTCTCTCCGTAAAGCTCCGGACACGAGCTATTCACTGAGATATGTCACACAGCGGGCAAATGCATTTTTCTATGTGTTTAATGATACTGCGAAGAACGCACTACATTTGGAGATCTGATCTGACAGTCATAAATCATGCAGATTAAGTCATGAGGCCAAACAAAGGGAAAGCTTTCCCGCCAACTTTGCACCCATGTTATTGGCTACCCCACCTCAAGGAGGTGTGTCGGCTTATCTGTCATAAAAGCAAAGACGCACAATTTCTGTTGTGTTCTCTCCCGATTGTCTCACGAGCATCTCGTGCACGTTTTTCCCGGGCATCTCCGGTGACCACGCGCTGCCATCGCGCTCAGCCTCGGGACCGCCATCTTCCAGCGAAACTCACTCTCAAGTCCTCTGTTTAAACCTTCCCGCGGAACGGAGGAAGCCAACGAACTGCACCAGCGCTAACCTGAAATTCGACACACACAACCAATGCAAGTATACTGCCGTTTCTCAATCTTAGATGATGAACCTGATTTCCGTGCTGGCTTAGGACTGGTTGTGAGTTTGCTACTTGCCTTCTCTCTTTCCTTCTCTACTTCCACTCTTGTACATAGGTGTGTATTTCCTTGTATATATATTTAGATGTATAACCTCTGTATTCGTAGTTTGCATATATTAAAACGTTATTCACGCTCGATTGTTCTGTTTGTTCTTTCAGCTGAAAACCAAGTCACTTTAACGTTTTTCGATCGCTTTATGCTTTGATGCTATAAGTTATTTTCATGGCCAGAGAATAACTCTGTTTATAATATTCTGTGAGGGACTTAGTTTGCTGGACAAACGAACAGTTTCTCTAAATAATTATTAAACCAGAACTAATCATATATGTAATTGATTATAATTCGTTGTAATTGATTCACAATATATGTTTAATTCCCCGTTGGGTCGATATATGAATCATAATTTATTCATAACCTTATGAATTATTATATTTATATTTCATCCATAAATTGATTAATAACCGCTACATTCGTTACACCATAATCCGACCCCGGCCGTCATCAAAACTGTGTGTGAAAATGAGCCAAAGCGCTCATTGACGTTTTACCGGCCTCTAGCGTTCGTTTCTGTCGGAAACTGCAGCGAGACGTACGTGCCGGTACATAATTTTGTGTCTCGCAAAAACGTGCCCACGAGTACGTCTCTCCCATGAGACCAGGTTGAGTGGGTCAGACATGATTTTGACCACTTCATTAAGTTTTGTTTTGTAGTAAGCCTTTCTTTAAAGTGAATTTCGTTTTGTATAAATTGTATCTTAATTTTAATTAATGTTTTATCAAACAATTGCCTGGATTTAATAAATAGGAAGAAAACCAAGAACGTCAGGTGTGAATGTCATAATTAATTGATATTGATATTTAATTACATAAATAAAAGATATTGATGGTCTAACAATGTATTTTAGTTGAAGATTATCTGTAGAAATCACAAGTCCAAGAACCTACCAGTTAATTAATAATAATCAGACACAAGCACAAAATAAATCCCCCATATATTTGGACTGTCCCTCCCCCTTGCGCAAAGCTGTTCTCTAGAAGCACTTGAAAGTTTGACAGAAGACAGTGAATTATGATAAACAATGATTATTGTGTTTATAGTTCATATCACACACCATATGCACTCCTGTAACTTTTACCAGCAAAAATAAATATATAAATAAATAAAATACAAAAAAAGTACAGTGAAGACGGTGATTACCTCAGCACCGCGGTGATGCAGTAATTGTCACAGCCCTAGCAAGACGTGGGTCTATAACTCCTCCCCGAACATCCCGCTGCCCTTTATCTTGTTCTCTCATTGGCTGTAGGTCATTGCTGATGTCATTTTCAGTCAGAACTCATTTCGCACAGCAGGATTTTGAATCGCAGAGAGGTCCAGATATTTAACATGCCTAATATCTCACGACCATCAGCGATGCATTGTCAATTCACTTAGATCGCGTCTTTGATAATTCACACTGCGTCACTGTCACTCACATGACCGAGCACCAATTTACCTCTATTTTCGCTAAATCTGTTGAAGATTTGTCCGTTGAGTGAAAATGGGGCCTAAAATCGTTCGCATTCCACAGATGAGAATCCATGAACCACATTATTAGACCGTTTTCTAAAGCTGTCTCAGATCTCGCTAAATTATTTGTTCACAATATACATGTTTATTGTGATTTTAACTGTACGAGAGACGCGCCTGCATGCCTTGCCAGTTAAATTTTTTTATATACAGATTTATGAGCGCAGACACCTAGTGCATACACAGAAAACTAGCTATCACAGCGCGTGTACTAAACTGAATTATATGTAGCGTCTTAATGCGTTGTGTCAAAATCTCTAGGTTCACATAAACAGGTTTTATCTTAAATGAATGTATCTGGGTAAGAAATCGTGTATGTTTATCAGTGTATTGGATCAATGCATTATTGTAGTTCTTAAAGTGACAGCCTAATAAAACAAGTCAGTGTACATTTTATTCATAAAGCGAAGAATATGAAGTTTTATTTTTTCATTTTATTATCTTACTTGTATTCTTACTTGTATGCCACTTTTAAGTATACTTGCTGTACGTGAAAAATTTAAAGCAGTTTATTTCATTTGCATCTTTCTTTTATTTGTCCTTTTTTTCTATGCTGATGTTATCATTGCCTTCTGTAATAAAAAAAACATGATTCAAGGAAAATAACTCAAAATAATTGTTATTTACAAAGATGGATGTGTGATATAGTGCAAGAATAAGGATGTAATACTGCAACAAAATTTATATTTTTGTGCAAAAGATAAACAACTTACACTTATTCAAGAGCATTTGTAGCAATGTTGTTTTACAAAATAATAATAATAATAATCTTTACAAACAAATTTCTTGGTTAGTGAAGCACATACAATGTAAGTGAGTGGAATCAAATTTTGAAGGCCATAGGGTCAGCCATCAAACAGTGAACTGGACTGGATCCAAAAAGCAGCAGTATGAACACAAAGAGGTATGAGACCACATTCCTACTTAACTCACTCACTCTTCACTGTGTGTCCAATAGTTAGGTATGATTTACACATCAGTGTATGTGTGTGTAGCTCAGGACTCACTTTTCACCATGGGACCAATATATAGCTATGATTTAGACATCAGTGTATGTGTGTTTAAATGTCCTGAAAAATTATGAAATGAATATTTGTCCTCATATGTATGTTAAAAAAATCAGGTTGTGCAAAAATATGCTTTAAATGAAAATCTCAACAGATGACTGTCATAACAAGGCCAGTGGCAACCTAAAACTTTTTCAGCTTGGCTCTAGCAGCTTTAGAAAGGCATGTTTTTCACAAAAACGCGCATGTGGGTGTGCGTGTGTGCATGTGTGTGTGATAGTGTGTGAAACTGTGAATGAGTACACAGAAGAAACTTTTTACAATGATGAAAAAGATGGCATTCAAATATAATGAATGTCTTCCACAAATTCTCATTTTGTGGTTTATGGAAACAAATTCAAATTCGCATTAGGTAAGAAAATGATTACAGAATTGTCATTTCAGATTTTACTGAAACTTATAAAATGTCACTGTATATTTACATTGTTATACGTTTCAAGCCAGTTCCATTGTTACCATGACAATGTATTTAAACTTTACAACAACTGACACCATATATGTTATACAATTAAATTATCAACAATGCTCATGAAATTGACTGGATGAAAAAAAGTGTTATCTTCTTGTGTTCGAATACAGTTTTTTTTTAACGTATATTGAAAAAGCTGATCTTCTGCTGTCGAATCACAGTGTTGCTATAATCAATAATGTAAATCTAACTCAGAGATTAGGCTCTAATTGAGTTTAATGATTCAGGTCATATAATGATAATGTTAAAACATAACCAACACATAACTGATCATCTTTTCTCTTTGCTTGTTTGGCTGTTACAACTCAGTTACAACAGCCAAACAACATCAACTAAAGCAACCCCTGATCTCCATAATGGTGATTCAAAATTTTCCCCTTTGGTGATTCTCCTTGTTAACATCAATAACGGTCAATCATCACTCAATTAATTACTTAATTATCTCATTAACTTTAACACTGCTTCAGTGTTCATTTAACACTCTTATTTTAACACTTTAACTCTCCTGTGAGTATATGTGAGACCATACTCAAGAGTGTTCATTTAACACTGGATTTTTTGCTGTGTACCTCCTGGTTGAAAAACTGTGCTGATTAGCAAATCCAGGAGAATGGAACAAATTACAGAGGAGGACTTTCACTTTCTGAACCTGGACTTTACACCTCTGACATTAGTACCTTTTTGGAGTAAAAAAGGTACAAAAATGTCCCTTTAAAGGTACTGCCCCAGCGACAAGCTGTTGTACCCCTAAAGGTACAATTTTAAACTCTTTTTTCTGTGTGTAGGGAAATAGTGGAGCTCTGAAGCCATCTACTGGATAAAGTGATAATTTTTTACTTATAAAACTCCATTTTTAAAAAAGATGGGCATGTCAAAATATCCATGTTATTCCCATGAATGAAAGTTAGAAATGTGGGTCTTTTATAAAGTGATTTTTACATAAAAAGCTGTTTTTGTATAAAAACCTATTTAAAAATATATATATTTAAAAAAAAATTTATATAAATAAAAAATAAAAAAATCTAAATCCACCAAAAAAACACAAATGTGGAATAAAAACATTGATAAAATTAAAATTACATTTGTAATATATTGTAATATATTATGCTTGTAAAGATGAATTTCTTTCTGAGGGAGTTAAAGATTCTCTTGTTGTTATCCAGTTGTGTCCTTGGGTATGGTCTCATCATCCATGGCTTCAAACCAAAGGCCTCATCTGCCACGACAACATAAGGGACAGGGGTTTGACATCCAGGCAGGTCTTCCAGTGGTGGTATGTTCAGTGTGCTGTCCTCCAATATCCGGCTCAGCCCGCACTTTGCCCTATCTTTGCCATTTGTCCCTACATCGATGTAAATGAATTTTAGTTCCGCATATACTAGAGCCATGAGAACTATTGAATTGAAACCTTTGTAGTTATAGAAATGGGACCCTGAATTTGGTGGAGGATATATGTTGACATGCTTTCCATTGAAGTTCCACCTCTCCTCAACTCTAGTGGAGATGTGCTTCCACTTCTCTTCAGTGGATGGAGGTAATGCTGTTGTAATGCCTTGTAAAAAGCATCGCTAGTCTCGACTACAATCCTAGAAATGCTGTGCCTACTAACCCGGAATGTGTATTCCAGAGAGAAGAAGGTCTCTCCCGTGGCCAAGTACCTCAATGTTATTGCCAGTCTCTCCCCAACAGGTAATACCTTCCTCATCTCTAGGTCTTTCCTTCTTAATGATGGTTCCACCAGATGATGTGTTAAATGTGTTTTGCCCCATTCTAAACCAGTTTCTGTAGCCCGGAGGATCTTCATCAGCCAGCTCCCTCAGTAGTTGGCTGTAACACCCCTCTTCCTCCTCAGCAGCCATTTTCTGGTCTATGTCCTTTTTTGCTGAGATGAATTAAATAAAACGGTTACCTGATTATTTTGATAAGTTATGGCACAGTTACATGCATTTCATTTTTTTTATTTTAGATGTGTCGCTTTCAGAATGCTTATAGAATACACATTGAAACAATTGTTCTCGTACAACACCGAGCTCTCCGCATAACATGCAGAAAAATTTAGTGTCCATGAAATGAGAAATTGTTGATCGTATTTGTTAACAAAGGGGTTCACAACCTAATACTAAATCACTGTTTAGTGTTCAAATGTACGATACTTGCAAATGCCTTAGCATGTGAAGACCGTCCGGATATGCAGTCTCAGGAGAAATTCTTGACGGTTCGGTCCGAGCTCAACACACTGCTCATGACATTTCACACTCCCGGGAGAATGGAGACTCCAGGAGGTCCAGTGGATCTGGAGTCAATTTGGGGATGCACAGACCTCCCACTGCCAGCTCTTTTACTAACAAAGTCTTCATTTGTCTTTTTTTTTTTTTTTAAATATCGCAATAGATATTGTACCGTGGATTTTTTTATCGAGGTATTATCACATTGTGAGATTATGATATCGTTACATCCCTAATAACGAGTGTGTCATATTTAAGTGTGGCGTTTCGGAAATTTATTTGCATAGCGTTTTTCACAAGATGTATATTATGTTATTTATGTATATATGCAATCCATTTGCAGTTTATGCCATTAAATTAACATGAATGAATAGTTAGGTGATGATACACGGGCCACCTTTTTGAGCAATGTTGTCGGTAGGGCTGCACGATATATCGTAAAATTATCGCTATCGCGATAATAGTATATGCGATATCCGTATCGCAGAGAGGTGCGATAAATAATTAAAAAAAAAAAAAAATGTGCCAAGCATTTGTGCGTTGCATGCATAGGCTGCTTATCCAAATTGACCAATCAGATGGGGCCATACTATCCTTATACCCGCCTACCCAGTAAGAGGAACCAAGTGGTTTAGAGCGCTCAGAGCAGATGGTGGAAAATTAAAACTAATGCCGGGAGTTGAGACGAGCGAGGAAAATAATGACAACGAACAACTTGTGGCTAAAAAGAACTGTACGTCTGAAATATGGCAATATTTTGGCTTCGAGAGAGGAGACGTGTCACAAATGCAGGTACTGTGTAAGTCATGTCGAACAATTGTGGCCACGTCGAGAGGAAATACAACTAATCTCCACTGTCACCTGGAACACAACCACAGGGAGCTGTATAATGACTTCAAAAGTAAGCGCAAAACTGCTAAAGAAATGCCAAGTAAAAAAACAGAGTCACACAGACAAGCATTGATCAAAGTTTTGCAAATGTAACTCCTTATGAAAAAACGTCGAAACGCCACAGGGAATTAACAGAAGCTGTCACGCGTTTTTTAGCTAAAGACATGATGCCCGTTAACACCGTGAGCAGAGAAGGCTTTGTGAGTCTAATTAACAAATTGGACCGGAGAAATCAGCTGCCATCGAGAAATTTCTTTTCTCAAGTCGCAATTCCACAGATGTACGACACATGCGTAAAGACAGTGAGCGCCGAGCTGCGTCAAGTGGACTTCTACGCTAGCACCACTAACCTGTGGTCCAGTCGTACGACTGAGCCCTACACGAGCTTTACCGTTCACTTTCTTACTCAAGACTTTGAATTAAAAGCACGTTGTCTGGGTGTTGTATATTTCCCCGAATCCCACACCAGTGAAAACATAGCCCATGGACTGTGGGAAGTTTTAGCCAGCTGGAACTTAAAAGAAGAGAATCAAGTTTCCATTACTACAGACAACGGCGCTAATGTGGTGAAAGCTACCGAAGTTAACAATTGGGTCTGACTACAGTGCTTTGGTCACCACTTGCATTTGGCCATCGGTGAGTATTTGTTTATATTTGCAATAATTAAATAAAAACAGAAAAAGGTATAGTTATTTGTATTGTATTGTTGAATGTAGTATATAGGCATGGTATTTTAGATTATATTTCGGTAACACTTTAGAATAATGGTCTTTAGTTAACATTGCTTAACTACATTAGTTAACATGAACTAATAATGAACTGCACTTATAAAGCATTTATTTATCTTTGTTAATGTTAATTTCAACATTTACTAATACATCTTTTTAACATTAGTTAATGCACTGTGAACCAACATGAACAAACCATGAACAGCTGTATTTTTATTAACTAACGTTAACAAAGATGAACAAATACAGTAACAAATGAACTGCTCACGGTTAGTTAATACATGAACTATTGTTAACTAATGACCATTATTCTAAAGTGTTACCAATATTTCTTTTTTATAATATAATATTTAAGAAAATGTTTATTTAGGAAATATATAGTAAATTGTAGCTGACTGTTTTCTATCTCAAATTCTGTTATATAAAATTGTAATTATAATATTGCCATGTTATTTAACCCTGTATGTTCTTGTTATGTTCCCTTTCAGTCGGTCACGTTCGACGTACGTCAGTAGTGACCGACGAATTGGGATATCGCTAGAGAGCCCCTATCAGCTTCGAGAGAACTAAAACAAGCCAATGGAATTGGCGTGCGATATTTGCATAATGCGCACCTCCCCTAACAGGTGGATATAAAAAGGGGGGCAGATGCAATCGCACTCTGTCTTTCGCTTCGGAGCCTACCTGGTGTCCTGCGGCTGTTTGAACTTCAAGCCTCTGAAGAAGTTTCGGCGCTTGTGTTGGTGTGACGACGCCTGCAGCGAGGTCGCGAGTTGGAGTGAGCCGGGTGGAAACATCCAATGTTTTCCCAGCGTTCCGCTGTAATTCCACTGGTTGGTCTGCGATTTGGTCTGGTTCCTCCTGTGTTTTTCTAAACACGTCGTGACGCTCCCTGTGTGTCTCGACACAAAAGAGCTGAAGTTTCCCCTTCTAAAAGAGCTTCACAGACAGACACTGCGTCTTTTTCAAGATGTCATTCTGTCTGTGCGTTTCTGGAGGCGGTCGTTTCCTATCCTCTCTGACGGCCACGATCACTTTCTCTCATGTCTGCTTAGCGTGCTGAGACTGTGCTTGTGGGTGGTCATATTTTCTTATGGAAATATGTCCACGTCGGCGCGTTGTTTGCTCGCCTTTCTCGTAAGGGCTTGAGCGCTCAGCGCGCCATGTGCCGTCGAATTGCCGGCTGACAGCGCGCGTTGCCACGGCAACCCTGCGCGCTGTCTGACGCTCTAGATGCACGGTCGAGACTCGGCTGCCTTTAATGAGGTGGAGTCCCCTCACTTATTCCCCGATCTAGTTATTTTTCTGAATCAGAAAAGTGCTACTTTGGTTAATAAGCCTGGGTGACCAGAGGATCACAGTGGGGCAATACCCGCCGACTCATTCTCCGTGGGCCCCCCACTCCTCTAGTGCATTGCAAACATGTTGTGACTATGTTCGTGGGTGGATCATGTTTAGATACATGGCCACGTCGGTGCCCAGGGTGCCGTGTGTCGTCCAGTTGGGCGGCCACGTTCACTGTCCAACATGGCTGGTAGCTTCTGCATGTGTTGCTGGTCCTCCTTAAATATGGAGGACCTAACATCTTAGTCAGGGCTCCAGCAGAGGATCAGATGTCGACTGCTACATTGGAGAGAGTATTGTTGGGCTCTGAACATGAAGATGAGGCTGAGCGTCCCACGGTTGTGGCGTGCTCATGCCGAATCGGATTCAGACTTGGCAACCATGCTTTCCCGGGCCCCTGGGGGTGTCGTGCGACGCGTACTCGCCTTGCCGCGCCCCTGGCTTAGCCCGGATGTGCATGAAAAAACTTGGCAGTTTGTGGCCTTTTTTGGCGTTAATATGGAACGCCAAGAGGGTCATAATCTGCACTACAAGTTTTTTCTCTCTCACTACCCCCTAGGGTGGGGTGGCAGTGCTACGGGCACACCACCTCTGCCCTGCATGAGTCTTGGCCCCTGGCAAGTCTGCAGTAGGTCAAAGCACTCATTGCATGTGGGTAGTTCTGAGTCGGGGTTGAGCTACGCAGGATGCAAATCAAAGCGCAGGCCCCTGGCCAGACAATGTCCACCATGGTGGTCCAGAAACACCCCTGGCGAGTCTTGCTGGGATTTGCCGTCGTCAAAGAGTGCTTTCTCGATGCGCTCATCTCACAAACTGGCCTTGAACCCAGCCCGCTCAACCCGCAGTCACCTGACTAGCGGGAGACGGTCCTGGAGATATGGCGACCTGGAGCTGACGTAAACGGTTCTTTCTCCCCGGAGGAGGGCCGGGTGGAGAATTGGTCTGTTCCGCCGCTGGCTCTCCGGAGTCCAGCGGTACCCACTAAGAACTGTTTTCCGATCCTCTACGTCCCAAGAGTGTGGCTGGCGATGTGCAGCGCCCCGCGTTGCTACTCCCAGCCCCCTCTCACCTCGCCAGCAGGTGTCAGTGTGTTGGTGCAGGCCGCGCCCCGTGTGCCGTCTCCCATACGCACTGCTACCTCGCAGAGTCTGATCACACTCTGGGCCGCTACCACGCCGCCCGAGTCGGGTCCCCGTACTCTGGTTCGCTGCCCCACCCCCGGTACGTCTGTGGTGCGTTTGGTTCTGCTGGCTCGGTGTCTGGAGGCCTGGTTAGTGCCCCCAGCCCGTTCCGCTGGCTCATGCGTACTATCAGACTCGGCTATGCGATTCATTTCGCCCGGTGTCCTCCGGCGTCCAGGGGTGTCCACTTCACTTAGGTGTCGTTGGACATTGCACCTGTTCTCCGAGTGGAGATTGCTGTCCTCCTGGCGAGGGATACAATCGAGCCGGTCCCTCCAGCCGATTTGAAGTCAGGTTCAGCCCTACTTCATTGTACCCTAAAGGGCGGTGGGCTATGGCCAATCCTGGATCTGCTCGTCTTGAACCAGTACCTTCAGGCTGCCGTTTAAGGTGCTCATGCAGAAGCGCATTTTCGAGTGCGTCCGTCCCGGGGTTTGGTTTGCAGCATTCGACCTGAAGGATGCATACTTTCATGTCTCGATTCTGCGCTCGGGTCGAGCATGTCAGTACAAACTCTTACCCTTCGGGCTGGCCCTGTCGCTCCACGCCTTACACGGTTGCGGAGGTGGCCATTGTTCCCCTCAAGGAACAGGGCGTTCGCATTCTCGACTGCCTCGACGACTGGTTGTTCCTGGCCAGCTCGCGAAGCAGTTGTGCGTACACAGGGAGATGGTTTAGCTCACCTCAGCCTGTTGGGTCTTTGGGTCAGCTGGGACAAGAGCAAACTCGCCCCCGGGCAGAGGATCTCTTTTCTCAGTCTCGAGCTAGACTCGGTCGCCTGGATTGTGCGCCTCTCTTAGGAGCGCGTCCAGTCGGTGTTGAACTGCCTGAGTTCGCTCAAGCGCAGGATGGCGGCCCCACTGAAAGACTTCAGAGGCTCCTGGGGCATGTGGCATCTGCAGCCGCGTTTCGCCGCTCAGGTTGCTCCATATGAGGCCGCTTCAACACTGGCTCCGCGACTGGGTCCCGAGATGGCCATGGCAGCGCAGCACGCTCAGTGTCCTCGTGACACGGAGCTGCCGCCCTACCCTCATCCGGTGGTCGGACCCTTTGTTCCTGCGGGCGGGAGTACCCCTTGGACGCTGTGGTCCACACAGATGCCTCTACCACCGGATGGGGGGCCATGTACAACGGGCATGCGGTTCGGGTCTTGGACGGGGCCTCGACTGCATTGGCATATCAATTGCCTCGAGTTGCTAGCAGTATGTCTTGCACTGGGCCGCTTCAAGGAGCTGCTGTCAGACAAGCATGTACTGGTCCGCTCGGACAAGCACGGCGGCCGTTGCGTACATCAACCATCAGGCTGGTCTACGCTCCCGTCGCATATCGCAACTCGCCTGCCATCTCTTGCTATGGAGTCAGAAGCATCTGAGGTCGCTTCAGGCCACTCATGTCCCAGGTGTGCTTAACCGTGCAGCCTACGAGCTCTTACGGCAGCCTCCACTTGCGGGCAAGTGGCGGCTCCATCCCCAGGCGGTCCAGCTGATCTGGCACTACTTCGGCGAGGCCCAGGTAGTCCTGTTGCCTCCCCAGGAACTGCCCTCGGCCAGTGGTTTTCCCTGACCGGCGAGTCGCTCGGCACGGATACCCTGGCACTCAGCTGGCCCCGGGGCCTACGCAATATGCGTTTTCCCCCAGTGAGCCTTCTCGCACAGCTCCTGTGCTAGGTCAGGGAGGATGAGGAGCAGGTCTTGTTAGTGGCTCCATATTGGTCACTCGGACCCGGGTTTCGGACCTAATGCTCCTCACAACAGCCCCTCCTTGGCCGATTCCTCTGAGGAAGGACCTCCTGACTCAGAGATGGGGCTTCCTATGGCACCCGCGTCCCGACCTGTGGAACCTCCACGTGTGGTCCCTGGACGGGATGCGGAGGTTCTGGGTGATCTCCCGCAGGCGGTCGTAGACACCATCACTTCCGCTAGAGCTCCTTCACGAGGAGCCTCTATGCGTTGAAGTCGAACCTATTCGTTGAATGGTGCTCCTCTCGCAAGACGAGAGGACCCCCGATTATGCTCGGTCAGATCTGTGCTTTCCTTCCTGCAAGAGGGCTTGGAGCGAAGGCTGTCTCCCTCCACCCTCAAGGTGTATGTTGCCGCTTCGCTGCACATCTCCATGCAGTTGATGGCAAGCCCTGGGGAAACACGGTCTGATCATCAGGTTCCTGAGGGGGGCGAGGGGACTGATTCCTCCTTGCCCACCCTCCTTACCCTCTAGGGATCTCACCTTAGTTCTTAGCTAACTTCGGCGTCATCCCTTGAGCCTTTGCAATTAATCGAGTTAAAAGTACTGTCTCTTAGACCGTCCTCCTGGTTGCATTGGCCTCATGTTAAGAGGGTAGGGGGACCTGCACGCATTTTCGGTCGACGAATCGTGCCTGGAATTTGGGCCTGGGGATTCTCACGTCTTCCTGAGACCCCGGCCTGGATATGTGCCCAAGGTTCCTACCACTCCCTTCAGAGATCAGGTAGTGAACCTGCAAGCGCTGCCTTCGGAGGAGGCAGACCCAGCCCTAGCTTCGCTCTTTCCAGTTCGCGCCCTGCGTGTTTACGTGGATAGAACTTGAAGCTTAGGACCTCAGATCAGCTCTTTGTCTGTTACGGAGACCAGCAGAAGGGAAAGGCTGTCTCCAAGCAGAGGATGGCCCACTGGTTAGTGGATGCCATCGCCCTGGCTTATGTTCCCAGGGCGTGCCTTGCCCGTTCGGGTTGAGAGCCCACTCCACCTGAGTGGCCTCTTCCTGGGCGCTGGCTCATGGCGCCTCGCTGACAGATTGTAGAGCTGTGGGCTGGGCGACACCCAACACGTTTGCTAGGGTTTTTAGCTTACGTGTAAGCTGGTTCTTCCCGTGTACTCGCTTCCACCAGCCGGTAGACGCGTTGAACCTGTGCTCGTGTCGGCTTGCAATGCCACTCCCACCCCCTGGGCAGGATATGTGCATCTGTTGACTCCAGTCGTGTTCCCCGTTCGGTGAACCCTGTCGAGTTCCTCCACCTCCACCTTCGGCTCGGGCATTGCGGAGTGTCTGATGCCAGACCAACATCCATCTTCGATGTTGTCTGTTGGTTGGGTTCCATATGTTGGAATCACTCACGTAGAGGGATTGCATATGTGTATTGTCCACGGTTACTCCCTACGGTGAGCCCGGGTCTTTCCCTTAGCAGAGCTTCTGCTTTCTCCTGTCAGATGAGTCTCCCCCTACTCAGGTGGAGCCATCCCAGGGACTCATATGCGTTCTGCCCTGCGGGCCAGTCCATATGTTTTCCATGTAAATTCCTTCCCCTCTGGGTAGGTAGTGGTTCCGCAGCGCTCCTTACGGGTTCGCTTCCCCAGTGTAGTCTAGTTTACTTAGTGGGTATATCGGAACAGCAGTAGACTTCCCGGCGTAAGCTCGCCCCCTTCTCCGTCCCCTTGGTGCGACGGGCGGCTAGAGCCTGCGCTGGGCACTGGAAGGGGTTTCGTAACTGTGGCGTTTTAGTTGGGATCCCAATTCGTCGGTCACTACTGACGTACGTCGAACGTGACCGACTGAAAGGGAACGTCTCGGTTACGTATGTTACACCGGTTGTCTCCTCAGCGAAAAACAGAGTGCGATTGCATCTGCCCCCCTTTTTATATCCACCTGTTAGGGGAGGTGCGCATTATGCAAATATCGCACGCCAATTCCATTGGCTTGTTTTAGTTCTCTCGAAGCTGATAGGGGCTCTCTAGCGATATCCCAATTCGTCGGTCACTACTGACGTACGTCTCCGTTCCCTCCTTCAGGGAACGAGGGTTACATACGTAACCGAGACGTTTTGTCTTCTCTCTTCAGAAAATGCTGTTAAAGGTGATGAGCGCATTACTCGAGCTGTTGGTCTTTGCAAAAGATTAGTGGGACATTTCTCCCACAGCTGGAAGGAGAAGATGGCCCTGAAAAATGCACAAAAAGAGCACAACCTCCCGGAACACTTCCTCATCACAGAATGCCCTACAAGGTGGGGTTCGAGACAGAAAATGATTCAGAGAGTGCTGGAGCAGCAGCGGGCCATAAGCGATGTCCTGTCAGCAAACAGAAAGTCAAGACATTTGGTTCCTTCTTGGCAGGACCTAGATGTACTTGAGTCTATAAACCAGGCTTTGCAGCCTCTGCAAGAATTTACAGATGCTCTGTCAGGTGAAAGTTACGTAAGCGTTTCGTATGTGAAACCTGTACTTCACTTGATGAACACCTCAGTTCTTGCTGCAAAGGAAGAAGACAGTGATTTAACAAAGTCTATAAAGATGAAGATTCTGGACTACATGAACAGTAAGTACGACAACCCAGCAACTCAAGAACTTCTGGACATGACCTCTTTTATGGACCCCAGATTCAAAGTCGGCTACATCAGCAGTGACAAGGTGTCAGACATCAGTGCCAGGGTGATGTCTGAAATTGAAGCAACTGTGTCAAAGGTAAATGTTTATATGACAATAGTAAGTGATAATAATGCACTATTACTAGATTTGATTGCAATATTTACTTTATTTCTCTATTTTAGGAGCAAAGCCTAAGTAATCAAGATCACCAGGGCATGGGTCCATCAGATGTCATCCCAAAGAAGGCCAAAAAATCTCTGGGCAGTTTCTTCAAGACATCCCCAGCTCCATCATCTATGGTACCATCGCATGCTGTGGAGGCAGAACTGAACAGCTACTTGGTGTCTCCCACCATAGACCGTGAGATGGACCCTCTCACTTGGTGGAGACTCCATCAGGTCAACTTCCCACACCTGAGTAAACTAGCCAGAAAGTATCTCTGTATACCTGCAACTAGTTCACCTTCAGAGAGACTTTTTAGTACAGCAGGAAATGTTGTGACATGCCAACGCACATGTTTAAAACCTACCAAGGTCAATATGCTAGTTTTCCTGGCAAAAAACCTGAAATAAAATTCCTTTCACTGTTAAGCACATATGGCATTGCATTGTCCTGAAATATGTGTTAATACTTCATTATTTTATTCTTGTGGATGTTGACGATGTTAGTATTTCCACTAAGTACAAATTTATTTAAGGCCTGTACACTTTGTTTAATAGTATATTTTTATTTAAAAAAACAGGCAAGAAAGAGAATATTTTGTTAAAATGCTCTTTTTTTTGTTTCAACATGCTCTTGATGATTGCATGGTTACATGTGAATAAAAAACTAATGTTTGAGAGTAATGCACTTTTTTTGTGTTTGCAGGTCTATGGTAACGGCAAACCAGAAATCAGAATATGTGCTGAGGTTTTCAGTCATTCATAGTGTTTTAAAAGTCTAAACGTTTGCACCTTGACAGTTAAAAAACAAAAAAAAAAAAAAAAAAAAAAACAATAAAAAAAAGCCAGATGGGGACTGTTTAATTGCCTTTGTTCACAGTGCATTTAATTAGATCAGAAGATTATCTATTACCTGTTTATTTTAGTATGATCATTACATTACAATTTTTTAAATAGCTAATAAATCTAGCATTTCTCTAGGGAAATGTGATATCGCAAGAAATCAGGGTTTCTGCAGGGTTTAATCAGTCAAATTTAAGACTTTTTAAGACCTTTTTATGACCATTATGATTTGAATTTATGACCTACACGAATTACGATAAATAATAAATAACTTCAGTCATTAAAATTCCTTTCAAAAGTCTTTATTATTGACTTTCATTGAAAGTAACAAGTTTTATTATTTAAAGAGTAATTCTATTATTTCTTAAGAAACTGAAGCCTTCGCCTTCTTTTTCTTGAGTATCAAGAACACAGGAACACTTAACAATTGTAACATTGTAAATTAATTATTTTATGGCATTACTTTCCAAAATAACAAGTCAGTCAGTCAGTGTGTCTACATTTAATTGTAACATTGTGAAGTAACATTGTAAATTAACAATTATTGTATGGCATTACTTTCCAAAATAACAAGTCAGTCAGTCAATCAGTCAGTGTCTGTCTACATTTTTCTCAGTTCGTCTCCTTTAATGGTGATCTCCTCCTCAACCTTTTTCAGCTCGGCCAATTTCTCCTTGCTTGCCCGCCTGAGGGCGTTTGATTTTGAAAGGAGCTGGGCCATCTTTGAACCCGATTTGCCCTCTGCTTCCTCTGCCAGCATGTCAGCCTCTCTGGCGAGACAGGTGGAAACCTCTTGAACAGTGGTTTTCTTTCTCTTAAGGTCGGTCAAATACTCCTCTGCCAGCTTTCTTTTCTGTGTCCCTGCTTCACTCTCCTTCCTTGCACGCTGCTGATCAAGGAAAATGCGGTACCTCGACCTGGCTGCACCCACCGATACCAGCAGTTCCTTTGTGAGGGGAACTTTGGTCACCCCACCGTGCAAATCTACATAATCACACACAAGTCTATGTGCAATCATTGTCTCTTCCTGCATATTGTCAGTCTCAACCTCCTTGTTCACAGAGAACCCCCTTTCAACTGAAGCTTGTCCATGAGAAAGGAGGAGCAGCTTCTGGCAAAATGCCCAAGCCACTGGATAGGCACGGCTTAAACAGCCGCACAAGAAGGTGTCCAGCCGTTTTACCATTGGCTGGAAGGAGAGAAACTCTTCATTCCTACACTCAAGAGTCAGGAGAGCCTCAAACTGTTGTAGAATGACATCCCCTTAAAAAAAAAAAAAAAAAAAAAAAAAATGTTACAAAAGGGAATTAGTTACAATTATATTGATATATTGATCCACTTTAACCTCTATAAAGACTACAATAACATTTGGTTATGATGGTTTAAATTCAGGTTTTTTCCTAAGATTTCAGAGGACATAGAAACTCTATGTCACTAAACTCAGATAAATACAAATTTAAACTCATGACCAGAAAATGTGTTAATCTGCAACACCTGCATGTTCACTCATCCAGTTTGTTTTGTTGATTACTGTTGTCAGGATACCTTTCATTTTGAGACTATAAGCCACCTTCTAATTTTTACATTTATTTTCTCAAATGTGTTAACACTAATTAGGTTTATGTGCTTCCTAAAAACACTCAGGTGATGCACCTAAACTTTAAGCAAGGAAAACCCCATGTAAAATAATCCTAAATCATGAGCCACTGCACACAGAACAGGTGCAGGACCATTACAAGAAGAAATGACAAAAGCTAGAGATCCACCTAAAAAATACCCCTGATGGGAAAAGAGAAAAGGTATATAAATGTAGCAAATGTCTGTAAGATGGCACAGTTAAGTATAATGCTGTAAACACAATCTAATAAACATTTATATAATTAGTATAATTCAGTGTGGTACTCTAACTTTGGTCAAAGCCCCTTCCAGAACTACTCCTACCAGCAGATACACCTCCTGCCAGCTGCTTTGCCTGTAGAAAGGTCTGCACCAGACATTTCATTTGTTCCTTGCACCTGTCTGGGTCTCTGAACATGTTAGAGGGGTCCAGACAGGCCATCTGCCTAACAGTGGCGTATTTGAGTGGGCTCTTCTCCTGCACTTTTCTGACTATATTAGTCAGCCCCTGCATGCAGTCCCTTCTAAATTCAAGGACTCTGAGATCTGATATTTTAGTGTCCTGAAGACGGATGTACAATAAAAACACAAGTAAGTAGAATGTACAACACAATGATTCCTACTTCTTGTATCCTGACCAAAATTTCTAAAATTACTTCAAACTACAACTTCAAAATTGACCATAATACCTTCAGGGCTTTATCTGCACCTAGGCCAATGTCAATTTTCTGTGGGAGGAGCAAGTTCTTCTTCTCACTCAAGTCCAGCTTGGTGAGCTGTAGTTTTGTAATGTCCTGCAGGACTTCTCGCTTCACAAACCGCCTCAGTATACTCTGTCAGAAGAAAAATCCAGATGAAAAATGTAAGTGCCCTACATCCATATTTTTCATGCAGTAATGTCACAGTTTTAACAAAGAAAAAAATTAATAAAGGTTGAAGAATTTTATCCATTAAACACAGTGTATATAATACATATAATACTCATACCTAATTATAGTAGCTGAGGAGCCAGACAAGCACAAAAGTTATTTTTAAATTACCTTGATCAACTCAGCCAAGTCTTTGGCAAGGAATGGCATTACTGGCTCATCCGTCTGGTACCTCTTCAGGAAGGGGTCAAAGGTACGGGCGATGGTCGCAAAAAAATGCAACTTTGCCAAGATCAGGGGATCCTTTTGAGCGGCCTCTATTGTATCATACGAGCCTGTACCAGGGTTTGGCAGCTCCTTTCTTTTCACCGCATCCACATACAGCTGAAGTGAAGGCCAGACCTCCAGAGCTCTCTCTACCACAGGCAGGTTCTCCAACCATCGATGGCCACAGAATGATAGCGGGAACACTGATGACTTTGTGACTGTCACGTAGTCTTCCCTCCTCGCTGGAACATTGTTAAAGAGTATGTGCATTGCTCTTAACAGCTTTTCCACCTGCCACATGGAGAAACCTGCCTTGAAAGCATTATGCAGAGTATGAAGCCCACAGCTCCCCACGGACACCAGCTGAGCACCCCCATACATTTCATTTAAGTCGGATTGGAGAAGCTCAAAGAACTTTAAATTTACATTGGGCCCATCCATCGATACAGAGACCAGCCTGCTGAGATTCAGCTGCTGCACACACTCCTTGAGGGGAAAAAATAAAAAGATGAGGATAAATAAATATACCACTTAATTGATAACACACACATGCACATACACACACACACACTTTTGCACTTTTCAAGTTCAAGCAAGTATAATGTTTGACTAGGCCTACATGTCTGTTTCTATTCAAGTTATCCATGTGGGCTGTTTCTGAAAATACAACCACGCCATGCAATTGATGAAACAAATTAAAAGATTTAGATTATATATAGTTATATATATAGATATTTTTCTATTTTCTCAAAAGAGTATGGCTAGAGACTAGAGTGGTGCAGAGTAGAGAGCATTAACATATTATTACATAACGGTTTCCCTACTCTCCAAATTGGTTTGAATAAATGGATCAAACACAGGTTTTAGGCTATTCATAGTCGTAGGTTTGAAGATGAAATTATTTCAAATATTACATGCAGCACTAGAAATCATATTTGTTTTACATATTAAACTTTAATTACTTACTTTAAAGTGCTTTAGCAAATCCTGGGCCGTGGAATGGCCAATGAAGTGTGATCCCAGGTACCGGGAATGCACCTTGTCGTCATTCCAGAACCGAACGTGTATGTCCAGCTGTTTCTTCTTGCTTGTGTGATTTAAGCTTTCATCAAACATGAGAACATAAGGCCCCGAGACCTTGGAGATGAGGTCTTTTTTAATATAATCTGCCAAGCCAAACCGGGTGATGTATGAGGTCTTATCTTTCCCGCACGTAAATGTTTTGGCTATGTCAGAGTCTGGGAACATTGTTCGGAAAAGTTCGGCAATATCCTCGTTCCCGTTGTACGACTGGTGTTTGGTCACAGTATTCAACACCCACAGGACCTCCGCTTTCAGTGTGGAGGTTGATCCGAAACCACTGTGTGTGGCACTGGATGCGACAGAAACGGAATCCAGCGCTGTACTTGGACCGGGTAACGTTAGTGACGGAGCCGAACAAAACTGACGGATCGCCTGCACCCGCTTCAGGCCTTTTACAGCAACGATATGCTTTTCCGACTTTGCATGCGACTTCAAGGCTTTTATGCCTAAACTAGACAGCTCCAACATCTTCTTACACAGAGTGCAATAGGCTTGATACCGATTGTTAGCGACGGGCTTGAGCCAGCTACTAAACGCACAGTCTTCGAGCCATAGATCGTTAAAGGTACATTTTCCCATTGTGATAGCCAGGATGATTTCAATTAAACTAAGGAGTGACTCAGTATGATACAGTTTGTTCGGAGTTCGCGCGGGTTTCTGTGAACGCCCTTCCGACAAGTCTGTATGCTGCCGCATGGAACTTGTAGTTCTGGAACGCTGTGATACCAGTGTGATACCACCCAGATTCCTCATACAGAACTACAACAGGCGAAACAAATGAATGCCATTGCCGCCGTGAGCGCATTTTGATGGAAGAACAAATTAATGGTCGAGCATATCAATTTAAGACGTGGCTAAATGTTTTTTATGACCTTGTATGGAAAATCCGGATGTTTTTATGACTTTTTATGGCCTTAAATTATTATTGTTAAATTTATGACTTTTTATGACTTTTTATGACCCCGCGGAAACCCTGGAAATATCGTTATCGCAATATTCAACAACAATATTGCATATTTTCCCAATATCGTGCAGCCCTGGTTGTCGGGCATTCTCCCTTTAAGAACGGACAACAGATTTCTTTCTGTATACTTCATCAAAATTTGTTGCCCATTCTCAATGGGAAAGTGCCCAAGCAACATCGCTCTGCAACATTGCTGTTACCCCGTGCATCATTATCACCTTTAGGGTGGTACAATTCACGGTTGTCTGTGCAACTCAAGTTTGCGCAAACGCTTATGTGATATGATATATGCGTTTGAGTAGTGATTTAACAGACATGGTGGATTGTAAGATTCATTTGAAAACTTTTATCGGAAAGTTTGTTAATTCAGTTTTACTGAATTTAAAAATTTGTTTAGATAGGCTTATCATTCTTTCATTTCCAGTTAATGCGGCTTTGATGAAACCCGTGTTTGTTTGTTTGTTTGTTTATGCATGCATGCA
Organism: Chanodichthys erythropterus; assembly: GCF_024489055.1. Classification (NCBI taxonomy): domain Eukaryota; kingdom Metazoa; phylum Chordata; class Actinopteri; order Cypriniformes; family Xenocyprididae; genus Chanodichthys; species Chanodichthys erythropterus. The sequence continues at coordinate 37,087,549 of NC_090228.1, read as the reverse complement.
TGCCCGAGTGAGTGAGTGATCAGTGTTTTGGACAAAACTTACCATAACTATCCATTATATTGCCTGGATCCAGCAACATTTGTTCAGATGTTGCTGAAAGTTTTCTGGAAGCCATGGTCCGATTGAATTGGTCCCTCACACTCCAGGTGACCCACAGCCAGTGACGGTTTTTGTCAGTATCTTCTCCAAATAAACATTTTAATATTTCAGCTGTTAGCAGTTCTTGCACTACACATTCTTTTCCCCCTGCCTGTGCCCAGACATCTTTCATTGCCTGTTTATGTCCCTTTTTAAACCTACCCATGATGATATGTGAATGTTTCTTCAGTCTGGGCACTCTTTTATAAGGTTTGTAAACTAACACACCTGTCTTAACAATTCATGAGGACATTGGTGGAATCAGGAACTTGTCATTCCAGATTAATTAATGTTACTGTGAAAGTTTCCAAAATGCAAAAATCACTAATTCTACTCAGGTGCAGATTGTAGAAATGGTTTAGGATAAACCATGCTCTTACATTGACAAATGTCTTTCAGGCACTTGAACTATATTAAATAGCCTACACATTTTTTGTTTTCTAAGTTATATATTGTTGATTTGACCAAATAATATAAATATTCACACACAAATTCATAATGCACTTAAATTGTGTAAATTAATTAAAAATAAGGCATGTCTTTTAACATCTTAAAATCCAACACCGCAACACCCTTTTCGCTGTAGCATATTCAGTTAGCTTAAAGAAAGTCATTGTAAACAATTTTAAAGCTATGTCAAGTCCTGTAGTAGGTAAAGTCAAGTCCAAGTCAAGTCACATTATTGTAATTTTACCTGCAGAATCTGATCTTAATAAAGTGAAAAGACAAGATATAAGTAACTGTCAGTAAATTAAAATAATTTGGATTTGCATTGTAAATACTCATGTTCAGTAAAATACATCATGGAATCAAACAAAATTGTAACTTCATAAAATTATGTATTTTTCACTTCTGCCAACAGTGTTTTTTTCAACATTGAGTCCATAAAACAAATAACAGCTTAACATCCAACAGACTCCTCTCTGAACACCTCCCTCTCTCTCTCTCAATCACAGTTTACATACAACATTAAACTTTGTTACATTTCTCCTCTCTCTCTCACACACACACACACTCACTCACTCTCACACACTTTCTCTCTCTCTCTCACACACACACACACTCTCACTCTCTCTCTCACACACACACACACACACACTCTCGCTCTCTCTCTCTCACACACACACACACACACACACTGATACAACCTTTAATGGCTACTTTAGCTATTATTACATTAGCTAACTACCAACTAACCAGATAACATTAACAAATTGACAAGCACTTACTGGGCAGAATGGCTCTTCAGATGACGGACGAAATTGGAGGTTGTCGTCTGGCTGTCCGAGATTTGTATGTTGCATGTCTTGCAAAGCGCTGTTCGTCTTTTGCCATCTTGTGAATAATTCTTGAAGCCGAAAGCGATGACCCTCGGTACCCCTCCGGCTGACATGTTGATGTGATATCTGATCTAAGTGGGCGTGGTGTGCGTAAGGTACGAGAGGGCATGACTGATGATAGTTTCATGATCCAGTCATGACAACGCTATTCTCAGCCTGCGCTCCAGCTGGGTAATCAACTTTATTTTTAAAAATAATTTATATATTTTATATGTGACCTGATCCAGCAAAATGAGTCACAGTGACCCAAATTTCAAAATTGAGATTTTGGTATTAATGGAAAGATGAGACAATAAGCTTTAAAATGATATCATAGTCATACCTTTAAAGATATACCCATTTTAATTATGGTCGTCTGCCCTCTTTTTCAAATTGAAAACCTGAGAAAATCGCTTTTAAAGTTTTTTGCCCGTTTTTTTGTTGATATCTTTCAAAATCCATTGCATTTAAAGGGATAAACTATTTATTTTACAGCTTAATTTGACCAAATACATTTATATAAATGCTATTAAACCATGCTGAAGCTCAAATTATTTTAAAGTATTTATTTGAATTAACCCTTTAAGACCTGAAGGCTTTTTTAGAGTTCTTTTATATATATATATATATATATATATATATATATATATATATATATATATATATATATAATGGTTTATGGATATTTTACTGCAAAAATATTACATATTGCACCTTTAATGAACTAAACATTATAGAGAATATATATATTATAGAGAATTATAGAGAATATATTTATATATATATATATATATATATATATATATATATATATATATATATATATGTATATAATTATATATATATACATTGTACCACGAACTGTAGTTTTAATAGTTTTTTAGGCGAGAATGTTGTTGTTTAGACCTGAAATATGTGACTCATATTTAATAACAGCGCCTATTTTACAATTTGTTTTGGCGTTTTCGGAGATGCAAGCTCGAGTGCGTCAGCGGCCGTTCAGTGATTCTGTAACCGCCGAGAACAGCTTCATCTCGGCCAGTGACTCGGGGATTTGCCGCTGGCTCTTATAGTGGTTAAACACGAGACATAATTCAATTTACATAGAACGGGCAATCTTCGGTCTTATTAATCTATTATTTGTTACAGAGCAAGTCGAATTGTGCTATATTAAATTTGATAATAATAAACGTTACGTTACATATAGCACATTGACTACAACTAGACGGGACATATCAGACTCTTCTCTGCTTCAAATAAGTAAAACATTAAACTTTATAAACATATGTTTTTTTGAGTAAAGAAAACGCTTTACATTTTTTTTTTCAAACATCAGATCTTTTATTTACCTTTGCATTGCACAGAGATGTCCAAACTGGCTTTTGTGATGTTTCTCAGGTTGCGATTTTAGTTGGGACTTTCTTCATAACTCACTCTATCAACTCTGCGAATGTGTGTGTATGTGTTAGCCATGTAGTTTCTTGTAATCATAGAAGTAGTTCAATAAAGACTTGTTTGATTTTTTCATGTGCACAAGTTTCTTGTGCTGTTTCAAATTACTGCCTTAAACTGAAAGATTCCGGACACTTTTGCTTATCATAATAAAATATTATTACTGTTTGCTATTGGAAGTGTTAAATATTAATTCAGAATCATTTACAGTTGATTAGATTCTTATTCACTGTAACTTAATTACACCTTTAGTTATAATTAATTGAGCTAAATGCTTTTCATAACTATGATTTTTTTGTCTTACCCATGTTAACCACAGTTTTGCTACACTATAGTTTAGGGCCGTTTAATAGTCAACACATCTTTACACCCCAGGCCACGCATCGTTACGCTTCGGCCACCATTATGCGTCGGTTCGTAGCCAAATGTGTCGTCCTAGTTTTTGATACGCAACGCGCCGATGCACGCAATACTATGCGTTGTCGGTGGGGGCGACATTGCAAGTATTGTACATTAATTCAAGTATATTGTGTTTACAGAAGAAGAAGGTTTGAATACAATGGCGGGCGAAGAGGAAAAATTATGCGAACTTATACGTATTCATCCACATTTATACGATAGTTCATCGCTATTACACTCAAATAAAATAGCGTTGGAAAATGCATGGAGAGAGGTTGCAACCGCGATGGGAAAACCCATAGATAAAGTAAAAACAGACTGGAAAAGTGCCCGTGACAAATTCACCAGGGCGCACAAAAAGTGGAAGGTGGCGTGCAGAAATGGTGCGGGGCAGCTAAGTTTCGGCTACCCAAAAATATTGACTCAACTTAACTGGCTGAGTAAATTCATAAAGCATAGGACTACAGAATCTACTAATATCACCCGACTCTACTACCCCCTGTTGCGTGAGCGGTGTATTGCATACACGCATCGCCCGTGACGCTTGCGTCCACTGTTTAGACTATGAAAGGGAGCGCGTCGCTTGCTCGCGTTTCTCGCGTTGGCTATGTAACGGCCCTTATGGTATTTGTAGTAAAATTATTGTTATACAACAAATACCATAAACTATAGTGTAGCAAAACTGTGGTTAATTTGTGGTTACCATGGTTAAGAATGAAACTGTTCAAGGCGTTCTTGAAAATATATGACAGATTTACAGCACCAATAAAAATTATTACACTCAGATATCAAGCATGTTATGTCTTTTCAGTGATATTGAAGGCACAACAAGATCCACTCCACTTGGCTGTAAAGCTAACAAATGAAGGCAAAGATTACACAATCTTTAGCTCGGATCACATGTTTCTTGTGTGAAGAACAAGGGCATGTTAGACAAACCTGTCCAAATAAACAAACAGATAAGCCATCTAATTTGCAAACAATTAAGCAACATGTTGGACAGGAGTCTTTCAACTCTAGCTTTGAATCTGGTTGCAAATTCAGTTGCTTTGAATTCATTCTTGAGGTCATTCTCATTTCGCAATGATATCAATTTCACTGAAACTTTATTTACATGACAAATCTGTGGATCAACAAACTCAGTCCGAAATCATTTTACCCAAGAGCTTGATTACGAGCGATGGTCTGCTCGCCAGATTTACAGCCAGTCAGCATCTATCGACCCGCCTGCTCTAGAATTAGGACATTACCCACAGGCACATCGATTAACATCCGTCTACACACACTTGCTCATGTCTCTGTCTGACCTTGAGACCTTTGAGACCGAGGTAATCAATTGCTATTCAAAACATGCACTTCAAAGACCTGAACGAACCATGAATCATTCATTTAAATGCACCAGTTCAGTTTAGACTCTGGAGGTACTTGCTTGAGTTGACTTTAAATGTGAATCTTCTCGTCGCCGTGCAGAGAAGGGTTTTTCAAGTCGATGACCTGTCGCAGGGTCCGTATTGTGTTTGGTAAAACCCAATCACATTTGAGCTTGCTGGAAAGATGAAAGGAAGTCTCTTTGTCGCTGGAGTTAAATGGGCCAAGCCGTAAACATTCAAATACACACTGTTTTAATAGTATAGCCACAGGATTTGAACAATTTTTGGTCATAAAGCTGGTAAAGTTGGTAACTTTTGTAAGATATTCACATGGAGACCATAGGGTGGAGTGACCATCTATATCAGAGGTCAGAAATATATCAGAGGTTGAGATAATCACTGACACATGAACTGTCAGTTTGATTGTTTTTCTTCTGTCACATGTTTCTTTGTTTGAGTTTCCCACCACATTCTGTTTTTTCCGTGTTTTTTGTGAGTACATTTTTTGGTTTCTTCCTGCACCATGGACTCCTTTTTTTCAGTGCAACACCACAGTGAACATCGTCGACAGCCCTGAACTGTCCATCTCCCTGCTGATTTCGTCCTCTGGATTCTGTGTTTCTCCCTGTGGATTATCAGGTAAAGTCTTATTTAACTTTAATCTTCCTCGTCGTGTGTTTGATACACCACCATTACGTAACAACAATAGCTAATGTATCTAATTTAAATAAAGTCACTCAAACTTGCATATGGATGTACATTTTGAGGTAATCATTCCTCATAGTCACACAGCCTGTTTTATTAAATTAGGTGCTATTTAATACTATTAATTTGTGAGATTTTAACCTGATACAGCTATATGATATATCTGTTATCATTCCTTATCGTCCAATAAGGATGCAGACTGATGATATGTAAAAAAAAAAAAAAAAACATTGAGTCAGTTATTTTCAGTTGAGATTAACATAAGGTCACAGATGTTGTGAACAGAGATAAACATCCCACTAATGATTAACAGTTCACTCAAATTATTTATTTATGTGACAGTAAAACAGGACACTATAAAAGGAACATGAAAGGATGTGAGGATGACAGAGCAAGAGCTCAAAACAAACATCAGTGAAGTGAGAATGAAGGCTTTAGTATGTATACTGCTGCTGTTGGAAACCTTTGTGTTTGTCGTCCAGCAGCAGGTAGATGGAGGACTCAATGAGAAGGAGCGCCCCGACATCTATAAAGCGCTGAGAGAACTGACCGCCACCGTTACAGAGCAGAAGGAAAACATCAGAGCTTTAGAGACACAACTGAGGAATGAGATGAAGAAGAAAGATGAAGGTACTTCACCATAACATTCATTCTTTTATCAATGATCCTCAAAGTAAAACACCAATGCAATACATTGTATAGTGTAAAGTTGAGTGTATACTGTGATTATTGTAATAGATAACACAATTTACAGTGTAAATGTCATTTAACAGAATCTTTATTCCTTCACAGAAATTTCAAATCTTACTCTGAGTCAAGTGGAGTTGAGAAAGGAAAATAGAGGTGAAAGTGTGCTTGAATGATGTTAAATTCAGTGTATTCATTCTCAGTGTAATACAGTAATATATCACAATATTGGGTAACACTTTACAATAACAGTACATGAATAACCATGAACTAATACCTAAATTAATAGTTACTTCAACATGAACTCATGATTAGTCAAGATATGAACTAATGAAGAGTGATCCTTAACTACGACAGGAGTCATAGGGATTCATGTGTAACAGGATTAGGTGATTGACAGCAGTGTTTGCCTATCAGTGAATAGTACCTCCTATTTAAAGGCCGATTGGCTGTTACCTGGGATGCGTCACGTCCGTTTTCCTCTCTTGTTTTGGCTGTGTTGACGGTGGCTGTGGAGTGCAGTTTCTATATTCTGGTGCTGCTGCCCTTTTTGTGCTGCTTAGTGGGTTTTGATGACTGTTTGCCTCTCAGTATACATGACTTCCTGTACCCCATGGTGTTAGCGGTGGGTATGACGGTGGCAAGCCCATGCCTATGAAGCATTTTATTCGGCGTGATATCCTGATGGATTCTCCCTCTCGTTCTATGTTGTGATTGTTTGCTGCCGTGATCGTTTATGCCGTGATTGTTTGCTGCCGTGAGCACTTGCTGCTGTCTTCGCGCTGTTAACAGAGCGGCGGTCCATACAGCCGCGCCGACGAAGTCATCAAAGTTTATTAAAGGGGACTGCTGGTTTGATTCTGTTACGTGCCTTTCTAGTGCCCTGCTTCACGTTTTGGTTTATTTTATTATTAGTTATCATGGTTAAATCAGTTAACCTTTTTCTTTTTCTTTAAGTTTGTGGACATTTGTTTGATGGTATTGCTTTGATTTTTCTTTTTTTTTGTGAAACTACAATCTGTCGATATGTGCATGTTTAATCTATGAATGCAATTCAAATCGTGTGGTGACCTACTGTATAGAAGTTGGTGTTTGTAACAATTTCAGGTGATTAACTATCTGATTTTCTGGTTACATTGTTGCTTCTCCTCACTTCTGTTTGTTGATACCACTTATGTGAGGAGTTGCTGCATTGATGATTATATTGCCATTTCTGCCCAGTTTGTTTTTATAGTTATTTATTTTCTTTCTGATTTATTGCAGGAGCTGGGGTCCCACGGGTGGTTTGATCTTCCTCCTTGTGGTGGTGGTTCTCCTTCATCGTGTGCGGTGTACACCTTGAGTGTTTGATAGTGTGATTAGAGTGCACGGGTGTGTGTGCGCGTGGAAGTGTGCTCTTGTGAAACCAAACTCTACATTGATCCCAGCCGTTGGGAACCTCAGCCCCTGCTGGTATTACTCCGTCTTTGTTTTACATATACATACACAAATACATACTACCTCAAGTTGGTTTTGTTTGATATCTTTTTCTTTTTGTAATTTGTGTTCTTGTGTTTGAATTGGGGTTTCGTGTATTTTTCTGTGATTCATTGTTTTGTATTTTAATTAACTTTTGTATTAATAAACATTTTTGTATTTTTTTATACTCATGTCTCTGGCCTCATTTTGAGGGAACCGAACCTGTGTGCTATATTCCCCAATTTGGGTGGTTTGAGTATTTTCCCTGGGGTTAATCCTTAGGGTGGCGTAGTCGGACTTCATTATTAGTGAACAAAACCTTGGGCTTGTGTCTCAAAATTACACCGCCCCGCCACATTCTGGCGTAGTCGGCAGGGTCCCCTCTTGTGTAGTCCAGAGACGTGGGTTTTGTTTGTATATTTGCTTTTTTTTTTTTCTCTCTCTCTCTCTCTCTCTCTCTTCTGGTAGGAACCAGACAACAGCAGTCCCTCTTTGCGTGTGCAGTTGCAGATATGGAGGACGAATTGCGTGAGTTAAGAGATTTGGTAGCTCAACTGAAAGCTGATAATGAAAGGCTGCGGCAAGAGCCAGTGTCTGTTGCGCAGCCAGGTCCATCTAATGTTGCTATTCCTGTGGCTGAAAATCCCCCACTTATTGGTGCTGGTGCATCGACAGCGGAGCGGTTTGTTTTCATTCCTCGGGATCGCAAGTGCCCAAAGTTTAGCGGTCGGTCGGGCATTGGCATCAATGAGTGGGTGGAGGAGGCTCAGGCCTGTATGCGGCTTCGCCATCTGTCTACAGCTGATCAGGCATTTTTCTTGTTTGATCATCTGGAAGGAGAGCGAGGAAGAAATTCGTTATCGATCGAGGAACGAGAGGGAGGATCAGATCAAATTATTCAGGTATTGCGTGAATTGTACGGTTGTACAAAGTCTTATGTAGCACTTCAGGAGTCGTTCTTTTCCAGAAGACAACAGGATGGGGAGACGCTGGTGGAGTTCTCCCTGGCCCTGATGAGTCTCCTGGAAAAGGTTAAAAGTCAGTCACCTCACGGCATGCCTAACGCCGAAGTGTTATTAAGAGATCAGTTTGTTGAGTATGTTAACGATTGTGCTCTTCGGCGTGAACTTAAGCAATTTGTGCGTCGTCAACCTACTGCTACATTGTTTGACATTCGCAGCGAAGCTCTTCGTTGGGAAAGAGAGGGTATGCCTGGGGGGGTACGTGGTCGGAGCCAGTCTGTTCCATCCGCTTATGGCATCCAATATGGGGTACAGGGACATCAGCATGTTAATAGTAGTAGTGGTTCAGTAACGTCAGAAATGAGTGAACTACGGGACATGCTCAGAAAGCAGCAACAACAATTAAATCAGTTAACCCAAAGTATGGCTCAGCTTCAAAATTCTCAGTCACGTTCACGACCATTTAAGGCTAACTTAATTTGCAGAAGGTGTCAGCAACCTGGCCATTTTGCCAGAGATTGCGATGGGGAGCGGAGATCTGCTTCACCATCAGCCCGTGTGAATTCTGCCGTAATGAAGGGTGGACAGTCATCCGCGCAGCCGTCGGAAAACTAGTTCCCACCGAGTTGCAGGGCCACAATTTGGTTGGGAAAAGGATAGGCTCTAAAACTGTAACTGATTTTGATTTTATGTCACGCCTTATGTCTACTTGTCCACAGCTTATTGTATCTATGGGTGGGGCTCAGATACCTTGCCTGGTGGACACTGGTTCTATGGTGTCCACCATTACTGAGAGTTGGTTTGTGACAAATTTTGGGTCGTGGGGTCAGGAACAGCTTAGATCGTGTCATTGGTTACAACTTCGAGCTGCAAACGGTCTTTCAATTCCTTATGTTGGTTATTTGGAATTAGATGTGGAACTCTGTGGGCGAGTAATTTCAGGCTGCGGCATACTGGTGGTCAGAGATCCTCCCGGTGGTGTGTGTGCAGAAGTTCCTGGGGTGTTAGGTATGAACATCCTGAGCCGCTGCTACCGGGAGCTCTTTGGCCAGCATGGCACAGCTCTCTTTGACTTACCAGTGGTATCACAGGCCCCTAATTTTGTTTTTCAGGCCTTACAGCATTGCCACCAGGTTGACGTTCAGCCAGTTTCAGATGGCGGAGGGCGAGTTAGAGTGCGGGGACGTCGGGCGTGGCGCATCTTGGGTGGCACCATGAAATTGGTGGTTGCTGCAACCTGTTCAGTGCAATATTCGAGTGGTACAGTACTGTTTGAGCCACCAGTTTCTGGTCTACCGGCAGGTTTGCTAGCCTCTCCTGCTCTCTTAAGGGTGGACGGTGGTACAGTTTATGTGCCAGTAGTTAATGTGGGTACTGTAGATGTGGTATTGTACGCTAGCACTGTTATTGGCACTGTGAATAAGGTTGATGTGATTAGTTTGCCCCCGGAGGTCGCAGAAGTTAAGACCGTTACAGCTAAGGTGAGTACACAGTTTGTGCAGGTTTCCCCTACTGTGCAAGAACAGATAGCCATGTTAGACTTATCTGTGTTGTCAGAAGAAGAACAGGGTAAGGTCAGGGCACTACTGGAGAAGTATGTGCCTGTGTTCTCTGCAAACGATGGGGATTTGGGATGCACAAATTTGATATCCCATGAGATCCCCTTGTTGGATGACATCCCTGTTAGGCAGCGGTTCAGGCGTATTCCTCCATCCGAGTATGAGGTGGTCAAGGCACATATCAATCAATTGTTGGAAACTCAGGTAATTAGAGAGAGCTGCAGTCCCTATGCGTCGCCCATTGTTCTGGTCAAAAGAAGGACGGTAGTCTGCGCATGTGCGTGGACTACCGTCGCTTAAATTCAAAGACTAGGAAGGATGCGTTCCCTCTACCACGTATAGAGGAGACTCTGGACTCGCTGGCTGGGGCCCGTTGGTTTTCTACCATGGACCTGGCCAGCGGGTACAATCAGGTACCTGTAGCTGAGGGGGACAAATCTAAAACTGCTTTTTGCACCCCGTTTGGCCTCTTTGAGTGGAATAGGATGCCCTTTGGGCTGTGCAATGCCCCAAGCACCTTCCAACGATTGATGGAACGGTTGTTTGGGGATCAGCAGTGCCAGTCCCTCCTCCTTTATCTTGATGATATTGTTGTCTTTTCCTCCTCGGTAGATCAACATCTTGCCCGGATGGAGGTAGTCCTGAGCCGCTTGCAAAGTGAAGGGTTGAAGGCCAAATTATCGAAGTGTGCTTTTTTTCAAAAGGGAAGTGCATTATTTGGGGCATGTCATCTCTTCAGATGGAGTTTCCACTGATCCAGGGAAGGTGGAGGCGGTTGCACAATGGCGTTGTCCCACCAGTGTTGCGGAGTTGCGCTCATTTTTGGGATTTGCTAGCTACTACCGACGGTTTGTGGAGGGGTTTGCCAAGTTGGCTGCCCCTCTTCATAGGTTGGTGGCTCAGCTAGCAAATCCCAAGCGGCCGAAGCAGGGTGTTCAGGAGTTTGCTGAAGCCTGGTCAGCGGAATGTCAGTGTAGCTTTGAGGGGTTGAAAGGTAAGTTAACCACAGCTCCAGTGCTTGCTTATGCTGACTTTTCGCTACCTTTTATTTTAGAGGTAGATGCCAGTCATGGAGGACTAGGGGCAGTCCTCTCACAGGAGCAACAAGGTAAAGTACGCCCTATAGCTTATGGTAGCCGCAGTCTTAGGCCCACTGAGCGCAATACATCCAATTACAGTTCAATGAAACTGGAGTTTTTGGCGCTCAAGTGGGCCATGACTGAAAAATTTAGGGAATACTTGCTGGGCCATAAATGTGTGGTTTTTACTGACAACAACCCCCTCAGCTACCTGACTTCTGCAAAGTTGGGTGCCATGGAGCAGCGTTGGGCTTCCCAATTGGCATCATTTGATTTTGAGATCAAATATAGGTCAGGGAGAAGCAACCGCAATGCGGATGCCTTGTCGCGTCAAAACTTTTCAGGTACAGGGGTGGTACATGAGTTTTGTCCTGCTGTGGCTGTTCCAGTGGCATTGCAGCAAGCTGCCCAAGGTGGATTGGTGACCTCGGTCAATCAGGTTACCTCATTTCCTTGTACTTCAATTAGTGACATGAGTGCTCAGCAGGTAGCAGACTCAGTCATAGGTGAGTTGTTGGTTTTGGAGGCGCAAGTTGCCCCCAACTCCTGAAGAGCGTAAGAAACTCTCCAGATTGGCAGTTATTCTGCTCCGTCAATGGGACCGCCTAGTGGAGACTGATGGAGTGCTCTATCGGCGTGTATTGCGCTCAGATGGTGGAGAGGAAATCTTCCAGGTATTATTGCCTGCAGCCATGAAACAGGATGTCTTGATCCAGCTTCACCAACAGCATGGGCATCAGGGGTAGAACGCACATTTCAGCTAGTGCGGCAGCGGTGCTATTGGCCTGGCATGTCTGCAGACATTACCCGCTGGTGCCAGGAGTGTGAGCGGTGCCAGTGTGCCAAAGGCGTCCCCTCTGCACCTGGTAGTTTCATGGGACATTTGTTGGCTGCTCGGCCAAATGAAATTTTGGCCTTGGATTTCACAGTGTTAGAGCCCTCAAGGTCTGGCCTTGAAAACGTGTTAGTTATGACCGATGTTTTTACAAAATACACCTTGGCAGTACCCACTAGAGACCAACGGGCAGAGACTGTAGCTCAGGTTCTTGTGGTAGAGTGGTTTTGTAAATTCGGTGTGCCGGGTCGTATTCACTCCGACCAAGGTCGGAATTTTGAATCCGTCCTACTTCAACAGCTTTGCAGTTTGTATGGAGTCGAGAGTCACGTACGACCCCATATCACCCGGCCGGAAACGGTCAGTGCGAACGTTTCAATAGAACGTTGCATGATCTGTTGCGCACTTTGCCGCTTTCCAAAAAGGGTGATTGGCCACTTTGCCTCCCACAAGTACTCTTTGCATATAACACCACTCCCCATCAGACAACGGGGGAATCCCCGTATTTTTTAATGTTCGGGCAGGAACCCAGACTTCCGGTTGACTTCTTGCTGGGCAGAGTCCAAGAGCCGTTGGCCGGCAGCGTTAATAGGTGGATTCTGGAGCAGCAGGATCGGTTGCAAGTTGCGTTTGAGAGTGCTCGTGAACGTTTGGGTGCTGCAGCCGATCGGCGAAAGGCTCGGCATGACCAGCAGGTAAGGGGAGCACCACTGAAGGAGGGTCAATTGGTATACCTCCGTGATCATAGTGTGAGGGGTAGATGTAAAATCCAAGACCTGTGGAGTTCAGTGGTGTACCAGATCATGAGAGCACCCAAGGAAGGTGGGGCAGTATATACCATTGCTCCTACCATGGATTTGGGAAAAGTAAAGCATGTGCACCGGTCCTTGCTGAAGGCCCAGATCTGTCAGGATCTGCCTACTGGGTTGCCTGATAGTCCGGTGGCTGAGTCTTTGCAGCCTCCGGAAGAGGGGTATGATGATGAGGAGGATTTGTTTGTCTTAGTGCCAGAGACACCACAACTTGGAGGTAGGACGAGGCTACAGGACATTGGTCCTTCTCTTCCTCAGACCTCTGGTGTCCGGCAAGCTGTGGAAACCCCTAGGGTAACAGAGGTTGAGGTGGGCTCACAGCCAGTTGTATTGCCTTCCAACTCATTAGAGGTAGGTGAGGTTACGGTAAGAAGGACTGGGAGGAGGAGGACGGCAGGTCAGCACTCTAATTTGCACCACCTCCCTCGAACAGTGGGGGCAGGTTCAGTGGCCAGTATAGTGAGTAGTACAGCTGGTACCCTGTTCCGGCCTTGGAACTGAGTTCCTAGGTGGGATTTTGTTTGATTCACCGTCGGGACGACGTTGCAGAAACTGGGGATGGAATGTAACAGGATTAGGTGATTGACAGCAGTGTTTGCCTATCAGTGAATAGTACCTCCTATTTAAAGGCCGATTGGCTGTTACCTGGGATGCGTCACGTCCGTTTTCCTCTCTTGTTTTGGCTGTGTTGACGGTGGCTGTGGAGTGCAGTTTCTATATTCTGGTGCTGCTGCCCTTTTTGTGCTGCTTAGTGGGTTTTGATGACTGTTTGCCTCTCAGTATACATGACTTCCTGTACCCCATGGTGTTAGCGGTGGGTATGACGGTGGCAAGCCCATGCCTATGAAGCATTTTATTCGGCGTGATATCCTGATGGATTCTCCCTCTCGTTCTATGTTGTGATTGTTTGCTGCCGTGATCGTTTATGCCGTGATTGTTTGCTGCCGTGAGCACTTGCTGCTGTCTTCGCGCTGTTAACAGAGCGGCGGTCCATACAACCGCGCCGACGAAGTCATCAAAGTTTATTAAAGGGGACTGCTGGTTTGATTCTGTTACGTGCCTTTCTAGTGCCCTGCTTCACGTTTTGGTTTATTTTATTATTAGTTATCATGGTTAAATTATTTAACCTTTTTCTTTTAAGTTTGTGGACATTTGTTTGATGGTATTGCTTTGATTTTTCTTTTTTTGTGAAACTACAATCTGTTGATATGTGCATGTTTAATCTATGAATGCAATTCAAATCGTGTGGTGACCTACTGTATAGAAGTTGGTGTTTGTAACAATTTCAGGTGATTAACTATCTGATTTTCTGGTTACATTGTTGCTTCTCCTCACTTCTGTTTGTTGATACCACTTATGTGAGGAGTTGCTGCATTGATGATTATATTGCCATTTCTGCCCAGTTTGTTTTTATAGTTATTTATTTTCTTTCTGATTTATTGCAGGAGCTGGGGTCCCACGGGTGGTTTGATCTTCCTCCTTGTGGTGGTGGTTCTCCTTCATCGTGTGCGGTGTACACCTTGAGTGTTTGATAGTGTGATTAGAGTGCACGGGTGTGTGTGCGCGTGGAAGTGTGCTCTTGTGAAACCAAACTCTACATTGATCCCAGCCGTTGGGAACCTCAGCCCCTGCTGGTATTACTCCGTCTTTGTTTTACATATACATACACAAATACATACTACCTCAAGTTGGTTTTGTTTGATATCTTTTTCTTTTTGTAATTTGTGTTCTTGTGTTTGAAGTGGGGTTTCGTGTATTTTTCTGTGATTCATTGTTTTGTATTTTAATTAACTTTTGTATTAATAAACATTTTTGTATTTTTTTATACTCATGTCTCTGGCCTCATTTTGAGGGAACCGAACCTGTGTGCTATATTCCCCAATTTGGGTGGTTTGAGTATTTTCCCTGGGGTTAATCCTTAGGGTGGCGTAGTCGGACTTCATTATTAGTGAACAAAACCTTGGGCTTGTGTCTCAAAATTACACCGCCCCGCCACACATGCATGAAAACAGAAGCCTTAACTACGCGTTAATACATGTTTGATAATTAATGCATTAATTAACATTTAGGGGTAAACTAAATAAATCAGCCTCCATAAGAGTAAACAAGAAGTCTCTGAATTTGAATTAAACGCGATTTAATACTGTCATAAATTACACCGTAATATCATAATCTGCCATCTGCAGCTTTGTGACAAATAATTGCAATGGCACATGATTATTTAGCCATTAATTACATAGATCTGTCTAATCAAATGTGGAAAATAGACTAACTACCACTAATAAATTTAATTTGATCTAAACTGTTTTCTGATTTTTACAGTTAATTTATATTTAGTCATATAGCTAAATAGTCATAGTTTATTCCCGGAACTAAAGTATGTAGGGTTTGTTTCTGGCGGGACACACATTAGTGGCACACGCTAGGTGTTCTCTTGGCGCGTTTGTTGTGTTGCTGGCATTTTAAACTAATAAATGTTGACTGCTTTGGTAAGCCGAATTAATAATTAAAGACATATTTACATGTATGTTTTATTGGGGTTTTCAGGAGGTTATGTGCAGTTATTAACTGTATTTGTTTTTTTGTCGTTTAAATGTATATGCTTTGATTAACATTAGCTTGTGGATGCGCGCTATTTTACATGTAAATGTACCTTATGTGTGTCTTTACAGGTATGTTTATGGCTTGCTTTCAAGTCCATATATGTTTAATTACAGAAATAAACATAAAATACCAATACTTTTTATTTTAGTTTTTTTGTAACAGGGTGTAAAGGAATAAGGATGGCACTCTATAGTGTTTATTCATATATTAGTTAATGATGTGTGATATGTGCATCATGTCATGACTTTACTTGAGGGGGCACAATCATAATTAACTCATTATTAACTAAGCATATACTAACATCAACTAATGGTTTGTTAATGTATACTTATGTCATGACTTTACTTGAGGGGTCACAATCATAATTAACTCATTATTAACTAAGCATATACTAACATCAACTAATGGTTTGTTAATGTATACTTATGTCATGACTTTACTTGAGGGGGCACAATCATAATTAACTCATTATTAACTAAGCATATACTAACATCAACTAATGGTTTGTTAATGTATACTTATGTCATGACTTTACTTGAGGGGGCACAATCATAATTAATTCACTGTTAACTAATTACCAAATTCAGCTCATGATTATCATTAACTTACTTTCAAACGCACTTGTACTAACACAACTATATAAGTACTCAGCCCAGTTAAGTGATGTTGTGTGACTTTTCAAAAAGTCCGAAAATGGAGGTACAGTATGATCACGGCCTGCGTCTGGATGGAGAGTGAACTTCTGAATCTGATCCCAGCAAACACTCCCTGACCTTAGTTCATGTTTCCTGTTTGGTTATTTTTTTGGGAACCGATTCCTCAGGAACTGATGTAAGTCACAGTAGTTTAGTTTGATAGGAAAGAATATCACAAAACAGATTAAGATAAACCTTTTAAGATAAATAGTGTATTTAGTATTTTATATGTTTGATAGGGAGGGTCAGTGAAAATAATTACAAACTAATCCTGTGCCTTTCAGTAATGTTTATAATGAAGCTGCTGATGTCAGTAGTTTAAATTCTGACAAGAATAAATTGTTTAAATTTATTTCAAAGTCCAAATATGTATTATTCCTTCTTATAGAGACTGTTTGATTTAGTTTACCCTAAATGTTAATTAATGCATTAATTATCAAACATGTATTAACGCATAGTTAAGGCTTCTGTTTTCATGCATGAATCCCTATGACTCCTGTCGTAGTTAAGGATCACTCTTCATTAGTTCATATCTTGACTAATCATGAGTTCATGTTGAAGTAACTATTAACTCAGTTATTAGTTCATGGTTATTCATGTACTGTTATTGTAAAGTGTTACCCAATATTGCTTATGTTTTTCAATAACAGACAGAGAAATAGCTTTTTCAGCTGCACTGACACAATCGAACGGTGAAAATATTGGACCTTTTCCCACTGAAGTCACGCTAACCTACAAGAACGTCTTCACAAACATAGGGAACGCCTACAACCCAATTACAGGTAATTATAAATGAAATGGAGTCATAAAAGTCAGTTTATAGTAATGAAACCTTTCTGCTCCATTCAGACCTGTCTTCAGTTGTGTAATGTTTATAAGAGAATTAGGGGCCGTTTACACGACAACAGTTTCAACTAAAAATGGTAAACTTTTTTAGTTTTGTGTTTTTTCCGTTCATTCACAGAAGTAAAGTAGTAACTTCGCGTGAGACACACTCAAAGAAATAAAATAAATCACCGAAGAGAAGCAGCTTGTGAACAGTTGTCTGTTTATTCACTCACATGAAAAACAACACCAACTTGCAATCCAGCCAATCAGGAAACACAACGATGAACACTGAAATAAATCAAGTATTTGAACACCTTTTTTCTGGGGTGCTTTTTTTTTTTTTTTTTTTTTTAAATAAATGAATATATATTCCTGGTTGCGCACAGCTTTCCTGTCAAACAAATATATTTACTGAAAAAAAATAAATAAATACTGTATCAGGTCGGCTTTGTCGAGTTCAGGTGCCCTCACTCCACGACACGCCATTCATGCAACGGACGCAACCCAAAAAATGAAACCAACTATGGTTGTGCAAGCACTTGATTGCACATGCTTGCTTGCAGTCTGTGTTCTTCCCCAAATTATGTTGTAGTAAGAAATGAAAATGCTTTGGGGGGATGTAGTGGAGTAAAAGTAAACATTTTAAAGTGGTCTCTTACATTAGTTATAATGCACTATGAATTAACATGAATGATCAATGTATAAATAATATATATATATATTTTTTTTATATATATATATATATATATATATATATATATATATATATATATATATATTTAAATATTCCAAAAAACATTTAGCAATTTTTTTTTTTTTTTTTTTTTTTTTATTCAAAGAAAACAAAATGTACTAAAGAGTTAAAACTGAACACAGTCTTGCTGCTTAAACTGTATAGGACAATTTTTAAAAATATTTTTGCGCTCCTTTTATATTTTACATTTACTTGTACTTTTACTTTTAATACTTAAGTACATTATATATATATACATATATAAAATATATTTTATACACAGTACAGTCCAAAAGTTTGGAACCACTAAGATTTTTAATGTTTTTAAAAGAAGTTTCGTCTGCTCACCAAGGCTACATTTATTTAATTAAAAATACAGTAAAAATACAGTTGTAACGAAGCGGGACTGAGGCGGAGATCCATTTGCAAGCTTTTATTACAAAAGTAAGCGTGGTCGTACAGGCAGGGTAAATCAGGAGCAAACAGGTACAGCAGAGGGTTATGCAGAATCGTAGTCAGGGCACAGGCAGAAGGTCGAGGCAGGCAGATATCACTCACAGGTCGGTATACAAAGCAAGGGTCAGGACAGGCAGCAACGGGTCAATAAACAGGAAACAGACAGGAACGGTAACAGACAGGCAGACAGGGAAATAACGCTCAGAATTGTCACAGGGTGAATCAAGACTTCGCGCTGAGGTGGTGTGTGTGTGAGTCTTTTATAGTCCTGGTAATGAGTATCAGCTGGGTGTGGTGATTAGTGTGGAGTGATTGTGAAGTGAGTGCAGGCGATAAGCAATGGAGGATCATGGGAAATGAAGTCCGGGATGTGACAGGAACAGACGGTGATCGTGACATAACGCCCCCCTCCCGGAAGGCGCGTCCTCGCGGCGTAAAAGGAACAGCTAGGGAGGGAGGGTGGGTGCATTGGAGACCGGCATGCAGACAGGAACGGGGTCCCCAATGCAGGTCCAGGAACTCGGGCAACCATGGCGAGTCCGGAGTGTCGGAAAGCCACGGCGGGTCAGGTGGCCTGGGTAGCCACGGCAGGTCAGGCGGCCTGGGTAGCCACGGCAGGTCAGGCGGCCTGGGTAGCCACGGCAGGTCAGGCGGCTTGGGTCACCACGGCAGGTCAGGCGGCTTGGGCAGCCGCAGCAATGAGTCCATAAATGGCCTTAGTGGGCTACAGTCCATAAATGGCCCTGACAGCAGTGGCTGGGCAGGGTCCCCACCCACCAGCTCCCCACCCCTAGGTATACAGCCAACCCCCCCCCCCCCCCCCTCAAAAAGTTCTTGGGGATTTCAGCGGGGGTCGCAGGTTCGTGGGCAAGGAGTTCGGGTGGCGCCGGCAGAGACAGGCGTGTGGGTTAAGCCGGCAGGGCAAGACGCCTGAATGGCGCTGGCAGCGCAAGGAGTTTGAGCGGCGCTGGCAGGGCTGGAAGCTCGGGTGGTGCAGGCAGGGCTGGAAGCTCAGGTGGTGCCGGCAGGGCGTGGAGCTCAGGTGGTGCCGGCAGGGCGAGGAGCACAGGTGGCGCCGGCAGGGCGAGGAGCACAGGTGGCGCCGGCAGGGCGAGGAGCACAGGTGGCGCCGGCAGGGCGAGGAGCACAGGTGGCGCCGGCAGGGCAAGACACTTAGGCGGTGCTGGTAGAGGATGACGCTTGGGCGGAGCAGGAGAGACCTCTGGAGTGGTCTCCAGGCCCACAGCGGCCTCTTGAACGGCGTCAGCGTCTTGAGGAGAGGAGGACGCCTTCTTCCTCCTCCTCCTCTTCCTCCGAGAGTGAGGCGATGGTTCACCGACTGGAACGGTCTCTGGAGCAAACTCACTGGCTGAAGCGGGTTCTGGAGCGGACTCAATGGCTTGAACGCCCCCTACCTCCGTGAGCACCGAAGGGGCGGCCATCTTGCCCGTAGGCACTGGCAAAGCAGCCATCTTGTCCATCGCGTCCAGGGCGCTTGAGAGCGTCGCGTCCGGCAGGCAGGCAGGCAGGCAGGCAGGCAGGCAGGCAGGCAGGCAGGCAGGCAGGCAGGCAGGCAGGCAGGCAGGCAGGCAGGCTCAAGATTTCGCGCTGAGGTGGTGTGTGTGTGAGTCTTTTATAGTCCTGGTAATGAGTATCAGCTGGGTGTGGTGATTAGTGTGGAGTGATTGTGCAGGTGATAAGCAATGGAGGATCATGGGAAATGTAGTCCGGGATGTGACAGGAACAGACGGTGATCGTGACAACAGTAATATTGTGAAATATTATTACAATTTAAAATAACTGTGTACTATTTAAATATATTTGACAAAGTAATTTATTCCTGTCACATGATCCTTCAGAAATCATTCTAATATGCTGATCTGCTGCTCAAGAAACATTTATGATTATTTTCAATGTTGAAAACAGTTGTGTACTTTTTTTTTTTTCAGGATTCCTTGATGAATAGAAAGTTCAAAAGAACAGCATTTATCTGAAATACAAAGCTTCTGTAGCATTATACACTACCGTTCAAAAGTTTGGGGTCAGTAAGAATATTTATTTTTAGTTTTTTGAAAAGAAATTAAAGAAATTAATACTTTTATTCAGCAAGGATGCATTAAATCAATCAAAAGTGGCAGTAAAGACATTTATAATGTTACAAAAGATTAGATTTCAGATAAACACTGTTCTTTTGAACTTTCTATTTATCAAATAATCCTGAAAAAAAATATTGTACACAAATATTTTGTACAATTGTACACATTAAATGTTTCTTGAGCAGCAGATCAGCATATTAGAATGATTTCTGAAGGATCATGTGACACTGAAGACTGGAGTAACGATGCTGAAAATTCAGCTTTGATCACAGGAATAAATTACTTTGTGAAATATATTCAAATAGAAAACAGTTATTTTAAATTGTAATAATATTTCACAATATTACTGTTTTTACTGTATTTTTAATTAAATAAATGTAGCCTTGGTGAGCAGACGAAACTTCTTTTAAAAACATTACTGTCACGATCATAGCCTGCTCCTGTCAGTTCCCGGACTACACTTCCCACAATCCTCCCTGTCTGTCACATGTTCACGTCACACCAATCACCTGTTGCCACATTCACCCTAGCACACCACACTATCACCACACCCAGCTGCAGCTCATAACCAGGACTATAAAGGACTGTCACACACACCACTTCACCGCGAAGTCTTGATTATTGCCCCGGCTGTCATTTCTGAGCGTTTATACCCTGTTTGTTTTCCCGTTGCTATTTCCGTCTGTTTAACGTTTCCTGACCCTTTGCTGCCTGCCCATCGACCCTGTGCCTGCTCTCTGGACTGTGTATCTTGCTTGTTGCCCTGATCCTCTGCCTGTCCCTGACCACGTTTCTGCCTGCTCTACATTGCTGTGTTTGCTGATGCTGACCCCTGCCTGTACTACTACGATTACTTTTAATAAAGCTTGCAAAATGGATCCCATGTCGAGTGTTGAATCGTTACAATTACAAATCTTAGTGGTTCCAAACTTTTGGACTTTACTGTGTATATATATATATATATATATATATATATATATATATATATATATATATACAGCTATGGAAAAAATTAAGAGACCACTTAACATTGATTTCTTAACTTGGAGTGGTCTCTTAATTTTTTCCATAGCTATATATATATATATTTATATATATATATATATATATATATATAAAAACTTTTCATACTTGAGTACAAAAAAAATCACATACTTTAAAACTTTTGCTCAAGTAATATTCTAAACAGTGACTTTAACTTCTACCAAAGTCATTTTCTGGTAAGATATCTATACCTTTACTTAAGTATGGCTTTCAAGTACTTTATACACCTCTGTAAACATGTGAATTTGTAAAAACTGTGATGTCATGCGTATTACGTGTTCAGTCTATAGAGGGTATGCACGTGACGTCACCGTCGACTATTATGACTGCGGTTACGCCCACTGGGTGGCACAAAGACTGAGCGGCAGCATTGGTTTTCAGCGTGAATGCTGTGAAAAACAAATCCAAAAACGGGAAAGAGCTTTTGCGATTTGACTGTACAAATAGCTTTGACACAAAATATGAGGTATATATTTAAAGACTGCTGAAAGCTACAGGGAAAAAAATAAGCAAATGGATCGCTGCAATGCACAGAAACAGCTGGACTCCAGCAGAGAAACATGGATTTGCAGTTATCATTGTGTCAATATGTTGGGTTTTGAGGTAAAATCATACCCTATATATTGTGTTGACAAATCATCAATCAAATATTTACCGTCTTATATTATGCATAATTGGGTGTTTTTAAATAAACACTGATAAAAACTATACAAGTTTTAGGGCTGGACGATATGACGATATATAACATTGATATAAGTAATTACTCGGATTTAAACCTACCTATATTGTAGTTATATAAAATATTCACAGGTAGATTTGCTTTATGTATTTCCCTGCCGTCGAAATCAGGCACATATAAATGTCAGGAAACATGACTGCTGGCAGCATGTCAATATCCATGGATTAGGTTTATTTGACAAGTTGTAAGGAACACTTTTGAGCCCAACCTTTAGTGTAATCGTTTGTTTTACTCGCGTTTTTGCAGTTTCCCCTATTAAATCCAGGCAGCAGGTGCTTTTACCACTCAGTCCAGCTGAGGGAGCGCGTTCTGGCAGGACCCTCTATAGTGTGTAGTGTTTCTTTAAAAAGTGACATCGCCAACTACTGGCCTGGCAGCAGAATACAGCGTTTTTAAGTTGTTTCCAAAGATCTGTGTGAACGGGGATCGTTTTGACAACATTGTTGTCGTTACGCGAAAAACGCAAAGAAAAAAACATGTCTGTTTTAGGAAACTGTTGTTGTGTAAACGTAGCCTGAAATAATCTGCCATCTCTCAAAACTATTACACTGTGTGTTTGGTAATTGAGCAAACATAAATGAATCAGCTGATTCTGTATCTCTTGTTATTTGATTTAGGTGTTTTCACAGCCCCACTGAAAGGAGCGTACATGTTCAGAATCTCTGTATTTGGTTATGGTCCAAATCCAGCAGGTGCCTGCATTTATAAGAATGGAGAGAAATTGGTTATAGCATTTGCTAATCAGCCTCAGAGAGAGTTAAACTCCTCGAATGGAGTTGTGTTGATCCTGGAGGTTGGAGATGTTGTCTATGTGAGACTGTACCCTAACACGAAGATATATGATAGCTATAATAACCACAGCACATTCAGTGGTTATCTGCTGTTTACCTTAATATAACAGGAGATTTGAAGAATGTGATTCCAGTAATTCTGAACCTTCAGCATATGATTTAAGATGGAAATCATTAAGAATCATTAACATATAAATCCGTATTAATGAGGACTAATGTGTGTTTGAAATTTGTTTTAGATTACTGTATAAAAGTCTGAGCTGCCTATACATGTAACACTGTATAAAGAGTTTCAGCACTGAGACAGGAACCATGAATATCATGAGAATCAAAAGTAGGGCTGTCACAATTCTTCGATTAAATACGAGTACTCTATTTTTTTTAAAAAAGTCCTTGATTGCAATCTACCTGTGTCGAGTAATGTTGAGTTCACACTGCACAATTTTCAAACTCATCAGATCACTATCTGGGACAGCATTTAGTCACTGCTGTGAGCACACTGCTCGATGGATCGGTGACGGGGGGTTATATATTGCATGACTTTACAATAGGAAGAATTGAAGGCACCTCTGTCCGGTGCTCAAACTATGCTTCAAATCCAAACACACGTGAGGAGTGATAAGGGAACAACACAAGGACACGTGTGTGACCGGAATTGTTATTAAAAGTGTTAGCCTGCAAGAAGCTTGTGATCCAAATTGTCTGTGTGCTTACTTGCATCAAAAAGGTTATAAAATTTTTTTAAAAATAATTGGATTTTTTTTAAAAATTAAAGAAAAAAAGATTATGGAGGAGGAAATGTTTGGCAAGACAAAGGGGTGTGAAGGTATGGGTTTTTTTCTTATCACGCTGATAAGCAACAAATCCTGTGGTTTGTTATTTACAAAGATTGACGTGTGATATAGTGCAAGAATACGGATGTAATATTGCAACAAAATTTATATTTTTGTGCAAAAGATAAACGACTTACACTTGTTCAAGAGCATTTATATTTATATATAAACATTTATACATTTATATATTTTTATTAAATAATATTTAATAATTACAATAATGTTTACAAACAAATTTCTTGGTTAGTGAGGCACAATGTAAGTGAATGGGATCAAATGTTGAAGGCCATAGGGTCAGCCATCAAACACTGAACTGGACTAGATCCAAAAAGCACTGTATTGCAAAGTATTGCAGTTTAGAAATATTGGGGAAAAGGGTTTAAATTTGATTTTGAGAAATCTATAGAAAACTGTTGAACACTAAATGGATTCTAAGAAAAAAAAAAACAATCAAATAAAAACACTTTAACTGTTATTTCAATACACTGGTGCTCAGCGAAACCTCGTGCGTTCAGCACCATGGGTGTCGACAGCGACCATGTAGTAAAAAAACGAGTAGTTTAGGAACAAAACCAGCAGCAGTTGTGGCACGGAGGGGTCAAAAATAAATAAAAAACTATGAAACTGGAGCTATGTATCAACTTTATTTTGCCAACGCGTTTCGGCACACAGGCCTTCATCAGGGCTAAAGGTTTCAGGTGTGTGTAGGTTTGTGTAGGCTTTGAGTACAAACAGAATCAGAATTCAAACTTACAATCAACCAATGAAAAAATTGCATAAAATAACATCCACCAATCACAAAGCTTATAATAAATAGTCGTGAATCAACCAATGATCATCAAAGAGAAAGAAAAAATGGAGAAAAAAAATTACTACAAGTAAAAAAAACCCCGCTAAATTAACTAAATTCACATATTGAGATTTGCTGCCACCTACTGATGGATTAACTAATTTCATGTATATAATCATACAATTTAATTGACCCCAAATATTTCTTTGTTTAAAATGTTATTTGTGATGCGATCTGGGAAATCTCATCGGATGTCGCGATGAAACGTTTTCAGTAAAATAAAAAAATAGGTGTCATTTTCTTTGTCAAAATTGGGTTTTCATCAAACTATCATTCTTGTCTATCATTTCTGAAAATATCTTGGCAAAATTCGCCTGTTAAGTGCAGAAAAATAGCGATTAGTGGCAAGGCTGTCTTTCTCTAATGTTAGCCTAGGCTACTGTTTAAGAACACACCCAGCGGAGGAAAAAAAAACGCCCATAGCTTTCCCTCTCTTAACACTACAAAGACGGTTATATGGCTTATCAAAAATAAGCTATATAATATATAAAATGAATGTGTATTAATGCACATTTCCCACCAGTTCTGTATAAACTACATCACGCAAAGAGAACGGCGCTATAATGAACACACATGTTCTAATTATGAATTGAATTCTAATCAAATACTGCCAAACTGCCCATACTACTTCTGAGTAGGATGTCTACTTCATAAAATGTATGAAAATATAGAAATATATGGTTCAGGTCACTCAAACCATAAATGGAGGTGCCCTTAAATGGTCAGATATGGAGCTTGGGTGTCATCTAGTGAAAAAGTTTGAACTGCGCCCAAACAAAATCTTACTGAAATCAATTTTTTTTTAAATATTTCAACTTACAATGAGGAATGTTGACATTTTTGGCTTTTATTTTCTTGCAGTTTAAGAGTAAAACAAGCTTTGTGATATTATAAAATATAAACAATTAAACTTCTATAACTTTTTTTTTTTTTTTTTACTTTCATAATTTATTTCACCTCGACAATAATCTGACAAGTGTCTTCCTTAAAACAAGACCAACCGCAGGTCTATTCCAAAGCATTCTTGAATTACAACCATTTATGTATGGATAGTGCATTTTCACGTCTATGCGAAAAAGCGGTGACAGTTATTTAAACCTGTTTTTCTCAAAGATAACTGTAACATTTGTTACCGATGCTATGAAAGATGTAAAAACAGATTTGGAAAAGATCTCGAATCCAGCTTTCATATGGTATTGAAACCTGTGATGGGTAAAATTTCACCATGTGATGTGTTTTCGCAGATCACATCACATATTTAGAACAATAATAACATTATTTTGCTATTTTAATTGTTTTCAGAAAGCCCCATGAAATAGCATGATCAAACAAAGAGGGCAGGATGTGCTGTTATGTTTGAGATATTTAATTATGTAAATATTGTTTGGTGCAAATTATATATATATATATGAGAAGTTTAAAGGGTTCTATCTATCTATCTATCTATCTATCTATCTATCTATCTATTAACTCAAAACAGCAGTTCATGATCAGTTTTTCAGTGATTTTTCTTTGACTCAGCAATGATGGACAAGGACAAATGTGTGTTTGTCTTTTTTATTTTTGTCTTAACTTCTTTTGTAATGTTTCTGTGTCGTGTGAAATACAGATATTCAGTTTTGAATCCTGAAACATCATGCGCCATGCAAATGTATCATGATAAAACATATCATGTAATTTGAAGACTGTCCCTTGGATATCGCTGACGTCATCACCACCCATAGAAAGCAATGTTTTTTCCGCATTTGAAAGACTTCGACTCTAAAAGAAAACAGAATAGATGATAGTTACAGATGGAGGTAATATTAATAATAATAATCTCATACGAACATTTTTGCGCACGCCGTGAGTAAGTTATTGAGGGCACGAAGATCAGCGTTACTGCAGTCAGAAGGAGTAACTGTTAGATAAAACTTTTCTACACACAAGTAAGATAACATAATCTAAACTTACTATTTTATTTCTTCATTGGATTAACATGCAGCATAGGCTTCGTTTTGTCTAAAAGCATGGCCGAAAGTCGTGAGAGGTTTACACCCGAGTGCTGAGGGAAATATTATGAATTTTATGAATGCTTCTCTGAAGGGAACTGACTGCCTAGAGAAACGTTTTGATGGCATTTTCACACTTCCCTCTGCGTAATGCCTTATAAACAACATTATAATGTGTTGTATCATCTCATTAAATGACAGAAACTTTTAAAAAACTTTGTTTTTCATTATTTATAAGTGTTTTTGTCTGCTTTAAGTAAAATAACAAAAGTTCTTTTAAACAGCTATATCATGAAGTGATTATAAGACATTTGATTGACATTGACATTTTTATTGCAATACTTAGAAAGTAAAATGTGTTCCATATGTGCAAATCAACTTAAACAATATTTTATTGTTTCAAATGTAAAAGAGTTTTTGAGTTTTAAGGGATAGTTCACCCAAATATGCAAATTCTGTCATCATTTACTCACCCTCAAGTTGACCCAAACCTGTATGAATTTCTTTCTTCTGCTGAACACAGAATAAGATATTTCAAACAGTTAACGGTAGCCATTGACTTCCATAGTATTATTATTATTATTTTTTTTTAATCATTCAAATTTGGCTGGGTGGTTAATAACACATTTTTCTGCAGTGTGAAAAACTCAGAACACATACCTTAAAATGACTTTACAGGGACTTTAATATAATCTTAATATTATTGATTCATCCCCTCAAAGAAAGGGGCAGCAGATCCCAACGTTTAATATCTAATTTCTGACCACAGCTTTGTAGAGGTCCTTATGATTTTGTAGCCCAGAATCCCAAATATAGTATCTTTTCTGTATTAACTTTAAAAGGAATCTAATTATGTGTGGCAGCTGTATCGATTGGCTCACTTTTTTGAAGATTTATTTTGTAGCCAGATATTTAACCAAATCGAGCCTTTACACTTTACACTTTGAATTTTTATATAAAATTATGGTCAAACCCAAATTTTCCTTGAGTGTAAAAAAAGTTAGTCCCACTTTATCCAATCAAAGGCCTTTTCAGTAGCGAGCGATATTAAAATCTCTGGTGTGTTGGTGGGGAGGGACTAGAAAGAATATTTAAAAGATATCTAACATCTTAAAAAGAGTACCAGTTCTTCATGGAGTCTAGCTGGTCTGATGAAATTAAGGAGGGCATGAGCACCTCGTTTTGCCAAAATCTTAAAGGGGTACTCCACCGTTTTTTCATATTAAACTATGTTATTCCCTTAACTAAGACGAGTTGATACATACCTCTCTCGTCTCAGTGCGTGCACTAAATCGCTCTGTCTTGCGGCGAAACTTTGTTAGCACTTAGCTTAGCCCAGTTCATTCAATAGGGGCCAAGCAGAGAAGCTACCAAACACCTCCACGTTTTCCCTATTTAAATACAGTTACTCAAGTAGTGGCGCAGTAATATCTTCACTCGTGAAAAGTCCTCTCACCGGCCCCGCTCCCTCTCCTGTAAAAGTCACGTTGGTTCTATTGACGGAAATGAGAGGGAGGAGGAGAGAGAGTGGGGGCCGGTGAGAGGATTTTTCACGAGTGAAGATATTACTAGTTTTAGTGCACGCACTGAGACGAGAGAGGTATGTATCAACTCGTCTTAGTTAAGGGAATAACATAGTTTAATATGAAAAAATGGTGGAGTATCCCTTTAACATCTGTGTTTAGGAGAGAGACCGGTTTATATGAGCTGCACTGAGAGGGACTCTTATTTTTCTTCAAAATAAGAGAGATGGTCACTTCACGCAAGAAAATTTGAGGAAAGTGATTCTTTAAATACAGTGAGGAGCAAGGAGACAAGAATATCTCAATTATTATTATTATTTTTAAAGAACTTTGATGGAAAGCCATCTGGCCCTGGTGACTTGCCACATTTCATACTTATAATTGCTTCTGTGATCTCTTCTAACGAAATATTCTCTAGTTAGGCAGCCAGTTCTGGGTCTACCCTGGAGATATCCAAACTTTCTATATGATCTGTGTAGACCTTGCTCATCACTAACCTTCAAAATGTAATGATTGGCCACCATCTGAAGCAACTGATGTGCTAAACATTTTCCAGCCCTCTCCCCGTATTCCTAAGAGATTTGTCTAGATTTTAGTATAAGCTTTTCTGCTTGATGTGTCAAGAGAAGATCAAACCCCATTTTATAATAGGGTGAGAGTGGCTGTATCTAATATCTCATTTCATAATATCAACTGTCAGACTTGTATACAAACCTGTTTTGCATTCAGACAGAAGCAGGAAACTTCTCAGTGAAACTGAAACTAAATATAATTGAGCTGTTATTGTCTCTTTCTGTTTTTGTGCAGTAAAATGGCAGAAGCCAGATTTTCTCAGGATGAGTTCATGTGTCCAGTCTGTCTGGATCTCCTGAAGGATCCAGTGACCATTCCCTGTGGACACAGTTACTGTAAGATCTGTATTACAGGCTGCTGGGATGAGGAGGATCAGATGAGAGTCTACAGCTGTCCTCAGTGCAGACAGACCTTCAGTCCAAGACCTGCTTTAGCTAAAAACACCATTCTGGATGAAATGGTGGAGAAACTGAAGAAGATTAAACTTCCTGCTGACTGTTACCCTGGAGCTGGAGATGTGCAGTGTGACGTCTGTACTGGAAGAAAAGACAAAGCAGTCAAATCATGTCTGGTGTGTCTGAACTCTTACTGTCAAACTCATTTTGACCATCATGAGGAATTTCACTCACATAAGCCACATAAAGTGACTGAAGCAACTGGACGACTGCAGGAGATGATCTGCCGACAGAAACACGACAATATCCTTGAGGTTTTCTGCCGTACTGATCAGAAGTGTATATGTTTGCTGTGTATGATGGATGAACATAAAAACCATGACACTGTATCAGCTGCAGCACAGAGGACAGAGAAACAGGTATGAACCTTACTACAGAGGATTTTTGTGCTTAAAATGAAAGAAATTCCATTATTGTGTAGGAGTGTTAATTTATTGTCATTTCTGATTGGTTGTTCATGAAAACATGTGAACACTTCAGTTTTCTTTATTGTGTCCTGTTTTTGTGATAGACAGGGTTGCTGCACATTTTTTAAAGTCAAATTTAAGGCTTTTTAAGACCTGAAGAAATAAAAATTAATACTATACATTAGGGCTATGCAATACTGACAAAACATTTTATCTCTGTTTTTAGAGTCGTTTCAAAAGCAATATTTGCCACCTTAAACCGATTTCCAGGGGCATTTTTACCTACATAATGGCATTTTTTAAAACTCATTAGATGTATGCATCACCTTTTAGGTCAAATTCTAACATTCAAATTAAATTCAATTAGAATAATAGCACAGTATCGGACTGTTATTACCAAAAATGAAATCATTATCAACAAAATCCATCTTTGGAGAAGTGGCAGGTATTTGCATACCTGCCAACTTTTCAAAAAACCTTGGAGTGAGATAATTTTATTTAATTTACTCACCCCCATGTCATCCAAGATGTTCATGTCTTTCTTTCTTCAGTCGAAAAGAAATGAAGGTTTTTGATGAAAACATTCCAGAATATTTCTTCATATAGTGGACTTCAATGGAGTCCAAACAGTTGAAGGTCAAAATGACAGTTTACAGCGATCCCAGATGAGAAATAAGGGTCTTATCTAGAGAAACCATCACTTATTTTATAAAAAAAAAAAAAATGTGTATGTTTTAACCATAAATGCTCATCTTGAACTAGCTCTCTTCTTCTTCTCTATTTGAATTCCAGCAGTGTAGACGCTGTTAAGTGTATTACTGCCCTCCACAGGTCAAAGTTTGAAATAATTGTCATATACAATATTCTAGTGCAAGTGTATATAACAATTAGTTAAAACTTTGACCATGTACTGAACTCTTGTTATTCAACTATGCCAAGGTAAATTCAATTTTTGATTCTAGGGCACCTTTAAATTCTGTGGAATACCTCTTACCTGTTTGAAGTACTGTTTGGTCCTACAGAAAAAGTCTTCATCCACAGTGAGTCCTTTTCTTTGGCCTGTTAATAAAAAGATAAATGCCATGTGAGTAAATAAACAATGCTATGAGCGGATGTTTTGAGCATGCAGTATACCACCAAGTTAAAAAGGTGCTCTTCTGCTGCTTGTTATGACAGCTGAGTTTACATTCACCACACTAAATCATGTTCACAGGCACGCGTACAAACACAAACAAATAAATTTTTTTTTCAAGATTTAAAGTTTAAGAGAGTGAATAGTCAATTGGATGACATTTCCTTGTTACATACCTAGTCTCAGCTCAGATTCTCAACTTCTCGAGGTGGTAGTTTCTCTCATTGTCTTTCGCACCGCGGTATCTCTTTTTCTGTCGCTAACATCGGGGTGCAGCCAGCCATAGACGCCATCAGCGCCATCTACCGTCGACAAGTTTGAAAAGGAATGAACGAGTCTTGGCCCAAGATCTGATTTTTTTTTGCGTAATTTGATGTGTGGCGTGAGTGCGTGTGAAAACAGGCAAAACCGTGTGTCACGCGGCGAAAGCGCGAGTTATATCATTGCACCTGCTGGTATGGCAGAAAAGTTCCTTGATTATTACGCCGGAATGAGATTATAGTTCCTAGGCATATCGGCCTAGAAAATCGCAACTTTTCATTTTCTGTCGGTCTTAGTACACAATGTAACTACAGAAGAGTCAAGTTTTAAATAGGAAAAATATGGTAATTTTTGACCAAGATGCTAGCGGTCTCATCAGATTCAATGAACTATGCTAAGCTATGCTAAAAGTGGTACCGCCAGACCCGGAGATCTGCTGAATGGATTCGAAGACGGTAAAACTCAACTGTTTAACTCTAGGGGAGTTGGAAAATGAGCCTATTTTCAAAAAAGTGGAGTGTTCCTTTAAAGGGTTAGTTCACCCAAAAATGAAAATTCTGTCATTTATTACTTACCCTCATGTCGTTTCACACCCGTAAGACCTTTGTTAATCTTCGGAACACAAATTAAGATATTTTAGTTGAAATCCAATGGCTCTGTTAGGCCTTCATAGGGAGCAATGACATTTCCTCTCTCAAGATCCATTAATGTACTAAAACATTTTTAAATCAGTTCATGTGAGTACAGTGGTTCAATATTAATATTATAAAGTGATGAGAATATTTTTGGTGTGCTAAAAATAACAAAAGCAGAGAGAGCAGACATCCTGTTGAGGCAGGGGCCGAGGCCCAGGGAATGGAGACTTCATCCCGACGTGGTGAAGCTCTTATGGGAGTACTACGGCAAAGCCCAAGTGGATCTGTTTGCGTCTCGAGAGACGACTCACTGTCCACTGTGGTTCTCAATGACAAGCCCAGCATCTCTTGAGCTGGATGCTATGGTACAGCCGTGGCCAAGGCTACCACTGTACGCATATCCCCCGTTTGCGCTGCTCCCAGGAGTTCTGGAGAGAGTACACCGGGACGGGGCCCGTCGGTTATCAGGCAGGTGGTCTGATTCTGCACCCCCACCTGGAGTCATGGATGCTGTGGGCATGGCCTCTGAGGGGACACAACTCATAGATTCCGGTCTCTCAACTGAGGCTGTTGAGACCATACTCCAGTCCAGAGCTCCCTCCATGAGGAGACTGTATGCCTTGTAGTGGAAATTATTCACTTCTTGGTGTGAGAATCACCAGTGGGATCCTGTTAACTGCCCAGTCAGCGCAGATCTGGACTTCCTGCAGGAAAGATTCTCTTCAGGGTTATCCCCCTCCACACTAAAGGTGTATGTGGCAGCCTTAGCTGCTTACCATTCTTCTTTCAGTGGAGTCTCTCTGGGGAGACAACCACATATAACTCGTTTCCTTCGTGGCACTTTGAGGCTCAGACCTGCAGTACGCATGAGAGTACCGGCTTGGTTCAACCAAATTATGCTGCCTTAACATGCACATGCACAGTTTCCACGGTATAAATTGCACATAAATGCCCTCCCATTTCGAAACTTGAGTGCAATGAGCTCATAATCGCGACCTATCACATTTCTGATAGCATCTGATAGCATTAACCCTTAATTGGACTAACGTTTTAGTCCTTTGGGGTCAGATAGATCCCAAACATTTACAGAGCGATTGCATAAGGAAATATACATTTTTTATATGATAAACTATATATCATTTTTTTTATTTACTTCTCAACTATGCATTTATGCTGTTTGTGGAAATTTTGAAGTTTTTTTTTTTTTTTTACCTATTTACTGCACAATTATTTAACCACACCACAAATTGGCTTTTTAATGAAAACATCACTTTAATGATGAACTTAATTAAATCTGAATAGTATTTGGACATTGCTCTATGTGTTAGGGATAGAATACTGCCATCTACAGGTTTGTGGAAAAACTATAGTTAAAGAAAGAATGTGCAATAATATCTACATATATCTAATAGAGGTCAATAGGGACTCATTTTCACTTCATTTTTCTTGATGCTTCAACTTATGATATATATTTTATGATATATATTTTGTAAACATGCTTGTTTCATGTTGCCTTTGTGCTCTAGTATTAGTACTTCATTTATGTATGGACATTTTTCAGATTTATGCCAGTTTTGATGATTTTATTTGCCAATTTCTACAAAAATGTCCTCTGTTTCAGTCACACATGTGTGTTCCACTTTGAGTTTATGGTCTAGGACCAGCGACCTTTATTTAAATGTAAAATGTTCAGATTTATGCCAGGTTTGATTTTATTTGCCAATTTCTAAAAAAAGGTCCCCAAGGACCTTTAACTGTGTTTTTTTTTTTTTAACACACCTTTAGAACAACCAAATAATAATAATAATAATAAACTTTATTTTATATAGCGCCTTTAAAATAGTATTCTCAAAGCGCTTTACACATAGTACAAAGAAATAAACAGTCAATACACAATAAAGAAGAAAGATAAGTAGTAAAATAGTAAATAGATAGATAAATAGATACGAAATAGTAAAAATACAAATTACATATAAGCAAGTCTAAAAAAATAAGTTTTAAGAGAAACTTTAAAAACACTAAGAGAGTTTGCATGTCTAATATCACAGGGGAGAGAGTTCCAAAGTTTTGGAGCATAGGAAGAGAAAGCCCTGTCACCCATCGTGCGCATAAGAGTCGTGGGAATGGTCAGGAGGCCTAACTCTGAAGAACGGAGCTCACGCCTGGGAGTATAAACTGTTAAAAGCTCAGATAGATAATGTGGGGCTAAATCGTGTAAGGCCTTATAAGTCAACATGAGAATTTTAAAATCTACACGAAACCTGACGGGAAGCCAATGTAGGGACTCCAAGATAGGGGTGATATGCTCTCGGGTTCTTGTCCTTGTTAGGATTCTAGCAGCTGAGTTTTGAACATATTGGAGTTTGTTGAGGGTATTTTTCGATACTCCCGCGAGTAGGGCGTTGCAATAATCAATGCGCGAAAAAACAAAGGTATTGATCAGTTTTTTTGCCACATTAAAAGAAAGCATAGGACGAAGCCTTGCGATGTTTCGGAGGTGAAAAAATTATGTTTTAACGGTATTCTGTACATGTGGATCAAATGTGAGATGAGAATCAAATATCACCCCCAGGTTTTTTATTTTTGTTTGAAACTCGAGAACGGTGCCGTCAACATTGAGTGAAGGAGAACCAGCTTTGCGTATTTGGTGAATAGAGCCAAGCAGCATGACCTCTGTCTTATCGCTGTAAAGGCAGAGAAAATTCTTTGACATCCAAATTTTAATCTCCGATATGCAATGTTCGAGAAACGCCACTGCAGTGTGATCTTCAGGTTTTGAGTGAATGTAAATTTGAGTGTCATCTGCATAAAAATGATACTTAAGACCCAGCGATTGCAAAAGATGACCAAGGGGAAAAATATACATACTAAAGAGTATAGGACTCAAAATAGATCCCTGGGGCACCCCAAATTTGATTGAGCCAATGTGAGACTTGTGCCCACCCATGGAGACAAATTGCCTACGGTCGGTGAGATAGGACTTAAACCAGTCAAGAGCAGTATCAGTGATGCCAAACACAGATTCCATACGAGAGAGTAAAACAGAATGATCAACAGTGTCAAAGGCAGCACTGAGATCGAGAAGGATTAAAATTGACAGGCAGCCAGAATCCGCAGCAAGTAACAAGTCATTAGTAACCTTCACTAAGGCTGTTTCTGTACTGTGAAATTTACGAAAACCAGACTGGAGGGGCTCAAATAAATGATTCGTTGTTAGATGAGCATACAACTGAGATGCAACTGTTCGTTCCAAAATTTTTGCTAAAAAAGGGAGATTAGAAATCGGACGATAATTGTGTAAGTTGTCAAGATCAACGTTCGGCTTTTTAGGTACGGGAGTAACAGCAGCTATTTTAAAAGCTGCTGGTACAACCGCTGAGGAAAGAGAGTCATTAACAATGCTCAGCACCACATCGCTTAGACAAGGAAAGCATGCTTTGAACAAGCAGGTAGGAAGTGGGTCAGTTATGGAGGTGGTAACCTTCATTTTTGACACTACCTTGCCCAGAGAGGTTAAATCAAGTATAGAGAAATTTGAGAGAGGAGAACCAGAAAAGTGAAGGGTACAGAAAGCTGAGTCATCGATCACAGCAGTGTGGCTCAAACTACTACGAGCCTTCTCAATCTTAGAACTGAAGAAATCAAGAAACCTATCACAAAGGTCAGCTGCAATGGGTGTATGGGAGGAATTATCACCTTTTAAAAGTTTGTTAATAACATGAAACAATTGTCTGGGTTTGCTCTGGTTATTAACAATAATCTGAGAAAAGTACTGGGACCTAGCAGAAGCAATCTCAGACTTATATTCATTTAAGTTGTCCTTCCAAGCATGAAGATGAACATTCATACCAGAGAGACACCACCTTCGCTCCATCTTACGACACATAGCCTTCTTGGTACGCAACTCATTATTATACCAAGGGGCTGAGCGAACATATGAAACAGAGCGAGACTTCATAGGTGCAAATGAATCTAAACCAGACAAAAGAACTGAGTTTAACAGCGAGACTTTGTCCTCCAAAGGGTCAGTAAAAGAGAAATACATTAAAGAGGACTCAATAAAAGCAGAAAAATCCTGGAGATCAATTGATTTCCAATTCCGATACTGTATAGTACGGGATGTAGAGATATTGGGATTTTCCAATTCCATATTAAAAAGGACAGCAAAATGGTCAGACAGACCTAGGTCTACGGTGTAAGGCTGGGACAAAAATGATCAACTAGAAATAACTAGATCTAGGGCGTGGCCCTTGTTGTGAGTAGAGAAGTCCACCAGCTGTTTAAGGTCAAAACACTCTAGTAAAGACAGGAAGTCCTTTGTCATAGCAGAGTCTTTTTTGTCCACATGAATATTGAAATCCCCTAGGATAAGAGTTTTCTCAAACTTAAGGCACAACATTGACAACAAGTCAGCAAATTCAGATAAGAAGGCAGCATTAGGCTTAGGTGGTCTATAAACAGTAGCAATTACAATCGAACTGGGTGCAGAGATACTCAAAGCCAGACACTCAAAAGATTTAAACTGGGGGATAACTACTGGCCTAAATGTTATATCTTGTTTAAATAAAACAATAATACCCCCTCCCCTACCAGAGGAGCAAGGGGAATCAAATAACCCATAGCCAGTAGGTGTAAGTTCATTAAACAGCAGACCATCTGACTGGTTGTGCCAAGTTTCTGTAAGGCACACTAAGTCAAGTCCTTTTTCAATGATAATGTCAGATAAGATGAGGGATTTATTGTTCACAGAACGCGCGTTAAAAAGCGCAGATTTCACCACGCGCGGGATAGTAGAAATTTGCGACGACTTCTCAGTACGTTGAGGTCGCGGCAATTTGTCAGCACACAGTGCTCGTTGAACATTGCGCTGAGATGACGACACACCGCTGTTATCCAATGAAAAGTCTGTTAGTGTAGAGGCTAGTGAAGACAGCTCTATGCGAGGCAGCGCTGACAAGTTATTTAAGTCTGTGCCCGCACTCACCATTCGAAATACTGAACGCTGGTATGCCGGCACACATATGTTATCCACTGAAGAAGGAGAAAATCTGCGCTTTGACGCACGATGAATATAGCGCGGGGGGTTGCAAAACACCGACATTACGGCACAGTTCGTATATGTTGTTAGGCAGATAATAGTTTCTCTTTAAGTTCAGCAGATTACAAGCAGTGTACCTTACAGCCATGGAAGCCAGAGAGTTGTTGCCCAGAGCGTCTTGAACCCAGCCGTAGGATGCACAATATGTAAACAATCCAATGATCCGGCGGTTATAGCTCTGTGATAAAACCAATAATCCAAGGGTTAAAACGCCGTACAGCATCGCGTAGGTGCGGGGGAAACCCAGGCACTTTCCAAAGTTCCAAAAAGCCACAACTGTGATTTACAGAGATAAAACAACGATAAAACAAGTGTAGGTTGAGAGGAGCAGCAGCCAAGACGCGCCAGCGTTCCCGTCTCACCGGAAGTCAACAGCCAATCAAGCCCAGATTGTTTGTGCATGTTTAAATGGACTATTTAGGAAAAGTCACAGAGTCTCATGCCCCTGAGATGAGGGAATCTTTCAATGGGTTCAGCTGGACCCCAAGGACCGATTAAGGGTTAAGGTGCATTCACGTCATATCGTAATTACTGTAACTATGAGATTATGGCTCGTAAAAAGAGTTCACGTCCTTGTAAATCTTGTAATTACAGCTTGTAAGCTGGGAGTTTTCTGAAAGCTCCCACATGTACCACCTGACTGCTGTAGATTCACTTAGGCGTTGACAGAACAGCCTCAAATAACACCATTACGTGTTGTCATCTCAAGATTCCGGTAAATACGAGGTGCTGTGAATGCAGCATTACTTCAGAAGTCACATAATTAGTTAATTAATGTTTACCTGTGTGCAATCAAAGTGTTGCATGATCTGTCACATTGTATCAGTATTATGCTGCGTTCACGCCACCTCATATTTACCGAAATCTTGAGATGACAACATGTGACGTTGTATTCGGAGCTGTTCACGTCCTTTGACTGGGAATTATGCGTTTCTATGGCACCACTATCAACGCCTAATGAATCTACAGCTGTCAGGTGGTATAGCAGCCATGTGGTACATCTGGGAGCTTTCAGAAAACTCTCAGCTTACAAGCTGTAATTACGAGCTCTACGAGGACGTGAACACTTTTTACAAGCAGGAATCTCGTAACTACAGGAATTACGAGGCCGCGTGAACGCACCTTTAGTATACCTGTCACATGTGCTCTATGTCTGTGCTTTATGTTGTAGTTCTTTGTAGTTTTTCATGCTGATTTGTCTCCCAAGGTGTTTCTTGTTAGCTTGTTAAGACTGTTTGCCCTTGTGTGTATATATAGCCCTTGTGTTTCCTCGTTCTTGGCTAGTCGTTCTGTAATGATCATTGAGAGAAGAAGCAGAGAGAGAATCCAATAGGTTGTTTGCAATCATGTGGTTCTGGTGACGCTCAATTCTGGTGGAGGGCAAGCAGTGAAAATTAGAATGGAAGAGATGGAGAAAAGTCCTTTCTGTGCTGGTTTAGAAAGGTATAAACAGAAAATCACAACATATGTTGGACGTGATCTTTATGTTATGAAAATGAGTGACTTTTCCACTGAATTGAAAGACTTGATTGTCATCGAGGATGAAAATATAGAGGATGTGAAGCTGCCGTCACGCCATGTTCAGTTTTAGTCTGGTTTGTTTATATTAAGGCTGCCTTATAGTGAAGTTAGGGCAGAATTTTTGATTTGTCGCGATTGAAAAAAAATGTCACCATTGTAGGTCATTTATGCTGAATCGAGAATTGCAACAGGAGCTCACATGATCGTTCAAAGAAAAAACTGGACTGTGTAATACAATTATTGCCTTTTATACGTGTAAAAACACACTAAGGGAAGCAGGTTGAGAAGGTGACGAGAAGACGACGTATATCAAATCTAATCATGTCACTGATTTAACCCACTCCCTATTACTCAATAAAATAATCACATAGCTGAGTGTTTTTGAAATTTTCTTTGTCTGAATCGACTTCTGTCAGATTAAACATTTATTTATTTTGACATTTTCTACCGTATGATGGCTGAAGCAGCAGCGCGTGACACTGTTCTCATGGTAACCAGATCAACAATGTGAACGGACTACTACAAAACTGAAGTGAAATCACCAAATGATCATTCAATGGGATAAAATAGCTTCTCTTCCCTTCAAAGATACCATGAAGAATGTGGATATTTAACCAAGTCAAAAACAAATAAGGTAAGCAGGTATCCATATTCATTTCAGTATCAGCAGATGCAAAACGATATTAAAAGGTGACAACTTTCAAAGTTAAAAAAAACGATATAAATTATAAAAAATGGTATAAGTTATGGAAACGATATAAACACCTTCTGGGTTCTCGATTTTATTGATTTGAGCAACCATAAACGGTGCAAAACATACGAATTTTGAGTTTTTGATAGGATTCCTATATAGAAAAATCACTCCTTGCCCTCCAGACTCATTGGCGCTGCTGCTGCGACGTCATGTGCAAACAACCTATTTATTGCACGTACACTTTTAATAACAAAACTCCACACGAATAGACTGGAACCTTAGACCCAAGACATGAACACGATCCGTCACAACACATAAAACAACAACTAGCAAAGAACAAGGAAACACAAGGGCTATATATACACACATGGGCAAACGGGCTTAACAAGATAACAAGGAAACAAACACATGGGGAGACAAATCAACATGAAAAACTACAAAGAACTACAACATAAAGCACAGGAAACACTTCAACTTAAAAGTCCAAGGACAGACACAGATCATGTGACAATACAGAGTCTGCAAAACCACTAATCATGTAGACCAGGGATGGGCAACTCCAGTCCTGGAGGGCCAGTGTCCTGCAGAGTTTAGCTCCAACCCTAATCAAACACAACAGAACCAGCTAATCAAGGTCTTTAGGATTAGTAGAAAGTTATAGGCAAGTGAGTTTTTATCAGGGATTGAGATAAACTCTGCAGGACACTGGCCCTCCAGGACTGGAGTTGCCCATCCCTGATGTAGACCAAGAACTCTAAACACATCAGAGGCAGTGTATATCAGGGGCCGTATTCACAAAGCATCTTAAGGCTAAAAGTAGCTCCTACCTTGCCGATTTAGGAGAAACTCTTAAAAATAATGGGCGTGTCAGTCCTAATTTTAGGAGTCCTACATTTTTGCTCTAAGAGTATTTCACAAAGCATTTTAGCACTAAAACTAGCTCCTAAATCTGTGAAACATTAGGAGTAGTCGAGAAGACTCCTAAGTCACTAAGACCAAATCACAAACTTTTTGATTTATAGATTTAAATCTACGATGAGGCACCAAAAATAAATCTTTAACAAATAAATAAATATTGTCTGATTACCTGTGCCAGTGGTTTTCATGAGTTCACACTTACAAATGATTGAATAGAGTAAAACATATATATAATAAGCGTATTTGGTGTGCTGTCCAAGGGAAGCGAGGGCTCCGAGCTTGAAACCCAAAGTTATCCCCATATCCCCAGCCGAGAGTGAGGGACGGGGTGGCGGAGGGATGCAGAAAACTGTCAAAGTAACTATTGGCGAGCCGGCTCTCGTCTGTGTATATATTCCTCCTCTAGAGCTGATTAGAAAGACCGTTTGAATGTGTTTCTCCCAAACTTTGTTTATAAAACATAATTTGTCGCTTGAAATCTGCATTCTCTTGAGATTAAGACATCCAAGAGGTGGACAATTAACTGTATAGATCATATTAAATAATTAGTGACACTTAGCCTACATTTTAAAACCTTTATGGCAACAATATGGCAACATTTTTATTACAAAATATTTATTTGAATAGGGCAGCATTTGTATTTTAAAACCTTTATTTTAATATGGAAACATGACACCTCATTCTACAATATTTCTATGATTAAATCGCTGACTCCTCCCCCATCAGCCAATCACTGTGTGTTTACTCCATAGCAACGAGGTCAACCCCGCCCTTACTCTTAGCTTAAGATTTCAGTCTATTCCTTAGTAAAAGTTGGTATCAACAGCTTTGTGAATAGGTTTTAAGAGAAAACTCTTAGCTAAGAACTTTTACTGCTATTCAGGAGAACTCTTAGTGGTAAGAGAAAATGTTTTGTGAATACGGTCCCAGATGTTTGGGGGAAAAAAAATCACCATTAACGAGAAGGCCGCCAACCAAAACTCATAAACAGGGCAATGAGAATCAGAGATTCAACAAAGATATCAAAGATAATACTGAAGGAGCTAGAAAGATCCACTTTAGAAATGAAAACATCTGTCCATAGGACCACTGTAAGTCGAACAAAGAGGGGTTTATGGAAGAGTGGGTAGAAAGAAGCCATTGTTTAAAGAAATAAGAAAACATGTTTGAAGTTTACCAAACAGCATGTGGAAGACTCCTCAACCACATGGGAAAAGGTTCTCCGGTCAGATGAGTGCGAAATGTAAAGGCCTTTGCACACTGAGTCCGAATTTTTCGTATTCGTGATCCTAAAAATTCATCACGCACAGAGATCTTGCACACTAAGTCTGATGCGTATTAATGAATCTGTTGCGAGAAAATATGCAAAATAATACAAAATCAGTGAGCATAATTTAGTTGTCCCCTCTCTTCTTAAAAAGACAGAAAGAGGAAATATTGGGTAGCCTACATCCAATCGCGAGATTGTGTAGAGAGGAAAGAGAGTTCCGCCTCATCAAGGAGCTGCGTGATTATCCCGAGCGTTTCAAAGTTTACTTCAGGATGTCAGTGCCTCAGTTTGATGCTTTGCTAGCCATACTGACACACTCTTTTTATATTCTGTCTCTCTCCGCACTTTGTTTGTCATACAGTGCCACTCCTTTGTGCTGTAGAAGACGTGGATCAACTTGTCAGATGGCATTGGGGATTTTGGCGTTTGCTACGGTAGCTCTGAATTGTCAAAACGTCTCTCAAAATGTGTGGCATGGATGCGAAAAACGGACGAAAGTTATGACGGATGAAAGTTTCGGAGACAGTGTGAAAACGTGATTGACACAGCGTGAGGTCATATTTATTTTTTAACATGCGAACATTTCGGACGTGAATTTCAGACTCTGTGCAAAGGCCTTAACTTTTTGGCCATTGTGGTATAAGGTGGTTTAATTTTCTGATAGGACACAATAGGCTTGTTCCACATGCTTTGGTGCTGTGCAAGACCGATCAGCATATGACATCAAAGACTACAAGGGTGATTCAAAAGCACAAGGAGTCATTTGTAACATTTTAGAATAATGGTACGCCATTAATAAGTAACTATGCATGATTAATGAGTAATACTACATTAACACTTCAGCTACTTCTATTAACTAATATGGAAACAAGCTTAACTAATCCGTAAGTAATATCAAATTTAGGACCAAGATAGTTCCTTATTTGGTAATCAATAATTACTGAATGAGATAGGCGTCATTAAAAACTAATAGGCAATTATGACAAATTATAAAGAATTACTAATGAATTATTAATCACAACATTAATGTGTCTGAGATGTGAGCAATTGTCTTTTTTTACTTGGAACATGGTCGTAAAAAATGCATCACTATTTACTCAAGTGTTACCGAAGCCTCGTTCAGACTGTCATTCCAAATCCGATTTTTGTGCATATCTGATTGAAATCCGATCAGTATGGAAGAGAATTAGGGCCAAGCAATAATAAAAAAAGATTAAAGTTGTTACATTTCAAGAAAAAAGTCGAGATAAAATGTTCAATTACGAGAAAAAATTTGTTAAATTATGAGAAAAAACTAATTAAATTTCGAGGAAAAAAGTCGATAAAATGTTGAGAATAAAGTCATTAAATTATGAGAAAAAAGTTGTTAAATTACGAGAACAAATTCGTTAAATTACAAATTTGTTCTCATAATTTAACGACTTTTTTCCCAACATTTTCTCAACATTTTATCTCGAATTGTTTTCTCGAAATTTAACGACATTTTTCTCATAATTTAACAAATTTTTTCTCACAATTTAACAACTTTTTCTCGTGATTTAATGAGTTTATTCTCAACATTTTATCTCGACCTTTTTCTCGAAATTTAACGAGTTTTTTCTCAATTTATGGTTTTATTTTTTTATTATTGCTTGGCCCTAATCCTCTTCCGTAGATCAGTTTTAGCAAGTCTGAATGGAAAATCAAATGAAATCCCTCAATCTCCACTATTGGGTACATACATTTATTTATTTATTTTTTTTAATTTATTTTATTTTTTGAAAAGCTTCAAGCCAGAAACTCATATTGTTTATTAAATTTGTTGTAACCGTGTTTATAAATTTTCAACTATTTGACAAAATGCACATTTATAGAACTACTCCATATGTAAAAGAGGAAATGAGACAAAATAACTGTAAAATAAATATTTTGCTCTCTATTTTCTAAAACTTTTTTAACTGTTTTTGAGATGTTGTCAACTAAATGAATGCCAAGGTTAGAAGATTATGTTAGGGGATAGTCAAAAAAATAGGTACTGTAAGCTACATAAATCTCCTCACTGAATGAAATTATGTTCTGCAGTTTAGCAACTTTACTGTCAATGCACACATGACTGTTTTTGCCCGGTCCAGTTTGAGAGTGTATTATTTTTTATTTATTTATATTTTTGCAGCTTTGCATTTGAGAGAATCTTTTTACTGTTTGACTCAGTGGGCATGTTGGTTTCCTCATAAGTCTTTTCAGTTTGTTCAGGAGATTCTTGTATCTGAAAGTGCTAAAGTTGTAAAAGACACCATGCTTTTTTTGCATCATCTGCAAGATGTACAAGGCAGTGTGCATTATAGGACAAGAATTGTGGCCCATACATTTGACTTGTGGCAGTGACAAATAGAGCCAGTATGTCATTGGCGTAATCACTGTAATCTTCTATGAAACTGTTGATGCCCAGGATGAAAATTCCCACAAAAAGTAGCATAATTTCCTTTTTTTTTACATCTTTTATCATGACAGGTCCGGTATACAGTAAAAACTGCCTGAACTCTGTTGCCTTCCACCTGTCAATTTCCCTTATTTTCCTTGCAAACTCCATGGGCACACTTCTCTGAATGCGTCAAAGCTTTCTGTCAATGTCTGGACTTGAAATCCTGACAGCCTGCAAGTGAGAGGACCCATCTTCAGCCACAAAGCACACAAGGTGCATGTCATCGAGGGGGAAGCCAGAGACCATATCCAGGAAAGTTTCTTTAAGGGGTGAGGTACCATGATGATGATCAGAGTCTTTCTTGTTTTTGAAGCTCTTATTCATTTTCAGAGGAATGTAATTTCTGTTTTCCTGGTACACTCCATCCTGTGTGCATTGGTCACATCCATGATAGCCGGTGTGACCTTTAACATTTTTCAGAAATGCATGTGCAGGTGCATCGCAAACCCTCAAAGACCACTCCTTCAAATTCAAATCTATTAGCCAATTCATTAACTTCAGGAATGAAGTCTTCAAGATATCCAGTTAGTGAGGTAGGTTTATAAGTGCTACAAAATCCAATGTTGACCATTGGATGTTGCTCAGAATGTAGATGTTCTGATGTAGCACCTCTGTAATTGACTTCAGCACACT
Source organism: Chanodichthys erythropterus (assembly GCF_024489055.1). Taxonomy (NCBI): domain Eukaryota; kingdom Metazoa; phylum Chordata; class Actinopteri; order Cypriniformes; family Xenocyprididae; genus Chanodichthys; species Chanodichthys erythropterus. Next base: position 37,043,533 of record NC_090228.1, on the reverse strand, counting down.
GAAATGGTAATACTGGCCACCAGCCTTGTCTTGTATTTCTGTGTTGAAGCGCACGGTTCCTTAACAATGTCCTTGAGTCTTTTGGATGATTTAAACTGTTGACGTAGTACGTTGAGCAGTGAATTCAATGCCACATATGTGATTTTGTGTTTAGTAGCTCAGGTTGCCAAATCGTCTTCCAGAGAAGTTGGATCAGATTCTGATTCACTGTCATCAAGAACACTTTCCTTATTGACACCTTCAGACTTATCAATATGAGAAACCATAAACGCGTCATCATCGTCAATAGGCGTTACAAACTCTCTCCCTGAAACTGTTACTGTATTGACTGCAGTTGTTGATCCACCTCGTCTTTTGCTTTTCTTCTCAGTGTCCAATAAGAGTTCATTGCAAGCCATACTATTAAGACTTTTTTCTTTTGGATTTCGACTTGTGTGCATTCTATGATTATGTATATGTATGATTAAAATCAAATTAAAATCAATCTATGACACTGAGGGTGCGTTCACACTTGTAGTTTGGTTTGTTTAGTTCATTTGGTCTGGACCAAAGAAGAAAAAAAAACATTTAGTCCTGTCCGATTAGCGTTCAGATTGGCAATTTTATCACCAAACCAAAAGATACCGAACCTTAAGGCATAGGGATACATTCACAACGGATTTTCGGATTTTATGACTTATTGCCTGTTTTGAGACGGAACTTACGAACATCCAAAACAATGTTGTGTGCTGAGATAAATGCGCTCGTTGTGTGTGTGTGTGTAGCGGTGCGTAGCCTGCATGTGATGGTATTTTGGCCAGCTGGGAACTCGTGAAGAGCTTATAAAATGTGTAAAGTAGTCAAAACAGCGGTGGGAATCCATCCGTCACACACACAAACAATCTGCTGTGTGCAGACGCATGTCTGATGCCTGTGATGAGCAAACTCGCGACTATGATAAGAAAAACCGACATGCGTGAGGATTCGGTCCTTTTTAGGGTCTTGTCTTCCTGTTTTTGGTTCGGTTACATGTCTTTGTTCCGTGTTGCGTTCATATATCATTCGAACCGCACCAGAGTTCGTTTGGAAGCGGACCGAGACCCATCTTTCCAGCGGTCTCGGTCCGTTTGTTTGGTGCGCACCAGGGTTCGGATAGCAGCGTTCACATATGTTCAAATGAACCGCACTAACAGAGCAATCGCACCAGGGTTCGTTTTAATTGAACCAAACATGACAAGTGTGAACGCACCCTGAATCTTCCATAATACAGATTTAATATGATAGATAGGAGGACCCTCCTCTCTTATTTTGTCACATCCTACGTTACTCTTGTGTATTTCATTCTTGGTCACTCAAGCGTAGGGTGACCAGACGTCCCGTTTTTCCCGGGACAGTCCCGTATTTCAGCTCTATTTTTAGTGTCCCGACTTATTAAGAAAAAAATAATGTTTTGTCCCGTATTTCATCTTTCAACTGGGTGATGGAGTTCTGTCACACAAGAACAGCCTAATCAATTCGTCATAGAACAAAGTTACCATTCAATCACAATTCGTAATCGATTAGTGAAGGCGGGATAGGCGGAATCACGCTGAATAACACAGACCAGAAGCCTCTCTCTCACGCACTCTCTCTCTCTCGCGCGATCAGTTCTCCTCGCGCCTGAATGGTCAAATGCACACATAGTTTTTCAAAATGTCCATCGTGTGGAGTATCTCACGTAAATACAGTCAGTTAAGTGGACGTAAACAGGTAGGTAAAAACAGGAAATGTGTCAGTAGCCTATATTACATCCATGGATTCGGTCTTAAAGGGACAGTAGCCTAATTAAATATTTGTCAGTATATTCAAATGTGAAAAAACAAGTTTAATCTCTGTCGTATTTGTTGTATTGTTTGTAACTTGTTTGTACATTTCTTTTTATATAACAATATATAACAAATATTTATATCTACACTGCCCTCCAAAAGTTTGGAAACGCCCTAGAAAAGTGGGGTTTTGGACAATATTGGCATGAATCCTTTTTAATTTGTGATAATTTTGCACAGGTAAGGGACAACACAAATTATAAAAACACATTTTATTACATAAACAGTTTATACATAGAAAAAAACTTAAATTTTTGATTCATCAAAATATCCAGCATTAGCAGCTATCTGACCTAAACTGGGTTCTAATTATTTCATTGTATTCTAAACTTAATTGGCAATCAATTGTTGAAGCTATTAAGGTGTGCTGACCCAAAAATCTTTTACAAACCTGGGCCAAGTTTAAACCAGTAACCAGGCATCACAGCTGGCAAAGGGGCATGTCTGACTTTGACATGTGTATATACTGCCATTATTATGTAATGAAATGAAATGAACACATGAAAATTATTATTGCTGGATAATGTCAAGTTACTGTAATGTATTTGCACCAAAAAATTATAAGGATTAATGCTGATATCGTCCAAAACCAGACTTTTCCAGGGGTGTTTTCAAACTCTTGGAGGGCAGTGTATATATATATATAATATATATATATATATATATATATAGTGAAATAAAATTTCTTATATCATGGTCATATTGCGCACTCGTCCCGTATTCCACCATGAGAAATCTGGTCACCCTACTCAAGCGCCACTTAAAAGCATCCTCAGTTGCGCTCAAAGGATCTGCTGTTGTAGTTAAAAATGTTAAAAGTATGACAAATGTTGAAGTATTGACAAAATTATCCACAAATAATGCATTTTTTCACTCAAAAACCTAGGTACATAAGCTCAGATAAATAAGGCCTATGGCCCAGCACCCATTTCTTTACAGAACATACACTCAACTTCAGCCAGATGTGTAGCTTTAATTATGTAAAACATGCACATTATCATCGCAGGACAAGAGAAGATGAACCCAATTACTGTGTGGATATATGACAGTGACACTAGCAAAGTTATCCATAGATTTTTGGATATGTGCACCACCAGTAGCCATAGCTGTGGCACAGATGAAGTGATCTATCAAAAAATGAATGAGGTCTTGCGCAGTTTCCCGTGGTATGGCATTTTTCTGCAAGTCTGTCGATTGATAATGCACCTGCCAATACAGGAACAAAAAATTCTATTGCGTCAAGAATTCTGAATGAAAATGGAAACATTTACATTAGAGATGAGCCGGATACTCGGCTGAAACGAGTATGATCAGCACTTCAAAAATATGGACATCGTTGATGCTTTTCGCAGAGCACTTACACAGTGCTTATACTCACCGGAGCGTTTGAAAGCAAGCGTCTATCAGCGGATCCCTAATATATCGAATATATGTAACATCCCTAATGTATAGCCTGCTTTCAAACACTCCCATGTATCTGTATAAGCACTCAGTGAAGAGCATCAACAATGTCTATTTACACATTTTTGAAGCGTTGATCATTGTAGTGTGTCACAGACATATCTGATGAGCATGTGAACACAATGACTGATCAGAGGTGTTTATGAATCTGTTCAACAGTGATCAAAATGCTAGAAGGAAATTTGGTACCGAAATCAGTACTTTTGACAAGACTACTCTTATTTATAGTATAATTAGAGCAGAGATGGTAGCATAGGTGTTGTGGCGGCTGAAACGAGTATCCGGTACAGATAAAGCACTTCTGCCGAGTACGAGTATTATACGAGTAATACGAGTCAATATCTGTGCTCGGATTGAATGAAAATCATCATTGGGTAGCTGATTGTGTCAGCGTTCTGTGATAGGCTGGTCACAGCGCCACTCCCCTACACACATACAGATGTATTTTGTTGCTGTGTATCGCTCTGCACGCTGTGTGCGGCGCGTTACGGCTGCGACGCGGCTACAGGAGCTGATACACGGCCACTCTAGTCAATGCTTGTGTTTACACCAGCCGCGCCGCGGCGCGTTTGAGAAGCGCCCCAGAAGCGGCTCGACGCAGCGCTTCGCTAAAGATAGGCACCTCGCCTATTTTGGACGGACGCCGCGTCCAAGACACGCAGCTCAAATACAAAATAAAGTCAAAATAATCACCCTGTGTAAACTCCTGCTCATATTTCACATCACTAGGAGGCCCGCTCTCTCTCTCTCTCTCTCTCTCTCTCTCTCTCTCTCTCTCTCTCTCTCTCTCTCTCTCTCTCTCTCTCTCTCTCTCTCTCTCGCTCTCCCTACTCACTCTCTCACACACACACACACACCTGGTGTGAAAAAAAAAAAAAAAACAAATCACACTGATCATAAAAAAATTAAGTTAAAAAAGAAAGTTATGTTGTTCATTACATTTTACTTCATTATTGCACTGCATTTTGTTTTCATTGTTGCAAAACTTGTTCTGTAATATAGTTTGTTTGCTATCGTGATCAAAACCATTGATCTGAAGCTCAATCCTGATGCTGTCCTGTAAATATTTTTCTAATCAGCAATAAATCTAACAATTTCTGATCAACCCATATCAATTGCATGCTTAAAATAACATACCGGTTAAAGCCACGCCCATTTCAAGACCAGCCCCACCCACTCCGAGTACAGATACAGATACAGATAATTCATATGGTTAACAGATACAGATACAGATAATGCTGTACTCGCTCATCCCTAATTTACATCCATTGGTGCTCCTGCCACATCATCCACAACACAGCCAAACAGGCTGGTCAGAGGTTTTTTTAAGTAAGTTTTAACATGTATTTCATCTTGATAAACAAGCTGTAGATTGGCATCATGACCTTTTTGGAGAGTATCATGGGTAAGACAGAAACCTAAGATCACAAAGATGAACGATCCGCACATGAGAATATAGTAAAAAAAAATCCAAATTTTAATTACATTCAAATTTCAAATTATAATGTCAGCACGCAGACAGACCAAGTACCTAAGGGTTTTTAATTACTGCATGTAATAGCAGACGTTCATAAAGCCACCTTCTATTTTCTTCTGTTGGACCAGGAAGATCCCAAGACAAACAAAGTTCCAGGACTTTACTAGACTGGTCTTCATTCAATGGAGACTGTTCACTGAGCTAAATAAAAAAAATAAAAAAATTATATGCGTATACGCAATACACACCAACTATATACTGTCAAACCAAAATTAATTCAGACACCGTGACCATTTCATTCATTAAGACAATGTCATAAAAATTATGTCAGATAACACTTACATGGTCAGGTCGAAGTGTCTGAATAATTTTTGGTTCCAAATTTTTATTTTACTGGTAGTCCACTGTATGAAGAATTTTTGGATGTAAGTCACAGTTTACTTTATTTTGCTATCCTCATTTACACAAATGAACTATTGTAAGTGCATAGATCCAAATGCAGTTTATTGGGAATGATGGCAGTACAGAATACACAATCCAGTAAACAGGCAGAGAGTCAAGGCATGCAGCAAGCAGCATAAACTATACCAGGCAAAGGGTCGAGGCAGGCGGCAGACAGGGGTAAACAGGGAAGGGGTAAACAGTGGCAAACAGGTACACCAAGGCAGAATTGTGGTCGAGGAACAGGCAGTAGATCAGGGCAGGCAGATATCAATCACAAGTCCAAGACGGAGCAAATAAACCAAAGGGCAGGCAGCAGAGAATCATACACGGGAAACAGACAGGATCAGTAACAGGCAAACAAACAGAATGATGAACGCTCAGAATTGCAACCGTGGTAAACAAGACCACGCAATTAGTGCGAGAATAAGAGTGGCTTAAATAGTCCAGGTAATGTGCTGCAGCTGGGTGTGGTAATTACTGATTGGTGGAGTGTGTGCAGGTGATTGCCAGGGAGGATTCTGGGAAATATAGTCCAGGAATGACTGGAACTATGAGAACTATAGTGTCCTGCACCCACTAGTAAAAATATATAAAAATATACTAAAATGTAATTTTTGGTTTGACTCATATATATATATATATATATATATATTTATACACAATGGCAACAACAATAAATTCCAAAACTTCAAAAACTACACAGAGTCTCTACCAAGTCGATGGTCTCTCGTATATGTCAACATCTGGGCAGCCTCTTGAGAACCTTGAAGCAGAACATGAACAAAAGCAATAGCATTCTCTCCGCTACTAGGAAGAGATCGTTTTCAATGAGGAATTGTGACGATGAGGGCACCAAGTGGTCAGGCTCTCCCTCAAAGAGGCAAGTAACTCCTGTGTTTCCTGTTAGTTTAATTTGGATTTACCAAATGCTGTTTGAAATGTAAATTTTGCAGTGCAACTAATAGACTGCATACCCAAGTTCAAACTGAAACCATACTTCAGTTTTTTGAGGACTGTAGAAAAAAAGTGCCTGGTGACATTATCACCAACTGTATATCAAGGTATGAGTAAGGTATGTGTTTATTACATGTAAACAATAAGATATACATTTTAGTTATATATATATATATACAATTTTAGATTTCCTAATAATACACTAAAGCATATCTAATGTTCATAACACTTCAGCATAGTACTGTTCTCTCTCTGTGTCATTAATAACTATATATTTAAAAATCTATATCAAATTTTAAACCAATATACCATATAAACAGGTATACTGCCATCACTACAACAGAGTATCCAAAACAGGATAGTAGAGGTGTTGGGCCCATTTTAACTTTTCTTTCTAAAAGCAACCAGAAGCAGCAGACGGAAGTGATTTGAGTTATCGCTAGTCTCAAATCCGTGGCCAGGTGAAGGCTTAGCACATGCTCCGCCTATGCCGCATGCTTCTGGAGGGGATGAAAACTCATGAGAAGAGGGTTCGGAGCCCATGGCTGTTCTGTAGCAAGTATCAATGTTAACTCTTGGGTTCATGAAAGACCAGTTGTGCTGCTGCTGAATTCTGGATCATTTATAGAGGTTTGATTGCACATGTTGGAAGTCTAGCCAGAAGGAGAGCATTGTAATAGTCCAGGAAATAACAAGTTGTGCACCCTGTTGAGTTAGGAAGGGCCTGATCTTCCTGAGGAAGTGCCTGATCTTCCTGAATCAAATAAACTGCCATCTATATATTAATATGTACAGAATATTTTCCAAATAAGCCAATTCATACTCATACACTAGGGATCTACTTACGTTTTTTTCAGCTCATCCATCATCAAACCAAGTTTATCATTGACACACTGATGCAACAGCACGGTAAGACCTATAGTATACTTTTATTAGACATTTCTAAAATATTTGTAGAATAGCCTGGGGAATATGAACGAAAGCATGCCTTTAGACTCACTTCAGCTGAATTTCCTCCTGTACAATGAAAATAAACTTCTCATTTGATTTACACAGTATTTAATATTTTCTTTTGATAAATGTTTATTTTCTCATGACAAAAGTTTGTTGTCGTTGTTGATGTTGTTTTTGGAAAAACAGACCAGTTGGAGGCATGTTACTATTAAACAGAAGAGCATTAGACTTTGAATGAAATCAGTGATTCAGGCCACTACACAGTGATTATATCATCATCAATAAACAGCCAACATCACCTGATCATATTTTCATTTGGCTTTTCTTGCCATAACAAACGTGCTTCATTAACATAGTTACAACAGCCAGAGCAAAAACTAGGGCTAAAAAGTCAAGGGCTCAACTAAAGCAAACACTGATCAAATGAAACTATTATTTCCATTAAGACAGAAATAAAGTCAGTCTGGTCACTTAATTATCTCACTACAACACTGCTTCAATGATACTTTAATTCTGTAGTGTGCACACTATTATTGTGTTAATTTAGCATTTTACATTTTGCTGTGTACTATTACATAAATCTTAACTTTTTGTTTATGTATGACTAACAAATATGAATCATGTTCATATTATTCATTTGTTCGAACATGTTAGATGTTAGAACTACACTGTAAAACCTTGCTGTAAAAATTTCCACTAAAACAGTAATATACGTAGAAAACAATGCTTTCTGGGTAATATTTGTTGTTTTTGAGAAAGTAGACTCGGGGTCGACACTTAAAGGGATAGTTCACCCAAAAATGAAAATTCTGTCAGTAATTACTCACCCTCATGTTGATACAACCATGTAAGTCTTTCTTTCATCTTCGGATCACAAATTAATATTTTTGTGATTAAATATGAGTGGTGGAATACTCCTCCATTGGCTTTAAGGGGGCCCAAACTTGTCCGTCCAGAAAGTCAGTGAAGAAAATGTTTAAATAGTCCATGCCACTACAGTGGCTCAACCGTACGTTTCTCAAGCGACGATAATACTTTTCGTGTGAAAAAAACAAACAAAAGAACGACTTTATTCAACTATTCATTTTCTCTCTTGTAGGCCTCTGACGTTAGTTCACGAGAGCTCCATGACGCATGCGCGAGAACCGAACTGACGACGGTCTTCTTCTACTACTACTTGTTACTGACTGCTCACTCCTTAGGAGTATTACCGCCACCTAGTGTTCAAGATGAAGTGCTGGCATAGCCGGAAGTGCTAAACTTTGTTTACAAGCAGGTGAACACGCGCGCTGTATGTAAGCTATTGAATTCGACATGGACCTGCTGACTGGGGGTCCTGACTGAGTTGTGATGGATCCTTTGATTCCTAAAACATTTCAAGTCAATGTTGTAACTCAGCTTTAATTCACTGTATCATGTATTATGTTTTTTTTATTTAATATATAGCCATATACAAATAAAGACAAAACTAAATGAGTGTATCATGACTTTAACAATTACCACATACTGCTTCCACTTACCTTGTTGGTCTGTATAAACAAGTTGGGCACAGCTGTTGATTTCAGTAATCTTTTTTGTTGAACTGATTTGAAGTCGTCTGGAGAGAAATGTTCACTGCACAACTTCATGTGCTTGACGAAATTAATCGGTAAATTAACATCCCGTTGAACAGCCAGCAGCCATAGATTAAGTCGCTCACGATCATTTGATGGGAAACGGTGAAAGGTAAGCCGTTCATTTTGTGGCAATGTTAAGGCACCTTTACGTTTACTCGTTAGTTTTTCACGATTCGGACATCCAGGAAATGCACACTTTCTAACCATTGTAAACAATTACTTAGAGCGAGACCAAAAGCACGATCAATGCCGAATTCTATAGCTTACAGCGCGCGTTCACCTGCTTGTAAACAAAGTTTAGCGCTTTCGGCTATGCCAGCACTTCATCTTGAACACTAGGTGGCGGTAATACGCTTAAGGAGTGAGCAGCCAAGTAGTAGTAGAAGAAGACCGTCGTCAGTTTAGTTCTCGCGCATGCGTCATGGAGCCACGTCAGAGGCCTACAAGAGAGAAAATGAATAGTTGAATAAAGTCGTTCTTTTGTTTGTTTTTTTCACACGAAAAGTATTATCGTCGCTTGAGAAACGTACGGTTGAGCCACTGTAGTGGCATGGACTATTTAAACATTTTCTTCACTGACTTTCTGGACGGACAAGTTTGGGCCCCCTTAAAGCCAATGGAGGAGTATTCCACCGCTCATATTTAATCACAAAAATATTAATTTGTGATCCGAAGATGAAAGAAAGACTTACATGGCTGTATCAACATGAGGGTGAGTAATTACTGACAGAATTTTCATTTTTGGGTGAACTATCCCTTTAAGGTGTACTCACACTAGGCACGGTTGAACAGAGGTGGGTAGAGTATCCAAAAACTGTACTCAAATAAAAGTACAAGTACTTATAGAAAGATTTACTCAAAGTAAAAGTGAAAGTAATAATCTTAATAGTTACTTGAGTAAGAGTTAAAAAGTATCCAATGAAGTAGCTAGTTACTAGTTACTTTGTAATATATATTATATATATATTAATAACAATACAATAGCATGTTATTATTTAGATAGATATTTAAATTATTATCCTAATCTGCCAAATTACCGCCCCGCTCATACTCTCTGAACAATGGTAGCTTATTTATTGTATAAATTAAGACATATGTCCATAAAAACGGTAAAGAAATGCTACATACTTTGTTATCGTGGCTTAATAATCTGTTTGGTTGTAAAATGTTGGCTATTGGCTGTATGAACTGAAATCAAATGAAATCGATACCTGTGGAATTGTTCACAGACAGCATACGCAGTTCAACTAATAAAAATCTTCATCGCTGGAAAACAATAGGATGCATTTGCAGATTTGCTTTTGATTGACTGTAGGTCCACTGCCACTTCATCCAACGCTCCGAGTGAAAAAAACGCTTCAGACGATTCAGCGTGAGCAAGAACTGAACAAATCATTCAAACTGATTCGCGAACCAACTTAGTCAGTTTTGCCTACTTGTTTGATTAAGTATTTGAACAGTGATTCATTTGTGAATAGGGCATCGTTGATGAAAAAAGAGAATTGCGCACTTGGAATAAAATACGCATTTCTTAATATGTACAGTATTGCATTAAAATAAAGTAACGAGAGGAACGTCGCCAAACATAGCGAAGTAAAACCCTAAGGGGGCTTTCACACTGGGCCTGTTTGCCGCGGCCCCTAGCCCGGGCGCTTTTGTTCCCGGTGCCCCCCGAAGCGCTGGTCTGGTTTCACACTCAAATTGATTCTATCGAACCCTAGTGCGTTTGTGTTCATCTTACGTCATCACAGATGTGCACGGCGCATGATAGAAAACGGAACGTGGGTCAGTAAATTGTGTTTTTTATTAAGAGTAGGGAAACCCCGCCCATGATTGGTGACGATCTGCTCTGTTAGCATAGACACACCCCTGAGTGAGAAGCACAGAGTCCGCCATTTCTGTTTACTGTCACTGAGGACACTGTGGTTGAAGTTATTACTCAAGGATGGATCAGTACAAACTGTACATGATCCTCTCCGGAGCGATACTGGTCATGGCAGAAAGGGAGAGCGAGCATTTTATTATGCAGTTGTTTTTTACGGATATAAAGTTTACCAATTTATTAAGCACCCCCGAAAAGGCATACGGTCTGTATATATTTGTTTACTGTTAGTTATAATGAATGTTTTTGTGTAATTCACTGCATATGTATGATAATATAAGGGTGAGAGACTTTATAGATAAAAGACTTTAATGAGCACTTCTTGTACCATGTTTCATTCAGCTTATGGTGATTTTCATATGCGTCGTATTTTGTGTGATGTACAATAAACTTCATAAACTCATCAGTAAAGATTTGGCCATCATACGGACAGGTTTGCTACAACAGTCTTGTACTAATAGTGGATAAAAAAAAAGATGACAGCATAGGTTATAAATGCAGTTAAACTGAACTAAACCTGTTCTATCTCCATGCAGCATATCTTCTCTGGCTCTGTAGGGATCATTTTCAGACTCTGATTCGAACTAAACACAGCCATGTTGAGTTTCTGACATTATTAGTGTGTGAGATGATACCGGAGCTCTGTCACCAGAGCAACAGCTCATTTGCATTTAAAGGGACACACACTAAATCCCCAAAAAGTGGCTAAAAAGTTTGTGTTCTTGTTGTTTCTCTTTCCTTTAGTGATTCTGCTTGTTAACAGCAGGTGTTCATCACTAATGATCAATCATCACTTAATTAAACACTGAATTCTCTCAATTCCCCAGTGTTAAATCAACACCGGTCGGTGTTCATATGGGAACCACCCGCAGGGTGTTAAAAGTTCATAACACTTTACAATAAGGTTCATTAGTTAAACATTAATGTATTAACAAAAATGAACTAACCATGAGCAATAATTTTGTTTCTGTATTTACTCATCTTTGTTAATATTAATGAAAATACAGTTGTTCAGTTTGTTCATGTTAGTTCACAGTGCATTAACTAATGTTAACAAGATTTTAATAATGTATTAGTAAATGTTGAAATTAACAATTAGCTGTAGAAGTGCAGTTCATTATTAGTTCATGTTAATTAATGTAGTTAACTAATGTCAACTAATGAACGTTTTTGTAAAGTGTTACTAAAATGTTTGATCACCATTATTGTAATTAGTGTTTCTTTTAGTTGGGTGGTTTTTATGTTACATTTTTGGTCTTTGTAACAATGCTTACAAAAGCACATCATTTGTTACAAAGAAGACTATAAACAAAAGCAGTCAGGCGATGTGATTTACACCATCAAAAAGAAAACTTCAATTTACTATGCTTCAAATTTACTTCAGACCTGCCAAACCTTGAACATCTTGTGTAATGGGACGGGACACAGGGTTTGAGGGGAGGTTGGGTTTGAATTTTAATTTAACCCAATTCAAAAATTTGTCTTAAACTGCACTGGGCTATATTATACAGTGAAAGTCAATCATTTCAATACACCGGCTCAAAACCTTTTTTTATTCATGATTAATATTGTATTGCATAATGTGTGCTTATACAAACTGACAACCACAAGTGAATTGCATTGAATTATTTAATATAAATTAAAAATGAAATTATTTGCAGTTTCAAGTATTTACATTAGGGATGTGTGCTACGACTAACCTGACAATCATTTAAACAGAGGTTAACTAATCTAAAATCAAGAAACCCTTAGAAAGCATTAAAAACATTGTGTGCAATATCCAAATATGATACTAAATCCCACAGAAAAAATAGTTTATATTTTTGACGTGCTGTCTTTGATCATTGCACATTATAAACAAAACAGACAAGCATTAGCTGAATAAATGTTAGACAGGACCAATAAGAGCAAACCAAATCGATTATTCAAGAATATCAAGTATAAGTTAGCCGAGTCTGACAACGTGGGATTGTGTTAACGGTAAAGCATCCATCATTTAACAAATTATAAAAACAGGGATGGATAATACAAAATGCTTTCTGACAGAAAAGAAAACACAAGTAAGAACAAATTTTAAACCTAGCGCATCAATTTTCATTTTACAATGATCTTCCCTCTCTGTGTGCGCACGTGTTTGTGTGAGAGAGCTCACGCAACACTGAGACAACAGTACTTTTAGATTCATAAGTAACTAAAGCCGCACACTCACTTAACGATTGTAAGGCCGATTATGAACGTAAATTGATACTTATGACTGATCGCGCTCAAACACGTCCAGTCAGAGCCAGTTGCGTTCAGTCTGCGATTACAGCCGGTGTTCACATTCCATGTGTGAGTATTTAAATCTGCTTCAGTCGCAGGAAACAATCGCTGTGTGTTGAGCTCAGTATTAGAATGTTTCAGCTAATCGTTAAATGTGTGCCCGGCTTAACGCGCTAGTTTTCATACAAGATAAATATGTAACTTAATTAGGGACTTTATTATTAACACAACTCAACAAATGTAGGCTATGTTTCTCAACACTGAGAATGAATGAATAATTGCCTATTTCTCCAGACTCACACTAGGCAGTCATCCACAAACCACAGCACTTTCATAATTACTAAGCCATACAGGCTAGCTATTTCAATTTTATTAGATTTATTGTTCAGCATTACTTGAGCATTTTATACCCGTTTACCTTAAGGAGATAGAAGTTCTGTGAATACTGTACTGTCTTCACTTGAGAAATCAGTCAGACGGCGAGAGTGGAAGGGAGATCAAGTGGGCAGGGTTTTGTATTGGGGTCAATCTGCAGTCTCTTTCTAATATATATAGGCCTTACGCATTTGTCAATCATCCCACTTGCTATTTGGGGAATGAACCCAGCCTAATAACTGGTCAAACTCTTCTTCTTTTGCTGTTGCTTGATTTGAGTACTGCGCATACACAGAGGAGTCACCAGGTTTTTACGTAGTTTAGAGTGACAAATCATACCAGCGTACTTTGAGGTAAAAATGCGTACCTGCTACGCAAAATGCGCACATGTTGGCAGGTCTGTTACTCTGTGCACACAAAAACGAGGATTTTGCTGTGTAAGATGAGGGTGAGAAAACAAAATGAAATGTAATTTAACAGTAATAAACTGTATTATATCAGCACTTTACTGGCAACTCTGCTGCCAGTAGATTACAGTAAAATCCAGGAAAAACAGTGATAAACTAAATTAATTCACAGCAACAAACTGTAGCAAAAACTGTAATTTACTGCCAACCCTGCTGCCAGTAGATTACTGTAAAATCAATTTCACATTCAAATTTTTTTACATTTCAAAAATCCAACTTTTTGGCCAATCATCACTCAATTATCTTAACTAATGTTAAAGGAATAGTTCACCCAAAAATGAAAATTCTGTCATCATTTACTCCCCCTCAAGTTGTTCTAAACCTGTATGAGTTTCTTTGTTCTGCTGAATACAAAGGAAGATATTTAGAAGAATGTCAGGAACCAAAGAGATCTCGTAAGAAAAATAAATACTACTGTAGTCAGTAGGGGGCGAGATCAGTTTGGTTCCTGACATTCTTCCAAATATCTTCCTTTGTGTACAGAAGAACAATGTAAGGAACCAAACTGATTTCGCCCCCTATTGACTACCGTAGTATTTATTTTTCTTACGAGATCGCTTTGGTTCCTGACATTCTTCCAAATATCTTCCTTTGTATTCAGCAGAACAAATAAATTCATAGAGGTTTAGAACAACTTGAGGGGGAGTAAATTAATTTTCATTTTTGGGTGAACTATACCTTTAACTTATGGACCATATTGTAAAGTGTTCCCAAATGTCCTTTTAACGGTACTACCCCAGCCACAAGTGACAGTGACTGCCCCTTAAAAGGTACAATTTTAAACCCTTTTTTTCTGTGTGCATGTATATTTGTGAACATGAACATGATGAACACACTCCTGAACACTAATTTCTCAGATTTTCAATTTTCTGATTTTCAACTCAGATCAATCAGTTCCAAAAAGAAATGTTCTAATTGAAAAAAAAAAAGTAAACAAAATGATTGAATCCATAATTTGGTGATGTAGCATAATGAGAGATTTATAAGCAATGTTTTTGTAGGTTGGTCATTTTTGACTGGAAACATCACACAAGTTCCAATGTGGAAAAAAACCCCACAAAACATTTCAAAAAGTATCAAAACATTTTTGGGGAAGTTGTTAACATGTGTGAATAAAGTCAGTAAATTTTAGTCCAATGCAGTAACATTAACTAGCATTTTCAGGTATGGGAAAATCCTCTCCAGGTTAAAATGACCTGAACACAACATAAGGGTTAAGCAGAAGAAAAAAGGAGTTTGGAAAGAACCCAAATGTACGCACATTGGGAGAAACTGCATAAGAATGAGAGTGAGATTGTCAGATGTTCTGCAGGCATCTCGGCTTTATTTGTTTTCATCAAAAAAGTCTTAGTTTTGGCATCTGGAACTTCTTGACTTAAGAGAATAAGACTTTTGTGATCATTATAATTCATATATTATAATGTCATATTTGTCAGTTTTATGATTGCAGAAGTCACTATGGAGTCGTCTCTCATGAAGTCTCTTCCTCTGATCGTAGTAATCATAACTGCAGGTGAGTCTTCAGTTTCACTCACTATACAGATATTTGAACAAAAGATGATTGAACTCTTTACACTTAAAAGCTGACATGAGTGTTTTGCTGTCAGCTAACATAATAATGACACCTTAAAATCCTCTCCATTTCTCATTTCTGTGTTTCAGCGGTTGATGGTCTGTGGGGTTGGGGAGTGAATTACAGCCCTTCATATGTTTGTGCATTAAAGGGATCAACAGTGAAAATGTCCTGTACTTTAAAATATCCTTGTGGTCATGTGATCAGAACAGCCTTCTGGACCAAACATGTTGTAATTGATGGAGAACCATCCGATCTGTGTTCAGATCCAGAGAACAGAGGAGAGATTCAGTGTCTGATGGAAGATAAAGACACTTATAGCATCACTTTGAAGGCTGTAACAGAAGGTGATAAACACATCTACTACTGCAGATTTACTACAGACATTAACCCTCAGGGGTCTGAGGCTGATTTGGGGCCCTGGAGAAGTTTTGACATGCCCTGACATTTGTGCTTTGTTCAGTTGCTTATAAACATATTAATGGCAAAAGTCTCATTACACTGTATTCAGCACAAACTAGGCTACCATAATATGTGAGGAACATGTATGTACATGTTTGTATTTCTGAGAGAATTACGAATATGTGTGGTTTTTGAAAAAACAAAAAAAATAAGTCACTGAAAGAAGGCCTCAAAACACATACTAAACATTTTCTCACAAGACTTTTGGGAACTGTATATTTTAGTCTAGAGTTTTTACTTCACAATGATGTAAAAATCATTCTGCCTACTCTGAAAAATAAACGTATTGATTTTAAATTTCTAAAGACACTTTTTGTTTGGGGAGGCTTGAATCTTAATGAATAATGCTGTGATTCACAACTGAGGAGATTAAGACCCTGCCCATAATGAGCTGAATAATGAGCCATTCAGTGAGGAATGTGACTGAGTCAACTAAGAAAGAATGCAATGAAATATATATATATATATATATATATATATATATATATATATATATATATATATATATATATATATATATATATATATATATATATATATATATATATATATATATATATATATATATATATATATATATATATGTATATATATTCTTTGTAGTTTATTAAGAATATTGTTAACTACATAAATGAGAGTCAAAGACACATTTTAAGTGAGTTCACAGTTATACCTGGAAATAAATCCTGAACATCCCATACCTTGCATTTAGTGTTTCTGCAATGGAGAAAGAAAAAACAAACAAACAAAAAAACACTTTCCTGCGTCCAGTCAGTGATCTCAGTATCATATGCATGCAGTCCAATGTGGACCAAAATCTGGTCACTATAATTCTAAAAAAAATAATAAAAAAAACCTCTGAGAGCATGCTGACAACAGGATCATATCAGCTATTGTATTAATGTTAATATAATTTCCACTCTTAAAGGTCCCCTTGAACATGTTTTTAAAAGATGTAATATAAGTCTAAGGTGTCTCCTGAATGTGTCTGTGAAGTTTCAGCTCAAAATACCCCATAGTTTTTTTTTAATTAATTTTTTTAACTGCCTATTTTGGGGCATCATTAACAATGCACTGATTTTCACTGACGCCGCCCCTTTAAGAGCGAGCGTGTTCCCTGCCACATGAGTTGTTGACTATATTACAGCGCATTTACAAAGTTCACACAACTAATATAACCCTCAAATGGATCTTTATAAGATGTTCGTCATGCATGTTGCATGCATGCTTCGAATTATGTGAGTAAAGTATTTATTTGGATGTCAACGTTTTATTTTGAGTGAGTTTGAGGCTGTGCTCCGTGGCTAACGGCTAATGCTACACTGTTGGAGAGATTTATAAAGAATGAAGTTGTGTTTATGAATTATACAGACTGCAAGTGTTTAAAAATGAAAATAGCGATGCTCTTGTCTCCGTGAATACAGTAATAAACGGTGTAACTTTAACCAACAGTAGCCTACATTAGCAACATGCTAATGAAACATTTAGAAAGTCAATTTACAAATATAACTAAAAATATCATGATATCATGGATCATGTCAGTTATTATTGCTCCATCTGTCATTTTTCGCTGTTGTTCTTGCTTACCTAGTCTGAGGATTCATCTGTGCAGATCCAGACGTTACTGGCTGTCCTTGTGTAATGCATTTGAACACTGGCATTATGCAAATATTGGGGTGGAGTCCCCGACTGTTACGTAACAGTCGGTGTTATGTTGAAATCCGAGTGTTTTCCGGAAGTCTTTTAAACAAATGAGATTTATAAAAGAAGGAGGAAACAATGGAGTTTGAGACTCACTGTATGTCTTTTCCATGTACTGAACTCTTGTTATTTAACTATGCCGAGGTAAATTAAATTTTTGAATCAAGGGCACCTTTAACAGAAAACATGATTTTTGTGATTCTTCCAGAATTATTCCTCACTGATTAATGTCCTCACGGTACATTAATCTGACTTAGCTTGATGCATTTCTCCAGGCTGATGTGGGTGTTAATTTGTTGCTCTAATTGCCTCAGAATTTGTGTTTGAAAGCTCCGCGCTCTCCGTGGGCATGGCCGCATTAACGGATAATGAGCTGACTCACAAACGAATGACATCTCTCTCTTTTCAAACAGATTACATAAACAGAGAATGTTTGTTTTCGTTGTGATTTAATTGATTTAAAACCTGACATTTCTTTAGATATATTTCTCATTTTTGTCTGATTAGTATTCACTAAGTTACAGTTCATTTTCTGAGGACTATCAGAATGGTCTTCATTCAGAGAGAGACTGTAGCTTGTGCATCATGTTAGTTTTCTTTATTTTTCAAAAAGAACAACATTTGTTTTTACTGAAAGTGTACACAAATAAAAGAAGATATTCTGTAGTTTCAGTTGGTGTATTACTTTTGTCTGTATGACAAAAAATGACGGAGTACTTTAAGTTGATTTTGCTGCTATGTGAAAAAAATCCAGCAAAATGCTCCGGCGCGTGTCCCGACCCCTGAGTGTTAAGGGTGGAAATTGGACAGGGATTCCTGGAGTTCAACTTGACGTCACAGGTAAAACAAGTCAACTCTCAGAAATAGACCACAGGAACACACACATCAAGCACTTTCTTAATCTGCTGAATGACCATTATTTGTTGGAACACAACAGGAGACATTTTATCAAATATCCTGCACACAGAAGAAAAAAGGGTTTAAAACTGTCGCTTGTCGCTGGGGCAGTACCAGTACCTTTAGAAAGACATTTTTGTGCCTTTTTTAGTCCAAAAAGGTACATATTAGTCAGAGGTGAAAGTCCAGGGGTCAGAAAGTAAAAGGTTTGCCATATGTTTATTCCACCTACACAGCAAAAACTCCAGAGAGTATATGTGAGACCACACTCAAGAGGGTTAAAGTGCTAAAATAATAGCAGTGTTAAAGTTAATCAGATAATTAAGTGATTAATTGAGTGATGATAGACCATTATTGAAGATACCTGATGTAACAAACAGAATCAGCAAAGGGGAAAAAAAAAAACACAATTCCCAAAGGATTTCTAAAAAGTTGTTCTAATTAAAAAAATAAATAAAAATCTTTCTTTTAGGCACACACAGACATTAAGCATCAGCATATGAATCTCAACAACGGTGACAAGCAACATATTCTAATAAACAAATCAACTCTGAACATTAGAAAACCAACAACTAAAAAGCCACAAACTCAGCCAAAAATAATATAGTGAGAATAAAGTGTTAGGGCTGTTGTAATGAATAAGGTAAATCTAACTCAGATATTAGGCTTTAAATGAGTTTGGTGATTTAGGTCAAATAACAATTATGCCAATAAATAATTAACACGACCTGGGGCCCTTTTAAACAAATATTTATTGTTCACAAGTTTTATTAGGTAACTCAACTACTTAGTAACACAACTACTCTAACAGACATATACAAACACAATCACACGCACATAGGTAAAATGAAAAATGATAGAATGGAACCAGAAATGGGAACAGAGAATGAAGTTATGGATATACAGATGCTAAGTTGTCTAAAGGTATGAACGTGTGTTTTACTGCCTATGTTTTCCTCTCCATGGCAGAGTTTTGTTTGTTTTTTTTTAAAACCTTGTACGGAGGCTCCATGAATGTCTATTTAAGACGTTTAGAAGGAGTCCGAAAAATATATAAAAACATTCATTCTGGCTCCTCAGTAGAAGTCTTTTCAGCGTACGACTCGGAGGTGTAAAAAGTACTCAAAAATGTTACTCAAGTGAAAGTACAAGTACTGAGTGATAATTTTACTCAATTAAAAGTAAAAGTATCTGGCCAGAATCATACTTGAGTAAAAGTAAAAAAGTACTACATTAAAATTGTACTTGAGTATTAAAAAAGTAAAAGTAACAGCAAGAATGAAAACTAGAGATTCTTGTTTAAGCTTTTAGTCTCTAAAAACATGAAGTGAATGAACCACATACAAAGTTTTATCCTCCTTTAAAACTGTTTGTGTTTAATTGTATTTAATTATCAAACTATAAGACTACTACCTAATGCAAGTATGCAAAATGCTACTCAAAGTTGAAAAACCTCGGATTTAACTTAAGCAGAAGCTGATTTTCAAAATTGTGAGTGTCAAGCCTAGCTCTTTGGGGCTAAAAATCAATCCTGCAGTGCCTGAAACACTGGTGTCTGAAACACAGGCCAGATATCCATCTAACTTTTTACTGGCTTCATGTGTTGTCTGTTTCAAAGAAGCGAAAAAATCTTCATCATCAGATGAACTGTTGGCCACGGGTGCTCTTGATTCTGTGGCTGATATTTGACTTCCTCCATTTTCTTCCACTGACTGTTATAATTTCCAGGTCAACAAAGAGTACAGAACCCAAGAGGCGACACTCTGATACTTTTTAGGCAACAGTCACTAGATGGCGCTCCGGTAGCGCGGCCGCCATTATGGGGTGAAAATACTAACTGGAGCATTGAATCCTTCAAATTTTACGTACCCAAAATCTGAGAATTTCACTGCCAAATCAGAAGCGCAATAGAACAGTTTTTTAAATTAAGTCACCAGTAAATTGTATGGCTCCTACAGTAAATGTTGTATTGTCTTATATATGTTTTATTTTACCAGTTGTGGAATCCAACCATTCATCCATCTGAGGTAATGTAGTTAGCCTACTTTATTGAGTATTTCCATTTTATGAAACTTTACACATTTATTAATAGTAAATTAATAATTAATACATTTAAGATCATCATATTTACAGCGATCAGTATATTTCAGACCTAGTGGAGTAATAGTAATAATATCTAGGTCTGAATTGAAATAAGCTATATTGTACGTTTTTAAAGGTGCCGAAGAACATGTTTTTAAAAGATGTAATATAAGTCTAAGGTGTCCCCTGAATGTGTCTGTGAAGTTTCAGCTCAAAATACCCCATAGTTTTTTTTTTTATTAATTTTTTTAACTGCCTATTTTGGGGCATCATTATAAATGTGCCGATTCAGGGTGTGTGGCCCTTTAAATCCCGTGCTCCACGCCCCAAGAGCTCGCGCTTGACTTAAACAACATAAAAAAAAGTTCACACAGCTAATGTAACCCTCAAAATGGATCTTTACAAAGTGTTCGTCATGCAGCATGTCTAATCGCGTAAGTATAGTATTTATTTGGATGTTTACATTTGTTTCTGAATGAGTTTGATGGTGCTCCGTGGCTAAAGCTAACATTACACACCGTTGGAGAGATTTATAAAGAATAAAGTTGTGTTTATGAATTATACAGACTAAGTGTTTAAAAATGAAAATAGCGACGGCTCTTGTCTCCGTGAATACAGTAATAAACGATGGTAACTTTAACCACATTTAACAGTACATTAGCAACATGCTAACGAAACATTTAGAAAGACAGTTTACAAATATCACTAAAAATATCATGTTATCATGGATCATGTCAGTAATTATCACTCCATCTGCCATTTTTCGCTGTTGTTCTTGTTTGCTTACCTAGTCTGATGATTCAGCTGTGCACAGATCCAGACGTTAATACTGGCTGCCCTTGTGTAATTCCTTGAACATGGGCTGGCATATGCAAATGTTGGGGGCGTACATATTAATGATCCCGACTGTTACGTTAACAGTCGGTGTTATGTTGAGATTCGCATGTTCTTCGGAGGCCTTTTAAACAAATGAGATTTATATAAGAAAGAGGAAACAATGGTGTTTGAGACTCACTGTATGTCATTTCCATGTACTGAACTCTTGTTATTCATCTATGCCGAGATAAATTCAATTTTTGAATCTAGGGCACCTTTAATGGATCACGATACACACATAATGATCTTATACATGATGCATTGCTGTGTCCGTTATTGCATTATTCCCACTTTTGGACACTTTTGCTTCAATGGACATTAGACAACATTGCAAAATCAAGCTGTTATATTCATATATTTATTGTCCAACATTCCCAATTTTTCTGATGCATGTCCTTAATTTAATTTCATATGTCGGTATTAATTCGATGTTTATAAGTCTAATACTAATACTAGATCTTTTAAAGAGTTTTAACCCAAACTGACTGAGAGCAAAAAGGTTTTGTGAAAAAGTTTTTTTTTTTTTTAACAAAGCAGCTGATATTGCCATAGAAACTAGTGGACTGCCAAGTCGCCTTCACCCCAAAATGGTGGAAACGTAGGGCCGCTGCTGGGCGCAGGTGTTGCAATGGAACATTCTGTTGAGTGTCGCTTCTTGTTAGTGTATATTCTTTGAGGTCAAGGTGCTGTGCATTGTGGTAATTGATGCAACATGACGTCACTTCCAAAAGACCAATGAACATGTCTGACCAATTTCATGGAATGTGAAAATGAATCACATTGATTAAATAACCTTTAAATTAAACTGGTCATCAGCGCAATTCAAGTGGTTTGGTAATAGCAAAAGAAAATAGAATGAAGTGATCTCCAAAAAATAAGTACTTTTTGACTGTAAATAAAATTGTAAGGAGTAAAAAGTACTCTTTTTTTTTCTCAAAAAATGTAATCAAGTAAAAGTAAAAGTATTGATTTTTAAATGTACTCAAATAAAGTAAAAATCCCCCAAAATAATACTTAAGTACAGTAATCAAGTAAAATTACTCAAGTACTTTACACCTCTGGTACGACTTTATGACAAAAAATTTTGAAAAGACGTCTTCTGGACATCACTTTGCTTAGTGGTTTTGTATCATTAAAACATTAATTGGCTGTAAAGCTGCTTTGAAACAATATGCACAAAAGCGCTATACATGCAAGCATTATAAAACATGAACTTAACTGGACAACCACAAACAGGATGTTTATTTATTTGTTTGTTTGTTTATTGTTTCAGTTTTCATGTTTGGTGTTCTGAAAAAGAAGTTCATGCAGCTTTAGAACAAAGCCATAAATAATGACTGAATTTTTATTATTGAGTAAACTATCACTCAGCTAACAGTGAATCGGTTGTTCTTGTTGTTGGTCTGTCAGACCTGCAGGTGGAGACACAGCAGAGTGTGAAAGAGAATGATTCAGTCACTCTGACATGTAAAAGCAGCTGCTCTCTGCCTGAACAAACAACATTCGTCTGGTACAGAAACACACGGATATTAACTGAAGGAATTGAGAATGTGAATCAGATTCAGCTGCAGCCAGTCAGCCTTTCTGATGTAGGAAACTATCAATGTGCTGTAAGAGGAAGTGAACATAAGATCTCTCCACCTGTTTATCTTAATATTGAATGTGAGTATTAACTGATTCATTAATATTGATCCAGTCATACACTGTAAAATCCAACAGTGATTCTAACTAACATTTTTTATTTAACTTTACTTAATATCTTAATTGTAAAAAGCAAGTAATCTGTACTATTCACATACTATGCCCTTTTTACTCAAAACCCAAGTAATGATTAATTGGTTTAAGTACCGTTTTGTCAAGCAAAAGGTTTTTGAGGCGGGGGCAATTCTTAATTGACTTTTCACTCATTTCCTCCACTTCTTCTTTTTTTTTTGTACTCACCATTATGGCGATCTGTGTTCCCATTTGTAATATTTATTACTTCCTTTTATTTGAAATCAAATAACTGAGATTTCTTGTTGCATCAATGTTATATATATATAATTATTTGAGTAAACTATATATACACACAGATCAGGCATGACATTATGACCACCTTCTTAATATTGTGTTGGTTCCCCTTTTGCTGCCAAAACAGTCCTGACCCGTTGAGGCATGGACTCCTCTAGACCCCTGAAGGTGTGCTGTAGTATCTGCACCAAGATGTTAGCAGCAGATCCTTTAAGTCCTGTAAGTTGCGTGGAGGAGCCTCCATGGATCGGACTTGTTTGTTCAGCACATCCCACAGATGCTTGATTGGATTGAGATCTGGGGAATTTGGAGGCCAAGTCAACAACTCAAACTCGTTGTTGTGCTCCTCAAACCATTCCTGAACCATTTTTGCTTTGTGGCAGGAGCATTATCCTGCTGAAAGAGGCCACAGCCACCAGGGAATACCGTTTCCATGAAAGGGTGTACATGGTCTCCAACAATGCTTAGGTAGGTGGTACGTGTCAAAGTAACATCCACATGGATGGCAGGAACCAAGGTTTCCCGGCAGAACATTGCCCAAATCATCCCACTGCCTCCGTCGGCTTGCCTTCTTCCCATAGTGCATTCTGTTGCCATGTGTTCCCCATGTTAAAAGAAACGTGATTCATAAAGCCAGCTTCTTCCACTGCTCCATGGTCCAGCTCTGATGCTCACGTGTCCACTGTTGGCACTTTCGGCAGTGGACAGGGGTCAGCATGGGCACTTTTCTATCAGCACTAGCATTAACTTCTTGAGCAGTTTGAGCTACAGTAGCTCATCTGTTGGATCGGACCACACAGGCCAGCCTTCGCTCCCCACGTGCATCAATGAGCCTCGGTCACCCATGATCCTGTCGCCGGTTCACCACTGTTCCTTCCTTGGAGCACTTTTGATAGATACTGACCACTGCAGACCAGGACCCACACCCCACAAGAGCTGCAGTTTTGGAGATGCTCTGACCCAGTCATCCAGCCATCACAATTTGGTCCTTGTCAAACTCGCTCAAATCTTTACGCTTGCCCATTTTTACTGCTTCAAACTAGGGGTGTGTCCAAAGCCTAAATTTGTATTTGGAAATGCATGAAAAAAATGCAGTCTATGGAGCCCTGAAAGGGACATGGTTAGTTGTTTGCCTGCAGGAGTCTGTTACTTTGTAGTACAACAGATTTCACTTACCACATAAAGGGAGTAAGGAGAGATGGCTGATAGGACAAAGGTGAATGTTTTGCAGTTCCCGAGCATCACTGACAAATGTCTAATCTTGTGAAATGTGTAATAGGTACTGATGCTCCCCTAGTATACACACAGCATGTGATTGCGAATCTCGAAAGGGAAAGTAAAAACGAAAACATTCAAAAGCGATTTCAATACTCCGCATATTAACAGCAGCTTCCTGAAGCTGGCAAATTATTTACATTATAATTACCCAACTATATAATTGCGTGAGAAAGCACTGAAATATATTTTTTCCTCCCATCTCATGTGTATTCCCTTTAGGGTCTCCATAAAACATGTCATTTCCTTTCCGAATATGGTATTCGGCTTTGGGCATGCCTACTTTTAACACATCAACTTTGAGGATAAAATGTTCCCTTGCTGCCTAATATATCCAACCGACTAACAGGTGCTGTGATGAAGAGATAATCAGTGTTATTCACTTCACCTGTCAGTGCTCATATTGTTATATATATATATATATATATATATATATATATATATATATATATATATATATATATATATATATGTTACAGCCACATGGACTTTCAGTTTGTTTGTTGTCATCTGTCACGTGTTCCTTTGTTCTAGTTTCCCGCCACAATCTGTTACCATGGACTCTAATCACATTCATCACAACTGTTTGTCATTTGAGTTAATTAATCAGTGTATTTAAATTTCTGTTTGTCTTCAGTATGTTGTCGGGTATCGTTTATTCTACACTGGTGTATGTTCCTGTCTGTTCCTGTATTCTCCTGTTGGATTTTCAAGTAAAGACTTAAGGTGCATTCACGCGGCCTCGTAATTCCTGTAGTTACAAGATTCTAGCTTGTAAAGAGCGCTCACGTCCTCGTAGAGCTCGTAATTACAGCTTGTAAGCTGGGAGTTTTCTGAAAGCTCCCAGATGTACCACGTGGCCGCTGTACCACCTGACCGCTGTAGATTTATTTATTAGGCGTTGATAGTGGTGTCATGGAAATGCATAATTCCCAGTCCAAGGACCAAAAGGACGTGAACAGCTCCGAATATAACGTCACGTGTTGTCATTTCAAGATTCCGGTAAATACGAGGTGACGTGAATGCAGCTTTACTTTATTCTTATCTCCTCTTTTGTGTGCTTTATACACCAGTGGAATTGTAACAGAATACCCGACCAAGACAGTAAGCGACGTGTTTGTTTGTAGGATTTTCTTTTTGTTTTTCATGTTCAGTGTTTTTTGTTTCCGTTTACCCTCCTGCTTGCACAATGTAACCAGCTGTTACACTTATGTGCCTTGAGCAGGGAGAAAGCTCCCTCGAGAGACATTTAGAACAATTTTTGGATCTCGCACATCAGACCACCTTCCCGGCACCTTACTGCCTGTGCACGTTCCTGTACGTTGGACCAAACAACACCACACGTGCACAGCTGTCCGGGGAGTAGGGCTGGGCGGTATGACGGTATATTCCGTGACGACGGAATAAAATGTCTACCGTTACAGATTTTTCTATTCCGTGTATACCGCGAAGTTTAAATTAGTGGGCGTGGTTAACCTCACGTGTAGCGCGCCGGGACGTGAGAACGATTGAGAAGCTGCAAACAAGCGTATATAATAAGAAAAACATGGAGAAAGATAAGCATGCTGATAAAGAAATCCCACAAACCAATCCCGAGCAGCAGGAGGAGGAACTTGTTGTGAAACGAGGCGCGACATCAGTGGTATGGACGTGGTTCGGGTTTACAAAGGCTGACAAAGAGCAGAAAAATGTGATTTGCAAACTGTGTCACACGAATGTAACCGTTAGCCACGGTAGCACGAGTAACTTGTTTTATCATCTAAAGGTGAAGCATGTCAAAGAATACAATGAAAGCCAACAGATGCGCTCCACGTCAGGTGTTCCGTCAACCTCTGGTGCTAAAAGCAAAAAACAATCTCAAACTAGTTTGGCCGAATCATTTACCAGAGGCACTCCATATGACAAAACCTCACGCAGATGGAAAGAAATAACGCAAGCCATTACAATGCATATCTGTAAAGACATGTCACCAGTTTACTCAGTGGAAAAGAAGGGATTTCGTGATCTGATCAAAACGCTTGATCCGAGATATGTAATGCCGAGCCGCAAGCACTTTAGTGAAGTAGAGTTGCCGCGGTTGTATTGAGAATGCCGACGGAAAATTGAAGCGGAGCTTCGCGATGCCTTATACTTCTCAACAACAACTGATTTGTGGACAAGCCAAACTACACAGCCATATATGAGCTTAACAATCCACTTCATCAAAGACTGGACATTGTGCAGTAGATGTCTGCAGACTTCCTATTTTCCCGAGGATCACATGGGAGAGATGATAGCTCAAAGTTTAAAGGAAGCGCTTCAGTCATGGGAATTGCGAGAGGATCATCAAGTCTGTGTCACAACTGATAATGCAACGAACAACATCAAAGCACTGCAACTAAATGACTGGACGCGGTTACAGTGTTTTGCTCATCGTCTTCATTTAGCCATTGGTAAGTGTCTAATAGAAATTAATAACAATAATAGTTTTATAATTCTTTGACTTTTATTTTTGTTTTTATTTTATTATTTATACATCTTGATATTAGGAAGTACCTATGTTGTTAATTTTATTAATAAATCTTAATTATAGAGATAAACGTTTTAAACATTTTTAAATGCATGCTACTTGTCTTGTGTAATTTGTCAGCTATTGCTACATTATGTTTACACATTGCCCTCTACCCTTTTAATCTATTTATACAGAGAGAGGTGTAAAAGTGCCCCAAGTTGACCGCGCAATTGGGGTGTGCAAGAAAATTGTGAGTGCCTTCTCAAACACTTGGAAAAGACAGCGAGAACTGGCCATAGCTCAGGTGCAGCTAGGCTTGCCTGCTCACAAGCTTATCACTGAGAGTCCAACAAGATGGGGATCGCGCCAACAAATGATCGAAAGGGTCATTGAGCAGGAAAAAGCCCTAACACAAGTCCTGCAAGCTGACAAAAAGACCAGACATTTGGCTCTGACATGGCAGGACATGGACGTTCTTGAATCTGTAAATAAGGCATTATGCCCACTCGTAGAGTTTACAGATGCCCTCTCTGGGGAACAGTATGTAAGCGTTTCATACTTGAAACCCGTGCTTTATCTTTTTAATGAACAGGTTCTTAAGCCACAGGATGATGACACGCAGCTCACCAGGGACATTAAGGGGAACATTCTTGACTATTTGAATGAAAAATATGCAGATGAATCCACCCAGGAGCTGCTTGACATGGCTTCCCTTCTCGACCCTCGCTTCAAAACCACATACATAAATGCAGAATGAGTGGACTACATGAAGACCAGAGCTGCAGCAGAGATGGAGAGTCTTGCAGCTGATCCAAAAAGGCCTGTTGAGGGAGTCTCAGTGCCACTAGCTGAAGATGCTGGAGAAAATTCAGAATGTCCTGCTAAAAAACAGAAGAAAAGTTTGGGAAGCTTCTTCAAAATTGCTTCACGCCAACGGCAAGCTGTCCCCCAGTCAGAAAGGGAGTCCATTGAAATGGAACTTAACAGCTATTTACAGGCAGTTGAAGAGGATGGTGAGACCAACCCCCTGGAATGGTGGAGGCAGCACGAGACTAATTTTCCACGTGTGGCCAGCCTGGCAAAAAAATATCTGTGCATCCCTGCCACAAGTGCTCCATCTGAGCGTGCTTTCAGCACAAGTGGGAATATTGTCACATGCCGCAGATCAGCACTAAAACCTGAGAGAGTTGACCAGCTTGTTTTTCTTGCACACAATTTGTAATTGTTTTGTTTGACAGAATTTTTTATTTATTATTTAATTTATTGAAGTGTTTATATTTATTTGATTTTTTTTTTTTTTTTAAATGTTTCAAAAAGAGTTTAAATTTCTTTTGCTCAGGAAGTGTTTACAGTTTTTTTTTTTTTTTTTTTTTTTTTTAGAACAAGCGTTTAGATTCTGACATTTTCCCCAAATGTTTACATTTTTATACTTTGTGCAAAATTTGTTTTATGTTACTGAAGTTTTATTTATTTCAATGCTCCGAGAAAGTATTAATAATCTGTTCTGATATTAATAAAAAGTCTGTTCTCTTTAAACTACACATATGTGGCCTATTTATTGTTATGGTGAGGTTGATCTAAAAGTTCACTCATTCACTACTAATGCTCTAAATAAAAGAAAAATTAATAAAATAAGATGAGAGCCTATTCTTTATTTTTAAAGTGGTATTTAATATATTAAGCAAGTCCCTTTTGTTGATTTACCTGAAAAATTATTATTCCGTGACATATACCGCTACCGTGAAATAAAATAACTTATTCCGTGAAATAAATTTTTGGTCATTCCGCCCACCCCTACCGGGGAGGGTCCTTGAGGGAGCTTCATGTCCTATGTGGAGTGGGTGCTGGCATCCTGCGGATCACCATTCACCATTCTCGTTGACGTTGCCGCCAGCCCCACTCCCCAGCCAGTGCCCAGCCAGAACCACCCAGACGCCAAGGATTTATGATCTGAGCCCACCGCAGGTACTACGACGGAGACCGCCGCGATTGAGACGCTCACACACACAAGAGCGATCGGAGGTCACATCACCACGGAGCCAGGTGTGAGCCGGCCAAACACAATCTGTTACCATGGACTCTAATCACAATCATCACAGCTGTTTGTCATTTGAGTTAATTAATCAGTGTATTTAAGTTCCTGTTTATCTTTAGTATGTTACCGGGTATCGTTCATGTCTACACTGGTGTATATTCCTGTCTGTTCCTGTATTCTCCTGTTGGATTTTCAAGTAAAGACTTACTTAATTCTTATCTCCTCGTTCGTGTGCTTTATACACCGGTGGAATTGTAATTATAATATATATATAATTAGCAAATACAAGCAATAGTTCTTTTTAGTTACTATAACTCTTGTGTAAGTGAATACAACATACTATTTCTATTTCACTTTATTTGTTTATTTTAAAATGTGCATGCTCTAAGTAAGTCTAATTAGATTGTACAGTGTACAGACTGCATGGCTTTTTTTTTTTTTTTTTTTTATTCATGTATTAACATGCAAAATGAATGTACAGCATGCATCTGTGTTCAGTGATCTTTTTTTATGAATCTCGGGTTTATAAATCTGTAAATGTAATATTCTTTTATGGACCTTTCAACAGGTCAGATATTGATTTTCTCCTTTCTCATCACTATTTTGATTTGTACTTACAGATACACTTCATTAATAGTTCCAAATAATAATGGACATTCATGGCATAAACAAAATAATTTTCATGTTTTATATTTCATGTAGATCCACCAAAGAGTGTCTCAGTGTCCATCAGTTCGTCTGGTGAAATAACATCAGGAGGTTCAGTGACTCTGAGCTGCAGCAGTGATTCAAACCCTCCTGCTCTAAAGGAGAAACATTACTAGGATCTGGTGACACCTACAGCATCACTAATATTAAGTCGGAGGCCAGTGGAAACTACTATTGCTCTGCTAGAAATAAACATGGATCTCAGTCCTCTGCTGCTGTGAACATGAATGTCATGTGTAAGTCTTTATTTTTTGATCAGTTCTGGTTGATAATTGTTTAATTATCGGTCTTACTCAATGTCATTTACATTTTATTCTTTAGATCCACCAAAGAGTGTCTTGGTGTCCATCAGTCCATCTGGTGAAATAGTGTCAGGAGATTCAGTGACTCTGAGCTGCAGCACTGATTCAAACCCTCCTGCTCTGAACTTCACATGGTTTAAAGGAGGAACGTTTGTAGGATCTGGAAGAATCTTCAACATCTCAAAGATCAGCTCTGATCAAAGTGGAGGATACATATGCAGATCCATCAATGAATATGGAGAGAGAGACTCTGATACTGTGATGCTGAATGTCATGTGTGAGTAAACACTGCTGCAGAAACTGTTAACAGATCCTGAAGTTTCAGTGAGATTTGTGGTTGTGGATGAGACATTTTTGTTTTATTTCAGATCCACCAAAGAGTGTCTCAGTGTCCATCAGTCCATCTGGTGAAATAACATCAGGAGATTCAGTGAGTCTGAACTGCAGCAGTGATTCAAACCCTCCTGCTCTGAACTTCAGCTGGTTTAAGGAGGGAAAGTCTGTAGGATCTGGACAGAGTTTCAGCATCTCAAAGATCAACTCTGATCACAGTGGAGGATACAAGTGCAGATCCAGAAATAAACATGGAGAGAGAGACTCTAATGCTGTGATGCTGAATGTCATGTGTGAGTGAATGCTGCTGCAGAAACTGACAACAGATTCTGAAGTTTCAGTGAGATTTGTCATTATTGATGAGACATTTTTGTTCTATTTCAGATCCACCAAAGAGCGTCTCAGTGTCCGTCAGTCCGTCTGGTGAGATAACATCAGGAGATTCAGTGAGTCTGAACTGCAGCAGTGATTCAAACCCTCCTGCTCTGAACTTCAGCTGGTTTAAGGAGAATGAAAGCTCAGCTGTTGGATCTGGACAGAGTTTCAGCATCTCCAGCTTCAACTCCAGTTTCAGTGGACGCTTCTATTGTGAGGCTCAGAATAAATATGGATCTCAGAGATCAGCGTCTGTTTCACTCACTGTTAAAGGTATTTTCTATAAACAGGCACTCTTTCAGTTTCAATTGTCTCACATGTGAAATGATCTTCATGATCATCTTGTTTCAGTTGCTCAGCATACAGGTTACTGGATCATGATAGTATTGATCTTCATCATCATCATCATCATCATCGTCGTATTCATAAAGTGAGTGAAGTATATCTGCACACTCAATCTCAATCAAAAACTCAAGTCAATCCACTAAAAATTTCCAAAAATCAATCTCACATCTAATGTACATGGATGAATTTCAAGCCTTTTCTTTTTTAATATATACATTTTTAATAGTTCTCTCTGTTTTCCGTAGGAGGAAGAAGATCAGAGGTAAACACACTTCCATCTACAACTGCAAAACAGTGTTTAATGAGTTTGTTTGCCTAATACCTTAATCTTTAACTTATTTGATGAGGGGCTGAATGAAACAGTTTCAACTCGAGCTCTGATATACCCCGACAGTGAATAAATATAATATATGATTACACACTGTAAAAAAAAAAAAAAATTAGTTTCTTTTACTTTGTTATCTTTTACATTGACTCAATTAAGTTGTATTTACTTTTTTAAAAATTCAACTTGACAAATGTAGTTGTTTTTAAATGACTTCACAAAAGTAAAGTGAACTTACTTAAGTTCTCAATACCACAGCTCATGTTTATTTAACCTAATTTGACTTATTTTCTTAGTTAAACCAAATAAATTATTTAATTTCAGTTGTTATGTCAATTGTTAACAATTATTTTATTTCAAATGTTTCAGTTATGTTTCATTTGGCAAGTTTTTCATTCAAATTCATTTCTACTGCAAATAATAATTGATCTAACATCAACTGCAAACAATTAAATTAAATCTCTAAAGAGTCAAGATCTCAGCAGAGGATGATTAAACAACTCCAAAAACGGCTTTAGAAGCTCCACTTATTTATAATTGACAATAATATATATATATATTAAGTAACGATTTTGGTAAATAGTGTTTCTTTTAGTTGTGGTTTTGATCCTTGAATTTTCCAATTAATCTTTTTTGTCTGCTTTAGAAAATGCTTGTTGTGTTAAAGTAAGCTAAAAATCATATGCTTGCTACTTATTAATTATATAAACATCATAAAGTGGTTTGTTTCACTGATCACATCTGAAACCTCATCACTGATTGTTAGGGTTTAGTGTTATGAGTATCTCAAAACTTTCTACTGATCTTGTGATATTTACTCCAGCAGAGGCATGACAATCTGATAATTTGAAGAATTTAGGAAAAAAGGTACGTTTTGATCTACAGCATCATTCAGACACACAATGACATCAAGAATCAACGTATCAATCTCAACAATGGTGACAATCAACAAAAAGCTTAATGATGCAGTGCATTCTGGGTGCAGAGATGGGCACTTGAGTTAGTAACTCTGACTCAAGTCGCATTTTAATAGACTTCAGACTTGACTTGGACTCCAGATAAAAGACTTGTGAACATCTCTGTCTGGATGCACCAAACAACTCAACCTTACTACTACTGTTTTTGCTATGAAACCGTAATTGAAATGAGTTTACAACAAGCATTTGAATGTTGTAAAAGCAGACAACTTCAGCTCATAAACTTTATCCAAGCACAAGTGTTCTAAATGAAACACTGTTGCAATTAGTGGTTCAATGGATCACAAAACTCACGGTTCGGATCACATCACGGTTATGAAGTTACGGATCGGATCATTTTTCGGATCAGCACAATTTTTATTTATTTATATTTTAAACTGGGGGATAGGGGGTAACTTAACTTTGCATTTATTACTTAGCCCACTTTACTCTGATACCACAGCAGAAACTACTAGCCTAACTAATATATCATTAAAGGCAAGTGAACAGACTGTAAAAAGAACAAATTCTGTACACCAATTACAAGCATAGATAAATACAACATAAAGTTACAAATAAAGTATACGGTCTAACTGTAGTATTCATTTTTGTGTACAGAAATGTAATAATTAAATGTAAAATGACACTGTTCACTGTATAAATTTAATATAGATTAATCTTTGTTAAAGCGGTGTTTTGTCGTTTGGTTTACATGACAGACAACAGCAGGTATTTATAGGTTGCTGTCACTTTAAGAGTAAGACCCCATGCACGCACACATCCGATAGATACACATCCGAATTCTCACCTCGTTCAATTAAGACATAACCGAATGTGTTTACGAGAATACTTGCTGAGAGTGGTGTTTTGACTGACGTAATGCGTGTATGTGTCCATCCAAGTGCATTGAGGACGCGAAAGAGAAATCAATTGAGTTCGCGAGCTATAACGCGCCTCTCTCTTTCTGCGCACGAGCCTTGAATATGTGCGTCTGTGCACACCGATAACAGCGCTGCGTGCGATAGTGAATAAAATCCTCTTTTGCCTCTTCTAGCGCGCTGGAATGGTTTTATATCCATTTAATGTGTAAACTAGCAAGACAAAACACGTTCAAATGATAACCTTTCACTCTATTGCGGTTACGCTGCATTCACACGGGGCGTCGGCGTTACGCTTCTCATTTACTTTGAATGGGTGATGTCATGCGTTGCCGAACTGAATTGTGGGTTCCGTCGCGTCGCTTCACTCGCGTTGCAAGCGGCAGAAGTTGAAGATTTCTCAAATTTTCAAGCGCCAACGCAGGCGTCATCCACTCAGATCGCCCTATGCAAATACCCTAGAGCAGTCGCTAGCCAATAGCGCTCATGCAACACAGCGAAGTAATGTGATTGGCTGTTATCACTATAACGGTCGCGTCAACACAAGCTTCAGACACGCCCTCCGTCAAGCGTTGACGTTGACGCTGATGCCTCGTGTGAATGCAGCGTTAAACTTGCAATTGATCCGCGAATCACATGTGTCCCGAACTGTGGGCCTTAGTCCGTACAGATCATCAATAGGGTGTCCATTTCCATAACATCAAAAAGGAGGACACTTTGCAGCATTTAGTGAGGCAAGAAAAACTGCATAGGACTCTGGTGTACTCGTAACTACAATGTACTCGTAATACAGTTTTGTCCATTATATCGATGGTATCATGATACAGTGATTCTGAAAAAGCCTACTCTTATTCATTGCCGGACAATTTGATGTAGACATATGTGTAACAGAAGAGGCAAAAAAGTGTTTGTTCACAGTATTTGTATTTATTCAAGACAATGTGATGTCTGTTTCAAAAAAGTCTTGCAAAGTGCACAGTGCCTGAAAACATAAAATTTCTGGACTTCTGGAAATAACATAAATAAATAAATAAATAAATAAAATAATCTGGCAGACTGGCACACTGACAGAAAAATAACATTTCTGGACTTCTGGAAATAACAGAAATACATAAATAATGAATGCAACAAATAAATAAATACACATTTCAGTTCTTAAAGGTCCTGTTTTTCGTGTTTTTTTGAAGCTTTGATTGTGTTTATAGTGTGCAATATAACATGTGTTCATGTTTCGCATGTAAGAAAACAGTATTTTTCACATAATTTACTTATCTGTATACCGCTGTTTCCACTGTCATAAAAACGGGCTGATGACTTCCTTGCTCTATGAAGTCCCTCCTTCAGAAATACGTAACGAGTTCTGATTGTGCCAGCGGTTCCTGTGTTGTGATTCGACAGCAGCGTAGCGCATCTTGCCCGGAAAGGTCACGCCTCTTACCATAACGTGGAGATGCACGCGCTCAGTGTTATTGTAAACATGTCTTTAATTTTACCCTATCAATTTGAGCCGGAATCAGACCCGGTGATTGGACTGCGGGATGAAAATAACAGCGTTTCGACGACATGGCGACAAACACACTCTATAAACGCAACTCTTGTGTATTCCTGTGGGCGGAGGTTAGTCAAAAAACTGTTTTAGTGACGTCATTAAAGAAGGAAGTAGAGGGATGTAGTCCAAACTGGCCGTTCGATGTAGGCGACTTCTGTTAAATAAAATATCTCGCTTGGCATTGAACTTTGAGCTTTAAAATTTTACAGATTTTATTTATACTCTAACAACAACATTACACACTAACTAAAGTTTGAAACATGGGATCACGAAGAACGGGACCTTTAACAAAGAAGTTCACCCTCTGCAGCAGCTCAGGCGACAACAGCATCTCTAGGGTCATCATGGCCACCAAGGCAAACCCCCATTGCCCCTGAGCTTGTTCATCTCCTGCGGTACACATAAAAACATAGCAAAAATAGTGTTATCAGCCTTCAAAATTCTGTATTGTTTTAAACTCAATACATATTCATATTTCATAAAGCCCATTCATAAAATCAAAATGCTGCATTAGAGATCAATTTGGCTTAAGAGCTTCCTACAGGAAATGAGTATAGCCTATATATATTTGCTTCGTTAAATACAATACACAGTAAACTAAATGCATCAGATTTGTGAACACACATAAGACTAGTGTACTCACCAAATAGTTGATTGTCTATCTGCAATACTTCTGCCCTTTCCTGGCTGCATCCAATAGTTTTTTGTTTCCAAGGAAGTTCTTGTACACATCTGTGCAGGGAAAGGTGAAATTGACACAAACTTGGAGCTCAGCTTTGACGCTGTCCACATCCAGACGATTCCTCTCATTTCTCCATGCAGATGTCATCATTGAAAAGACTCGTTCTGTGTGTGCAATGCTGCATGGGATGGAGAAAATATAGGCACTGATCTTCCTAAAATTCACAAGTGGTACATCTGCTTTGGAAAACAGTTTCAGATATCGCTCCTCACTGTGGCAACCTTCCATTTCCGGAGAGGTGAAGGAAGCTTTCACCGTGGCATATTCCTCATACAGTGGATGAGGCATATTCCTCATACATACAGGCCTGGACATCATCACTGTATTCTTCATATGACACAGCAGTTGTGAGGTCAAGCTTTGCCACTTTGCTATGAAAGCTGTTCTCAGAGAAGTCATATCTTTCACTTATGTATTTCTTGGCTCTTTCATAGAAACCAAGAAAATCCTCCACACATTTATTTGCCATGTAAGGGAGTAGCTGCTTGAGTTTGCTGTTCACAGTAAAGCCAAAGAACCTGTCCGTCATCCTTCTCTAAAGTTTCTGTTTCAGTTCAGTCATTACCTTAAACACACGTTATGCTGAACGATTTGGCCTCAAGTGCTTCAATGATGTCTGAGAAGATTTTTAGAATGTGACTGAGGAAAAGAAAATATGTCTCAGGCACTTCAATGCTTTCCTCTCCAAAACATTTCCACAAAAACTGGGAGCATTGCTCCTCACCTTCACTCTGAAAGTAGCTGGTCAGATGCTTCCAGTACTTCAGTATTCTGTCAATAGATGGAAGCAGGGACAACCACCTTGTGATGACATGCCGTAGCAGGTTGCATTCTTCCACTTCCACAAACTCACAGAATTCCTTCAACTGTGCTGTTCTGCTTGCTGACATGCTAAAATGGCTGTAAATCTTGAGCACAGCATTTTCAACATCAAAATCCAGGCTGCCTGCTGCATATCTTGTTGCATTGTGTAGGATATGGGCTAAACAATTTGCAGGTAGCACATCCTTCTGAGCCAGTTTCAATTTCTGATAAACACTGTTGTGTTTTCCATAGTTGACACTGGCATTGTCTGCTGCATATGCAGACACATTTTTCACATCAAGACCAGACATCTCCAGTTTAGCCAGCAGCAGGTTTGTTATAGCCTCTGAAGTTTCGTTGCTGTCATTATAAAAATCTAACAGTGCATGTTGCACACCTTCCTCAAAGTGCAAATATCTCAGTACAATCAGGAAACACTTGGTCATACCTTTGTTTGATGCGTCCGTTGCCACTGAAAAAGGCAGATTGTTTAATGTGATCTAATCTGAATGTATATGTACAGAGTAGGGCGCTAGGACATTCTCACACAAAGCCTTAGCTTTTGTTTTCCCACAAGTCATCCCCTTTGCTGTAGATGAGTCACAAAAGATCTCTGTCAACTTTCACTCCACAGTCTACACTCCTGTATGACTGATGATGCTTGACTGCATGATAGACTTTACAAAGCTCTGCAGCGGAGATTTTGTCATCCTGAGGTGATGATGCTTCTCGAAAAAATGACCTCAGGGAAGACGTACCTGCAGCTCATCGGTTACTTTTATGTTTTTCCGTGCTGGCATGTCGGTCAATGGCGGCTTTCCCTTGACTACTAACGTCCACTTCACAGCGACACAGTGTGCAAAATCCATGAAAAGCGTCTCTGCTGCTTTTTGCTATAAATTTGTGCTCTTTTGTCCATTCCAAATTAAATGAGGTCTGACGTTTCGGCATGTAAATGTGATGATATGACGTAGCCAGCACGTGGAGGCTTGTTTACGTTTTTAACAAATGACATATCAGATATTTATTTGACACCACTTTCAGCCAATCGTTTGTTTGACTAGAGATCTTACGGCATTAGACGCTATGCTGCTGCGTCCTAATAAAGATTCTAGTGCGGGTTTTTTTTAGGCTGATTCAGTGCAACTCCAAAAAGGAGGACAGGAGGCGCCGGGCGCCGGACAGGGGGCTTAAAATCCTGTATGGCCAAAATCCGGACGTATGGCCACCCTAATCAACAACAATCCGTTTAACCACTAGTTGCAATTGGTGTAAAAAAGACATTTAAGACAAGCCAAGGGTCAAGTGCTCAACTAAAGCAAATGCTTTTCACTTTTCAAACAAAAATATATTTTAATAAAATAAAATCAACATTAATTAGAACTAAACCTCTGTTAATTCTCAGAAACAACTTATGAAAGAATAAAGTCAATGGGAATTGTCATGATCCCGGCCTGTGTCCCCTGTCCTCTTGTTTCCCTGCTGCCATTCCCTTGTTAGTTACCATGGACACTTATTATTACGACGCCCCCTTGTTACCTTGTTAAAGGGATAGTTCAACCAAAAATGAAAATTTGATGTTTATCTGCTTACCCCCAGGGCATCCAAGATGTAGGTGACTTTGTTTCTTCAGTATAACACAAATGATGATTTTTAACTCCAACCTTTGCAGTCTGTCAGTCGTATAATGCTTGTCAATGGGAACACAATCTATAAGAGTTAAAAAACATGCACAGACAAATCCATATTAAACCCTCGTGATGACACATTGATGTCCTAAGACACGAAACGATCAGTTTGTGCGAGAAATCAAACAGTATTTATATAGTTTTTTTACCTCTAAAACACCATCTGCATTCAGCATCCGGTTAGTGAGGTCAGAAAACATGTTTTGATGACGGAAGTGATCTCTCACGGTTATACTTCAATGAGTGTGAGACATCACTTCTGTTGTCAGAGTGTGGTCAGACCTCACTAACCGGATGTTCAAGACAGTTGGACATAGTGGTGTATTAGAGGTAAAAAATGTAAAAAGATTTTCGCACAAACCGATCGTTTCATGTCTTAGGACATCACTGTGTCGTCACAAGCCGCAGGGTTTAATTTGGATTTGTCTGTTGTCATGGAGACGGCTCTAACGAATATGAACTGTACTGAAAAATTCCTATCAACAGAAGCAATTCATCAGGGAGAACCTAGTGTTGATATGGCTGATTTGGTTACTCAAAGTTTGCAAGACAAAATCAAGAAGGAACAGGACGAAGAAGAGAAGAAGAACCATGAAAGTGGAAGGGATGAAGATGGATCCGAAGGCCAAAGAAATGCTTAAATTTCTAAGACAGCAGCAAAGAATTAATTTGAAGTTGATTATGCTTATTAAACAATCATGTATGTTGAATACTTTATGTGTGATCTGGAACAGATTACAAATGAGGTTGAAACTTTGAATACAAAAGCTTCAGTGCCGGTTGAGTCTGAATTTTGTGTAAAGGCCAAAAAGGTCAAAATGCAAACTGGCCAAGATGTAAGTTTTTATTTTTCATATCTAGAAGTGTTGAGGCAATCTAACCACAATGTACGTTTCAGTTGCTGAGCAAGAAGCCTTAAGGAGAACTAGTACTGACCAAACTAACCACAAGGGGTGCTTCGGTTGCTGAAACGAGAAGTATTAAGGAGAACTGGTACTAACCAAGACGTATGCTTTTAACGCAAGCTAAAGAATATGTGTGTTTTTTTAATGCAAGCTAAACAAACTCTATGCTTTATTTGCTGAACTAGAAACATTAGAGGGAGCCAGTTTGAAGGTCAGAAAGTTCAAATTAGTAAAATGTGTTAAAAGTAGTTGAACGGGTGTAGCCTGTAGATGACCTGTGTATCTTATACTTTGACAAACAAGGAAATGTATTATGTCAGGAAAAAGGATGTTATCAGAATATATATATATATTGGAAGTTGTACAACAGAAGATTGCCATACCTCGGGTGAAGACTTTGCTCGCTTTTATGTTTTTGTGTTTTTATTCTGTATCTTGTTATTAAACCGAAGCCATTGTATTTGGTGATTCGTAAACCTCTCTAAACAAGTGTCAGAGTGAAATTACTTTTACATAGAATTATTATCGTTCCCTGTAATTTATTTGTTTTAATGCATAATATGACTGACAGACGGCAATGGTTGGAGTTAAAAATCATCATTTGTGTTCTACTGAAGAAATAAAGTCACCTACATCTTGGATGCGCTGGGGGTAAGCAGATAAACATCAAATTTTCATTTTTAGGTGAACTATCCCTTTAAGCTTGTTTGTTCCAGTGTATAGTAGTGTTGGTGTCTCACTTGTGGTTTGTCAGTTGTTGAATGTAATCCTGTGTTCTTCTGGTGTTTCCCCACGTGTTTGCTGATACCTGTGTTTGTCGATTTTATGGATTACTAGAATAAATTGTAAACTGCACGTGGATCCTCTTCTCTGCCTGCCTCCTTGTACCCCTGCAAATCATTACAGAATGCCTGACCACTATGAATCCAGAAGTTAGACGCGTCACCCTACGCCAAGGAAATCGTACCCTTGAGGACCACATCTAACATTATTTAGACATTGCAAATTTATCAGACCTGCCTTATTTGAGCTATTGCTTGTAGTTTAATTATTTGTTGTTTTTTATGAAT
Organism: Chanodichthys erythropterus; assembly: GCF_024489055.1. NCBI lineage: Eukaryota > Metazoa > Chordata > Actinopteri > Cypriniformes > Xenocyprididae > Chanodichthys > Chanodichthys erythropterus. The sequence continues at coordinate 37,003,415 of NC_090228.1, read as the reverse complement.
GACTATTTACTTGTCTTTAATAATCTTTGAAATTTATAGTAGTAGTTTTAGCTGTGGTCTCAAAAGGCTATACATGGGTTAAAAACAATATCTATTTTATTAATTTATTTTTTTTTTTTTTTTTGTGGTGGGGCCAGTGAAAATTTATTTAATTCACTGAATAAAAAAAAATCAAGAATCGAGACCTTGAAAATCAAATCAAATTGTGACATCTGAATTGATACCCAGCTCTACAATTGACATGAAAAAATTATTGAAATAAAATTTATTTGGTTGATTTAATAAAATAAGCCACATTAGGTTACATGAAAGATAACTTTGATATTGAACTGTAAGTTCAAATAACTAAATACTCTAAATAAGTCAGTGGAAATGAGTACTTCAAAAAGTTGAGTGAACAAAAACATTTTTTACAGAAAATGTTTATACTGAAAACTAAAAAAAAGTAAGTTCACCTTGCATTCATAAAGTTAATCCAACTAAACTTTATAATGTCAAACAACATTAAATTTGACAATTTGAACATACTTAATATTCTATGTAAATACATCTTAACTGAGTCAGTTGACAATTTGAACATACTTAATATTCTATGTAAGTACATCTTAACTGAGTCAGTTGACAATTTGAACATACTTAATATTCTATGTAAGTACATCTTAACTGAGTCAGTGCAAAAAGTTGTTGGATTTTTTTTTTTTTTTTTTAAGTATGTGTACTGTTGCATTGAACTATGACTAGTGTATATGAAGCAATTTAAGGGTGCGTTTACACTTGTAGTTTGGTTCGTTTGGTTCATTTGGTCCGGACCAAAGAAGAAAAAAAAAACATTTAGTCCTGGTCCGGTTAGCGTTCAGATTGGCAATTTTATCACAGAACCAAAAGATACCGAACCTTAAAGCATAGGGATACATTCACAATGTGATTGGTCGGATTTTATGACGTATTGGCTATTTTGAGACGGAACTTACCGAACATCCAAAACAATGCTGTTTGCTGAGGTAAATGCGCTCGTTGTGTGTGCGTAGCGGTGTGTAGCCTGCATGTGATGGTATTTTGGCCAGCTGGGAACTCGTGAAGAGCTTATAAAATGTGTAAAGTAGTCAAAACACCAGCGGGAATCCATCCGTCACACACAAATGATCTGCTGCATGGAGACGCGCGTCTGATGCCTGTGATGGGCAAACTCGCGACTATGACGAGAAAAAACGACATGCATGAGGATTCTGTCCTTTTTTGGGTCTCGTCTTCCTGTTTTTGGTTCGGTTACATGTCTTTGGTCCGTGTTGCGTTCATATATCATTCGAACCGCACCAGAGTTCGTTTGGAAGCAGACCGAGACCCATCTTTTCAGCGGTCTCGGTCCGCTTGTTTGGTCCGCATCAGGGTTCGGATGGCAGCGTTCACATATGTTCAAATGAATCGCACTAACCGAGCAATCGCACCAGGGTTTGTTTTAATCGAACCAAACATGACAAGTGTGAACGCACCCTAAGTGTAGAAATCTTTAGATGGCTGACGTGAGTGATCATACATAGCTTTGGATGCAGCGTACAGAACATCTGCTGACATTTACAGAACAATCAGCAAAATCCCGGTGTTAAATTAACACTGCTCTGTGTTTATATGGGAACCACCAAATAACACTGAAGCGATTGAGCATTATTTTAGACACCATTACACCATCAATGCACCACTCAATGGTGCATTATTTAAGATAAGAAGAATCACTGAAGAAAAGAGAAACACAAGGACTTGTTGTTTGTTTGAAATCGGCCCCTATACTCTCATTCACTATTCCCTACATAACTCCACTGATATAGTCAGGGCTCGATTTAAGGGGGGATGCGGGGAGGGATGGCATCCCCCTTTTTGAAAAAAATTACAAAAAGCATCTTCTCTGTAAAGCCACCATCCTCCCTTACCATCCCCTTTACATTAACACTGTAATGTAGTATGTAAAAATTTTTACATTTTTCTGTGTAATAATTAAACTATTAAATAGTTTAAATAATTAAATGCCCCTGGACCCCACTAGACAGACCAAGGGTTTTACCACATATGCCTTGATTAAACCCCTCAGTACCCTCCAAAATCACCATTTTAGGTATATAATTGTATGTGTGTGTGTGTGTGTGTGTGTGTGTGTGTGTGTGTGTGTGTGTGTGTGTGTGTGTGAGAGAGAGACTGGTGGTCACTCATGCAATACTATGATGATATAAATAATTTGATGAATAATGCCTATTTTTCTACTATTTAAACCAATAAATAAATAATGTTAAAGGTACAGAGGATCCAGTGTTGAGGACCCCTGCATTGGACCAGCGGTTTGGAAACAGGATGGATGGATGATTCAGCTGCAGACACCATCTTCACTTAATTATCTAATTAACTCCAACACTGCTTCAGTGTTACTTTAAAACTCTGCTGGTGGTATAAACACCCTGCTGGTGGTATAAACACCAAGCGGTGTTAATTTAACTGGGGATTTTGTTGTGCACAGTCAGTAAATGTCTCAAACACTTTTTACAGTGAGATTCAACAGATCCACACATAAACATGCTGCTTGTTTATCTGTCTCTCTCAACCTTTACAGGTGTTTCCGGCTCTGGTGCAACCTCTCCAGCTAATGGAAACATTTGAAATTGAGCTTACAAGAGTTTGCAATTTTTTTTTTTTTTGTATTAGTCTTGCAAATATGTATTTTAGCCTGCATGTCAAATGTTATGTTTGTGCTGCATATGCAAATGCATTTTAGGAGAAAACTTGGAAATAATCAAATATTTAAAGTAACGTTGCAGTGACGTAGTCAATACTTTCATTTATGATTCACTAGAGTATTAAAATGTCATTTATGCATGTTAATTGCACAGCTAATCAGTACTTTCATCTCTCTAGAGAGGCATACCTGAAGTGGTTTGCCAGTGGTTTGTCTTTAAAATAAGAACACATTTCAGAATCCTGGATTATAAATTCAATTCAATTCACATTTATTTGTATAGCACTTTTCACTACACATATCGTTTCAAAGCAGCTTTACAGAGAATGCATGTCAACATTACAATTTAAAGAATGCAGTTAGCAAATAATGTAATAATTTAGGCAATTAATTTACAACCACTGTTAACAGTTTAACTGAAGGTAGAAGCAATGAGCTCCTGGAAAAATGAATTACATATTAACAATAATTAGGATATATAGAAATTTGGGAATGTGCATGTTGATCCAGATGATTGCGTCTTCTGAAGTCCTCGCAGGAGTTGGCGCCGTCTCTTCATAGGTGTTGGTCATCTGAGGTCTTCTTAAGAGGCTGGATCTAAACTGAAGCTGATGTCCTCTCTAGTCACCTTGCTGTTCATAACATTAAGCAAAGATAGTCATGTGCAATTGATCTGACATGAGATGCATTACGTGAATGCTAAAGAGATGCGCCTTTAATCTAGATTTAAGCTGGGTGAGCGAGTCTGAGTCCCAATCATTATCAGGAAGGCGATTCCAGAGTTTCGAAGCCAAATGTGAAAACGCTCTCCCTCCTTTAGTGGACTTAGCTATCTTAGGTAAAACCAGAAGTCCAGAGTTTTGTGATCTTAAAGAGCGTGAAGGATTGTAGGGCGATACAAGATCGGTTAAGTACACAGGAGCTAAACCATTTAGAGCCTTATTGGTCATTAGCAATACTTTATAATTGATATGGAACTTAATAGGTAACCAGTGTAGAGATGAGAAATTGGTGATATATGTTCATATTTTCTTGACCTGGTAAGAACTCTAGCAGCTGCATTTTGTACTAATTGTAGCTTGTTTATTGAGGAAGCAGGACAACCAGCTAATAATGCATTACAGTAATCTAGTCGAGACGTCATGAAGGCATGAACTAACTTTTCTGCATCAGAAATAGATAACATATTCCGTAGCTTAGCAATGTTTCTGAGGTGGAAGAAGGCTGTTTTTGTAACATATGAAATATGATTTTCAAAGGACAAGTTGATGTCTAATATAACACCCAGGTCTTTAACTGTCTAGGGTGGAGTAACAGTACATCCTTCTAAATGCAGATTGTAGTCTGAGAGATTCTGTGTACAGGTTTTTGGCCCAATAATAATAATAATAATCCTTACATTTATATAGCGCTTTTCTGGGCACTCAAAGCGCTTTACATATTGAAGGGGGAATCTCCTCAACCACCACCAATAAGTAATACTTCAGTCTTATCTGAATTTAATAGAGGGAAATTACTAGTCATCCAATGTTTTACTTCTTTAACACACTCTGTCAGATTGGATAATTTGGAGATTTCATCTGGTTGTGTTGAAATATACAACTGAGTATCATCGGCATAGCAGTGGAAATTAATTCCATGTTTTCTTATAATATTGCTGAGTGGCAGCATGTATATTGAAAATAGCAGAGGGCCTAACACAGATCCTTGTGGAACACCATTGTTTACTATCGTAATCTTAGATTTTTCCCCGTTTAAATAAACAAAATTGTGACGGTCTGATAGATACGACCTAAACCACTGTAATATGCCTGTCCCTGAATACCAGTGTAATTTTGTAGTCGATCTAGGAGTATTTTATGATCTATAGTGTCGAAGGCAGCACTGAGATCAAGTAACACTAGTATTGAGATACAGCCTTGGTCAGAAGCTAGAAGTAAGTCGTTTGTAATTTTTACAAGCGCAGTTTCTGTGCTATGATGAGATCTGAATCCTGACTGAAATTTTTCATAAATAGCGTTTTTTTGCAAGAAGGAACACAATTGGACCGACACCACTTTTTCTAGTATTTTAGACATAAATGGATATGGAAGCCCGTTTCCACCACAGTTGAGTAAAAAATATAATTCTGTATTTTGAGATATTTATATTGAGAAAGTATCTCATAATAATGACTTAGTATGTCAGAATAATGAGAAAATTTCTCGTAATTATGGCTTAGTTTCTCGTAATAATGACTTAGTTTCTCATAATAACGAGAAACTTTTTTGTAATAATGACTTAACATCTTGTAATAATGACTTAGTTTCTCATAATAATGAGAAACTTTCTCGTAAAGGAAGGAAGTGTTAATATCGCGCTGCAAACTTACCGAGGATTGGTGAGTGTCAGCACGGGATGTTTCCAGTGCTGTTTGCCGCTCCCATAGCCCGGCCTGTGTAACAAAGTTCAATGTTCTAGGAAGGAAGAGGACAGGGTCGGCTTGAATGAGACTCGTGCTTTATTTGAAAATCCAAAATCCAAACAGAAAATCGCGCTATACGCGTTCGGCAACCATAAGCAGCTTTCACAAATGTCGTGACTTCTCCCCAGTGTACATACACACGCACGAGTCCTCCTCAGTCTGTCCCTCTCTCTCTGCGTCTCACTTCCAGATGGCTTTTATGCGGTCTCTCCACGCCAATTACTGAAACAAGACACAGGTGTTTGTCATTTAAACTTGACCCACTTCACTCACCGCTCGTTTCCCAACTCTCTCTCCCGTTGCAAACCTCGCCCCCCTCGCCACATACCCCCACGACTCAGGGGCGGGGAGCCGTCCGGCCTGCAGCCCCCCCATCATGGCGCTTCCTTTTTAGTGAGATCAGTCAGCGGGCTGGTGAGGTCCAAATAATTAGGCACAAACATTCTATAATATCCCGCCAGCCCCAGGAACTGTCTCACCTCCTTTTTGGTCTTAGGTCTCGGACAGGTTGCAACTGCTGCCGTCTAATTAATTTGGGGAATGTCTTTGACCCAAGTGGAAACCCAGATACCGGACCTCCACGCGGCCACACTTCTTCGGGTTGGCTGTGAGTCTGGCCATTCTCAGCGCTCTCAGGACCGCACTCAAATGCTCCATATGCCGCTGCCAATCATACAGATAATAATGCCAATACTATAGATAATAATGTCATCTAGATAGGCAGCGGCACATGCAGAATGGGGACGGAGAATACGGTCCATGAGTCGCTGAAAAAATGGCCGGTGCCCCAAACAACACGAATGGAAATGTAACAAATTGGTGCAATCCAAACGGCGTCTTTTCTTTTGATACCGGCGATAAGGGGATCTGCCAATATCCTTTCGATAAAACCAGTGTTGAATAAAAGCGAGCTGTACCTAGCCAATCAAGCAATTCGTCAACCCGTGGCATTGGATACGCATCGAATTTCAACACAGCATTTACTTTGCGGTAATCCACACAGAATCGAATCGAGCCATCTGTTTTAGGCACTAAAACTATTGGGCTCGCCCAATCACTGTTGGATTCTTCTATTACTCCCATTTCGAGCATCGCTTCCAATTCTGTCTGAACCACTTTTTTCTTGTGTTCAGGTAGCCGATACGGGTGGCTGCGCACCACCACACCTAGCTCGGTCTCGATATGGTACTGAATGAGATTCGTTCGACCGGGTGGGGCGGGAACTCATCAGAAAATTCTGCTTGCAACTTGGTCACATCAGTGAGCTGGGAGGGTGAGAGATGATCTCCTCCCAGGGCCAGAGCGAGAGATTGTGTTTTAGTGTTCACTTCTGGCCCGAGATCATCCTCTCCACTCACTTCCATCACCAGCATCACTGACTCTGCCTCACTAAATTTCCTTAGGAGGTTGAGGTGGTAAATTTGACGTGCCCCTCTCCTATCTGTCCATACTACCTCATAATCGAGATCCCCAACTTGCCGTGTGACCTCAAACGGTCCTTGTCACTTTGCAAGTAATTTAGAGCTCGACGTTGGAAGTAATACAAGCACTTTATCTCCCGGTGAAAATTTACATAAATTGGTTCCCCTGTTATACAGCTGGCTTTGTTTGTCCTGAGCCTGTAACATTTCTCCATAGATAGCCGCCCCAAAGTTTGGAGTTTTGTTGTCAGTTCCAGTACATATTGAATTTCATTTTTACTTTGCGAAGGTTCTTCCTCCCAAGTTTCTCTAAAAAGTCTAAGACCCATTGGGGCTGATATCCATAAAGAAGCTCAAAGGGGGAAAACCCTGTGGAGGCTTGCGGGACCTCGCGCACAGCGAACAAGAGAGGTTCCAACCATTTATCTCAATTTTTGGCGTCTTTGTGAACAAACTTACTGATCATGGTTTTTAAAGTGCGATTAAAACGTTCGACAAGCCCATCGGTCTGTGGGTGATAAGACGCTGGTATGAATCGATTTAATGCCCAACAATTCGTATAGCTTGCGTAACATTCATGACATAAACGGCATCCCCTGATCAGTGAGGATCTCTTTCAGAATCCCCACTCGGGAGATCAAACGAAACAGCGCGTCCGCAACACTGTTAGCAGATATGCTGCGGAGCGCCACTGCCTCAGGATATCGTGTTGCATAGTCCACCAGCACTAATGCAAAATGTTGCCCTAATGCAAAATGTTGCCCTCTTGCTGATCGTTCCAATGGCCCGATGAGGTCTATTCCAATTCTTTCGAAGGGGACCTGCATTAATGGAAGAGGGTGCAACGGCGCTTTTGGGGAGGCTGGGGGGGTTTTCCAGCTGGCATTCATGACAAGACGCGCACCACCTGCGCGCGTTCTCGTGAATGCCTGGCCAAAAAAATAGGGTCATGAGACGATTTAGTGTTGTTGTTTGCCCTAAATGTCCAGCCATAGGATTACAATGAGCCACCTGGAAAAGCTTTTCCCGGCGGCATTTTGGTACCAATAACTGTGTTGTATCTTCCTTTGTCTGAGTATCTTGTGTCACTCGATACAACCGGTATTTTATAATTGCAAAATAGGGATAGGAAAGCGCACGAGCAGGCTGGAGAGGTTGACCGTCGATACAACGGACCAGTTCAAAAGCATGTTTTAATGACTCATCCAGAGACTGTTCCAGAGGAAACTCATCACGCTCCGAGAGAATTAGCCTCTCGATGTCACTCGCTTCGTCTGGATAAGATCTCAGTGGTCCCCGTTCAGCCTCTCCCAACTGCACTAGTGCCCTCCTTTCCGGCTTCTTTGTTTCACAAGAGACATTCGCACATCCCAATAATTCACTAAAAGCAGGCCAATTAGTTCCCAGAATTAGCGGATGTCAGAGGTGCGGATTAACTGCAACCTCTACACTATGCTTTTTCCCCTTAAATTAGATAACAGCCGACATTAGAGGATATTTCACCACGTCCCCATGCACACACCGTACCTGAACCATGCAGCTTGTATCCAATGCCCCGGGCTGAATCAGGCTTTGATGGATAGAGGTTTGGTTACATCCTGAATCCACCAGAGCATGATAGGTACCCCCTTAATACTTACTGGTATTTGGTACTGAACAGCCTGATTGGGGACAGCCTGCGGGACCTCCGGGACCCGGATCAATGTCCCCACCTTCATAATGGGACACCTGTCAGTAAGGTGGTCCGGGTCCCCACAACGCCAACAGGCCAGCCCAGGCCTCCCCGCCGCCCTAGTGGCAGGAAGTGGATTAAGCGATTGGTGTGGAGAGAGTGGGGAAGCGGACGCAGCATCAGTCCCCATCATGGTCAGCCCCACCCCCCTGGGCGGAGCTCTGGGAGCGGCAGCATAGTCCTGACCTGAGCCACCATATGCCGCTGCCAATCATACAGATAATAATGCCAATACTATAGATAATAATGTCATCTAGATAGGCAGCGGCACATGCAGAATGGGGACGGAGAATACGGTCCATGAGTCGCTGAAAAAATGGCCGGTGCCCCAAACAACACGAATGGAAATGTAACAAATTGGTGCAATCCAAACGGCGTCTTTTCTTTTGATACCGGCGATAAGGGGATCTGCCAATATCCTTTCGATAAAACCAGTGTTGAATAAAAGCGAGCTGTACCTAGCCAATCAAGCAATTCGTCAACCCGTGGCATTGGATACGCATCGAATTTCAACACAGCATTTACTTTGCGGTAATCCACACAGAATCGAATCGAGCCATCTGTTTTAGGCACTAAAACTATTGGGCTCGCCCAATCACTGTTGGATTCTTCTATTACTCCCATTTCGAGCATCGCTTCCAATTCTGTCTGAACCACTTTTTTCTTGTGTTCAGGTAGCCGATACGGGTGGCTGCGCACCACCACACCTAGCTCGGTCTCGATATGGTACTGAATGAGATTCGTTCGACCGGGTGGGGCGGGAACTCATCAGAAAATTCTGCTTGCAACTTGGTCACATCAGTGAGCTGGGAGGGTGAGAGATGATCTCCTCCCAGGGCCAGAGCGAGAGATTGTGTTTTAGTGTTCACTTCTGGCCCGAGATCATCCTCTCCACTCACTTCCATCACCAGCATCACTGACTCTGCCTCACTAAATTTCCTTAGGAGGTTGAGGTGGTAAATTTGACGTGCCCCTCTCCTATCTGTCCATACTACCTCATAATCGAGATCCCCAACTTGCCGTGTGACCTCAAACGGTCCTTGTCACTTTGCAAGTAATTTAGAGCTCGACGTTGGAAGTAATACAAGCACTTTATCTCCCGGTGAAAATTTACATAAATTGGTTCCCCTGTTATACAGCTGGCTTTGTTTGTCCTGAGCCTGTAACATTTCTCCATAGATAGCCGCCCCAAAGTGTGGAGTTTTGTTGTCAGTTCCAGTACATATTGAATTTCATTTTTACTTTGCGAAGGTTCTTCCTCCCAAGTTTCTCTAAAAAGTCTAAGACCCATTGGGGCTGATATCCATAAAGAAGCTCAAAGGGGGAAAACCCTGTGGAGGCTTGCGGGACCTCGCGCACAGCGAACAAGAGAGGTTCCAACCATTTATCTCAATTTTTGGCGTCTTTGTGAACAAACTTACTGATCATGGTTTTTAAAGTGCGATTAAAACGTTCGACAAGCCCATCGGTCTGTGGGTGATAAGACGCTGGTATGAATCGATTTAATGCCCAACAATTCGTATAGCTTGCGTAACATTCATGACATAAACGGCATCCCCTGATCAGTGAGGATCTCTTTCAGAATCCCCACTCGGGAGATCAAACGAAACAGCGCGTCCGCAACACTGTTAGCAGATATGCTGCGGAGCGCCACTGCCTCAGGATATCGTGTTGCATAGTCCACCAGCACTAATGCAAAATGTTGCCCTCTTGCTGATCGTTCCAATGGCCCGATGAGGTCTATTCCAATTCTTTCGAAGGGGACCTGCATTAATGGAAGAGGGTGCAACGGCGCTTTTGGGGAGGCTGGGGGGGTTTTCCAGCTGGCATTCATGACAAGACGCGCACCACCTGCGCGCGTTCTCGTGAATGCCTGGCCAAAAAAATAGGGTCATGAGACGATTTAGTGTTGTTGTTTGCCCTAAATGTCCAGCCATAGGATTACAATGAGCCACCTGGAAAAGCTTTTCCCGGCGGCATTTTGGTACCAATAACTGTGTTGTATCTTCCTTTGTCTGAGTATCTTGTGTCACTCGATACAACCGGTATTTTATAATTGCAAAATAGGGATAGGAAAGCGCACGAGCAGGCTGGAGAGGTTGACCGTCGATACAACGGACCAGTTCAAAAGCATGTTTTAATGACTCATCCAGAGACTGTTCCAGAGGAAACTCATCACGCTCCGAGAGAATTAGCCTCTCGATGTCACTCGCTTCGTCTGGATAAGATCTCAGTGGTCCCCGTTCAGCCTCTCCCAACTGCACTAGTGCCCTCCTTTCCGGCTTCTTTGTTTCACAAGAGACATTCGCACATCCCAATAATTCACTAAAAGCAGGCCAATTAGTTCCCAGAATTAGCGGATGTCAGAGGTGCGGATTAACTGCAACCTCTACACTATGCTTTTTCCCCTTAAATTAGATAACAGCCGACATTAGAGGATATTTCACCACGTCCCCATGCACACACCGTACCTGAACCATGCAGCTTGTATCCAATGCCCCGGGCTGAATCAGGCTTTGATGGATAGAGGTTTGGTTACATCCTGAATCCACCAGAGCATGATAGGTACCCCCTTAATACTTACTGGTATTTGGTACTGAACAGCCTGATTGGGGACAGCCTGCGGGACCTCCGGGACCCGGATCAATGTCCCCACCTTCATAATGGGACACCTGTCAGTAAGGTGGTCCGGGTCCCCACAACGCCAACAGGCCAGCCCAGGCCTCCCCGCCGCCCTAGTGGCAGGAAGTGGATTAAGCGATTGGTGTGGAGAGAGTGGGGAAGCGGACGCAGCATCAGTCCCCATCATGGTCAGCCCCACCCCCCTGGGCGGAGCTCTGGGAGCGGCAGCATAGTCCTGACCTGAGCCACCATATGCCGCTGCCAATCATACAGATAATAATGCCAATACTATAGATAATAATGTCATCTAGATAGGCAGCGGCACATGCAGAATGGGGACGGAGAATACGGTCCATGAGTCGCTGAAAAAATGGCCGGTGCCCCAAACAACACGAATGGAAATGTAACAAATTGGTGCAATCCAAACGGCGTCTTTTCTTTTGATACCGGCGATAAGGGGATCTGCCAATATCCTTTCGATAAAACCAGTGTTGAATAAAAGCGAGCTGTACCTAGCCAATCAAGCAATTCGTCAACCCGTGGCATTGGATACGCATCGAATTTCAACACAGCATTTACTTTGCGGTAATCCACACAGAATCGAATCGAGCCATCTGTTTTAGGCACTAAAACTATTGGGCTCGCCCAATCACTGTTGGATTCTTCTATTACTCCCATTTCGAGCATCGCTTCCAATTCTGTCTGAACCACTTTTTTCTTGTGTTCAGGTAGCCGATACGGGTGGCTGCGCACCACCACACCTAGCTCGGTCTCGATATGGTACTGAATGAGATTCGTTCGACCGGGTGGGGCGGGAACTCATCAGAAAATTCTGCTTGCAACTTGGTCACATCAGTGAGCTGGGAGGGTGAGAGATGATCTCCTCCCAGGGCCAGAGCGAGAGATTGTGTTTTAGTGTTCACTTCTGGCCCGAGATCATCCTCTCCACTCACTTCCATCACCAGCATCACTGACTCTGCCTCACTAAATTTCCTTAGGAGGTTGAGGTGGTAAATTTGACGTGCCCCTCTCCTATCTGTCCATACTACCTCATAATCGAGATCCCCAACTTGCCGTGTGACCTCAAACGGTCCTTGTCACTTTGCAAGTAATTTAGAGCTCGACGTTGGAAGTAATACAAGCACTTTATCTCCCGGTGAAAATTTACATAAATTGGTTCCCCTGTTATACAGCTGGCTTTGTTTGTCCTGAGCCTGTAACATTTCTCCATAGATAGCCGCCCCAAAGTGTGGAGTTTTGTTGTCAGTTCCAGTACATATTGAATTTCATTTTTACTTTGCGAAGGTTCTTCCTCCCAAGTTTCTCTAAAAAGTCTAAGACCCATTGGGGCTGATATCCATAAAGAAGCTCAAAGGGGGAAAACCCTGTGGAGGCTTGCGGGACCTCGCGCACAGCGAACAAGAGAGGTTCCAACCATTTATCTCAATTTTTGGCGTCTTTGTGAACAAACTTACTGATCATGGTTTTTAAAGTGCGATTAAAACGTTCGACAAGCCCATCGGTCTGTGGGTGATAAGACGCTGGTATGAATCGATTTAATGCCCAACAATTCGTATAGCTTGCGTAACATTCATGACATAAACGGCATCCCCTGATCAGTGAGGATCTCTTTCAGAATCCCCACTCGGGAGATCAAACGAAATAGCGCGTCCGCAACACTGTTAGCAGATATGCTGCGGAGCGCCACTGCCTCAGGATATCGTGTTGCATAGTCCACCAGCACTAATGCAAAATGTTGCCCTCTTGCTGATCGTTCCAATGGCCCGATGAGGTCTATTCCAATTCTTTCGAAGGGGACCTGCATTAATGGAAGAGGGTGCAACGGCGCTTTTGGGGAGGCTGGGGGGGTTTTCCAGCTGGCATTCATGACAAGACGCGCACCACCTGCGCGCGTTCTCGTGAATGCCTGGCCAAAAAATAGGGTCATGAGACGATTTAGTGTTGTTGTTTGCCCTAAATGTCCAGCCATAGGATTACAATGAGCCACCTGGAAAAGCTTTTCCCGGCGGCATTTTGGTACCAATAACTGTGTTGTATCTTCCTTTGTCTGAGTATCTTGTGTCACTCGATACAACCGGTATTTTATAATTGCAAAATAGGGATAGGAAAGCGCACGAGCAGGCTGGAGAGGTTGACCGTCGATACAACGGACCAGTTCAAAAGCATGTTTTAATGACTCATCCAGAGACTGTTCCAGAGGAAACTCATCACGCTCCGAGAGAATTAGCCTCTCGATGTCACTCGCTTCGTCTGGATAAGATCTCAGTGGTCCCCGTTCAGCCTCTCCCAACTGCACTAGTGCCCTCCTTTCCGGCTTCTTTGTTTCACAAGAGACATTCGCACATCCCAATAATTCACTAAAAGCAGGCCAATTAGTTCCCAGAATTAGCGGATGTCAGAGGTGCGGATTAACTGCAACCTCTACACTATGCTTTTTCCCCTTAAATTAGATAACAGCCGACATTAGAGGATATTTCACCACGTCCCCATGCACACACCGTACCTGAACCATGCAGCTTGTATCCAATGCCCCGGGCTGAATCAGGCTTTGATGGATAGAGGTTTGGTTACATCCTGAATCCACCAGAGCATGATAGGTACCCCCTTAATACTTACTGGTATTTGGTACTGAACAGCCTGATTGGGGACAGCCTGCGGGACCTTCGGGACCCGGATCAATGTCCCCACCTTCATAATGGGACACCTGTCAGTAAGGTGGTCCGGGTCCCCACAACGCCAACAGGCCAGCCCAGGCCTCCCCGCCGCCCTAGTGGCAGGAAGTGGATTAAGCGATTGGTGTGGAGAGAGTGGGGAAGCGGACGCAGCATCAGTCCCCATCATGGTCAGCCCCACCCCCCTGGGCGGAGCTCTGGGAGCGGCAGCATAGTCCTGACCTGAGCCACCCCGCCCTCGGGGCGGGACTCGCAGAGAACCTGGCAGACGGGACCTAGGCTCTCTTGAGGTCGTCAACGACCAGGAGGTTCTGGACGGGCAACTGTTGGGCAGCCACCTGCGCCTCTCCAGACAGCAGTGGTATGAGGCGCACCGGCCATTGTTCCCGGGGCCACCCCCTGGCTTCTGCTGTTTTTTCAAAGAGCTCCAGGAACACTTCTGGGTCGTCAAGGCAATCCGAGTGTTTTTCATATAAAACAATGTTGGGGATGTGTTCCACCGCCGTAAAAGAGAGAGTGATAGGTTATAAATTTGATTTTAAGAGACAAAACAAGCAATTAAGAATCAGTTCGACAGAGCTGTAACTCAAACAGCACGGCAGCAACAAACAAGAAGACTGTAATGTTTCTGTTTGAGCATGAAAAAGGTCTGCAAAGTTACAAAGCACAAAGTCACTTCAGTTTCTGAACTCCCTGAAACGCCTTGATTGTAGTTTTGAGTTTTCTTCCAGGAACGAACACATCACAGTATTCCTTATTTAAATAATTCCAGCCCAACGCATATGCAAAATAAAAGGAATGAGGCCTGGTTGAGTTGTCTTAGAAGTTTTAGTGAGCAATCAGCATGGTATAATTTAAGGTACATCTTTGTGTCAGTGAGTGAGTGACCAGTGTGTACGTACAAGGTTGATGACTGCTGACTATTAAAAATAAAAGCTGAATATTACTTTATAAATAATATGTATTGTTTAAATTGTTACTGCCTTTAGTTATCATTTTGGAATAAATGTAAAAATGAGTAAAAACACTAACTTAATGAAATTTATACTTGGTTTTAATAAATAGAACATTACATAGTGTAAAAACAACAAAACAGAATTGTATTTGGTCTCTCTTTTTATGTAATGTTAACTTAAAATTGTGTAACAGGGACATAAATGAGGACTTGTATAATATATAAACTAAAAAAAAAAACCCTGAGAGTTGAGTCAAAGTTATTTTCTTTTGAGATCAACATAGTGCCACAAATGTTGTAAATAGAGATAAGCCTGAAACATTCCTTTGATTCTGATTAACAGTTAACTTGAACTACTTACTTATCTGAAGCAATATAAATCAAGTACAAAAGATAGTGAATCAGGATACTATAAAAGGAACATGAGAGGCTGTGAGGATGACAGAGCAAGAGCTGGAAACAAACATTAGTGAAGAATGTCTGTCGTCCAGCAGCAGGTAGATGGAGGACTCAATGAGAATGAGATCAGTCAACAGATCAGCTCTGAGGACGGAAGACAGAATCCACCTCAAACCGACACTTTGAGAGCTGAAGCTTAACTGACAGCCAACAATACTGTGATCGGGGCTTTCCTGACATCTATGCATCACTGAGAGAACTGACCACCTCCGTTACAGAGCAGAAAGAAAACATCAGAGAACTGACCGCCACCGTTACAGAGCAGAAAGAAAACATCAGAGAACTGACCGCCACTGTTACAGAGCAGAAAGAAAACAACAGAGAACTGACCGCCTCCATTACAGAGCAGAAAGAAAACATCAGAGAACTGACCGCCACCGTTACAGAGCAGAAAGAAAACATCAGAGAACTGACCGCCACCATTACAGAGCAGAAAAGAAACATCAGAGCTTTAGAGACGCAACTAAGAGAACAACAGACATTTATCCTGGAAAAGCTGAACAAGAAAGCTAATGGTACTTCACCAAAACATTCACTCTTTTATCAATGATCCTCAAAGTAAAACACCAATGCAATACATTGTATAGTGTAAATGTTAGTGTAAAGTTGAGTGTAAATTGTGTTATCTATTACAATAATCAGTGTAAATGTCATTTAACAGAATCTTTATTCCTTCACAGAAATTTTGAGTCAAGTGGAGGAGTTGAGAAAGGAAAATAGAGGTAAAAGTGTGCTTGTTAAATGATAAAATCACTGTTAAATTCAGTGTATACATTCTCAGTTTAATACAGTAATATATCACAATACTGCTTATGTTTTTCAACAACAGACAGAGAAATAGCTTTTTCAGCTGCACTGACACAATCGAGCAGTGAATATATCGGTCCTTTTTCCACTGAAATCACACTAACATACAGGAACGTCTTCACAAACATAGGGAATGCCTACAACCCAATTACAGGTAATTATCAATGAAACTGAGTCATAAAACTCAGTTTATAGTAATGAAAACCTTCTGCTCCATTCAGATCTCTCTGCAGTTGTGTAATGTGGATAAGAGAATTAGGAGCCGTTTACACAACAACAGTTTCAACTAAAAATGGTAAACTTTGAGTTTTGGACGTTTATTCACAGGACAACAGAGTTCTGGGGACAAAGTTGTTTACAAAAAAGTTGTTTACAAACACTTTCAAAGTTAAAGTTTTTGGAAACAATACTGTTATCGTCTCCATGTAAACTACAAAAATGTGAATTTGTGAAAATGGTGATGTCATGCGTATTATGTGTTCAGTCTATAGATGTTTAGTGTTTCTATACAAAGTGACATCGCCAACTACTGGCCTGATAGCAGAATACAGTGTTTTTAAGTCATTTCCACGGATCTGTGTGAACAGGGATTGTTTTGACAACGTTGTTGTTGGTACGCGAGAAACAAAAAGAAAAAACTTGTCTGTTTTAGGACATTGTTGTTGTGTAAATGTATCCTGAAATGATCTGCCATCTTTCAAAATTATTACACAGTGTGTTTGGTAATTAAGTAATAATACAGAAAATGGCTGATTATGTGTCTCTTGTTATTTGATTTAGGTATTTTCACAGCCCCGCTGAAAGGAGCGTACATGTTCAGAATCTCTGTATTTGGTCACGGCCCTGCATCAGGTGCAGCCATTTATAAGAATGGAGAGAAGGTGGTTATAGCATATGATAATCAGCCTCAGTATGATTTAAACTCCTCAAATGGAGTTGTGTTGATCCTGAAGGTTGGAGATGTTGTCTATGTTAAACTTTGGCCTAACACGAAGATATTTGATAGCGAGAATAACCACAGTACTTTCAGTGGTTATCTACTGTTTCCCTTAAAATAACAGGAGATTTGAAGAATGTGATTCCAGTAATTCTGAACCTTCAGTGTATGACTTGAGATGAAAATCATGAAGAATCAATAACATATAAATCTGTATTAATGAGAACTAATGTGGGTTTGAAATTTGCTTTAGATTACTGTATAAAAGTCTGAGCTGTTTATGTAACATTGTATAAAGAGTTTCAGCACTGAGACAGACGGGACATGAATATCACGTGACTCAAAAGTAGGGCTATCACGATTCCTTGATTAAATATGAGTACTCTATTATTTTTTTTAAAAAATCCTCAATTGCAATTTACCTGTGTCGAGTAATGTCGAGTTTACTCTGCATGATTTTCAAACTCCTCAGATCACTGTTCTTTTCACACTGCACCACTATCTGGGACAGCATTCAATAACTGCTGTGTGCACACATGGATTGGCGACAGAGGGTTACATATTACATGACTTTACAATAGGAAGAATTGCTGACACCTCTGTCTGGTCTTAAAACTATGTTCCACAACTAAACACACGAGCAGTGATAAGGGAACAACACAAGGACATGTGTGAGATCGAAATTGTTATTAAAAATGTTAGCCTGCAAGAACACAATGTTGTGCTTTTTGTAAAATAAAGAAAACTAACATGATGTGTGATCTCTCGTCTCCCTCTGAACGAAGTCCAATCTGATAGTTCTCAGAAAATGAACTGTAACTTATGAATACTAATGACAAAAAAAATGACACTTATGTCTAAAGAAACATTGAAATGTCAGGTTTTGAATCGTGCAAGTCGAATCGAAAACAAACATTCTGTGTTTATGTAATCTGTATGAAAAGAGAGCCATGTCAGAAGTCCGTGATTCAGCTCATTATCCGCTAATGCGGCCACGCCCGCGGAGTGAGCGCTATTCAGAGGCAATACTTGTATGCATTGTCTCAATCATGTATTTATTGTCTTGAAAAGTGTTTATTTGGATGTTAAAGCCATGGTTAGCGATCTCTAGAAGACATGCCGTTAGTTCCCGGTTCCTTTTCTTCTTTATATGAATTTGTGGCCTAAAGGTGTACAGAGCGCCCTCCGGCTGCATAATAGAATACCATTATTTTAAATTGTAATAATATTTCACAGTATTGCTGTTTATGATGAGCTGAGACATTATTACAGAGGGTTTTTTTTCACAGCCTACCTGACTGAAAGGCCTCATTAATATGTAAGTCATTACAGGTCATTATTATGTGATTATTTTGTCTTCTCAGGTGAGAATCACCCATTATTCATGATGATTCACACCTCCACGCATACTGTTTCTTGACAAAAAGTGTCTTACAAAAACTAAATCAATATATTGATTTATATGAAGGAGTAGGCAGCATAATTTTTACATAATTCTGAAGCAAAAACTCTAGTCTACAACTTCCAATATGCAGAAGTCTTGTGAACACAGATTTAATATACTTTTTTGGCCTTATTTCAGTAACTTAAGTTTTTTGTTTTTTCAATAACCACCCATAAACATTATTCCTTCAAAAATACAAACATGTACATACATGTTCCTCACATATTATGGTAGCCTAGTTTGTGCTGAATACAGTGTAATGACACTTTTGTCATTTATATGTTTATGAACAACTGAAAAAAGCACAAATGTCAGGGCATGTCAAAACTTCTCCAAGCCCCAAATCAGCCTCAGACTCCAGAGGGTTAAGACACTGTTTGCAAATCTCACCCACTCTTTTTGCAAAACTCTAAACACATTCTTACTCACTAAAACACATTTTGCACTGTGTTGCAAAATGGTAAATACATGTGGCAAAAGTTAAACAACTGTATAAAATATAGGTCAGTTCAGAGTGCACAGGTGACACAGGTGCTGAATGATGATACCAACAATAGATGGAAACAATCTGAAAAGTAGAGGAGGAAGAGTATGTGTAAAGGCCAGAACACACCAGGCCGACGCCGACGAACTAGTGGAGACGAAAGCAGACTGCGGGGTTTGCTCATGTCGGCAGCGTCTGTGTCCAAAGTTGTCCTGCCACACCAAACGGATGCTAAACAGCCGACGGCCAAGCAGCACATCAGTTCTGCACCTGCGTGATATGAAATGCCTTTCCAAAACAGCAGGCGGCAGTAGCTGAACAGCCAATCAGAATGATCATATGGCCCGATGAGGTCCAACGCAAACAAAGCCGACGAGGACCAACTTTCTTCGACGAAGAAAAACTGCCCAACGGCCGACCGTTGGCTTGGTGTGTTCCTGCCTTAAGAGGATGATGAGGAGAAAGAGCAAGGGGTGTGGAGACAAGGCTGTCAAGGCTGGATCCGGCAGAGGTTTTTCCCTTTGCCTGGCAAGAGACGACATTGCTTGTGATGTAGAAAATGTCCTCAACAATATTCAATAATATTCAACAATATTATTGATCTGACAGTATGACATTATAGGATGAGAACTGAACTAAGCTAGCCTAGATGATGACATCACTGTTTTCTGCAGAACTGCTTTATAGAGGAAAATAATTACAGTAATTGACATAATAATTGATGGTCTTTACAATGTAAGTGAATCAACACTGAACTGACTTCAGCTGAACAATGACACTATTTTCTTTTAGAGCTGTACAGCCAAAATTAACCCTCTTTGCATTACTGATCATCATGTACCTGTTATCACTGTAAAGCTGCTTTGACTATACTAGACTATACTAGACTAGACTAGTATCTGTGTAGTATAAATTGCAATTGAAATAAAGGTGACTTGACTTGATTTAGGCCGGTCCCAACATGAAGACGTGAAGCTGAAGCAGAATGAATCTCACACTGACTCTGAACTATGTTTTTTTGTGTACTGTATCATGCTTTTCATTTAGAGTTTTCTTTGACCTTTTAGTCATTTGAATTTAGACTGCTGTATGTTTGCAGTATGTAAGTACTGTATATACAGACATTCAATACTATATAATATTGAATATAATACTGTACTTGCAGTACATACAGTATACTTTAAATTCACATTACTTGTGATTTCTATACATTTTATGTAATGGCAAAATGTGTTTACTGTGTTACAATATACTTTTTTTCTGTAACCTCATGTTCTGGATGTTGTGTTTTCCATTTTTTAATGTAGTGTCTAATGAATGATCTGGAGTGTTTATATATTGTTTAATGTGTGTTTGATCTGAAAGCTTTGTTTGATTTTGCCATAAGAGTCAGAGGTTTTGTGAAATTAGTTTGAAGATTGGATTTGTGTTTAATGTTTTGAGAAAATGAGTGATGGTTTCAAGAAATGTTTTAGCAATTGTGAAATACTGTAATCGCTTGACAGCCCTAAATAAAACATAAATTTATGGAAACTGTCACAACAAAATCAGTAATTTAAAAAAATGATCATCACCTAAAAAAATAAAAAATAAAAATGGGTCTGATAAATATATCATGAGTCCTTCAAAGCAAACATTGTTGGGGAAATATTCATGAAAATATGAGGAAAAGAAAATGCCACAATGTCTCGTTATTCTCTTATTTATTTCTGTAGGATGAAGAGATACACATCAAGAATCAATAACAAGGTACACTTAAAAAAGTATTATTAAACATTCTAGCGTTACTGCTTTAACAAAACACTTATGAGTATGGCTGTCACTTAATGATTATTTTGGTAATCAATCAATTATTTTGATGATTAATCAAATAATCTGATTAAAAAAAAAGTGGTGATAAAAATAGACCAAGCAAACAATAGCCTTTAAAATGAATTAAAATACTTAAATAATAATAATAATAATAATAATAATAATGAGGCAATAATATTTGGTATTAGAAGCAAGTAGTCATATGTTTTTTTAGGACAACACTTCTAAAATACTTAAAGGGTTAGTTCACCCAAAAATGATAATTCTGTCATTAATTACTCACCCTCATGCCGTTCCACACCCGTAAAACACAAATTAAGATATTTTTGTTGAAATCCGATGGCTCAGTGAGGCCTTCATAGGGAGCAATGACATTTTCTCTCTCAAGATCCATTAATGTACTAAAAACATATTTAAATCAGTTCATGTGAGTACAGTGATTCAATATTAATGTTATAAAGCGGCGAGAATATTTTTGGTGCGGCAAAAACAAAAACAAAATAACGACTTATTTAGTGATGACCGATTTCAAAACACTGCTTCAGGAAGCTTCGGAGCACAATGAATCAGTGTATCGAATCATGAATCGGATCTCATGTCAAACTGCCAACGGCTGAAATCACGTGACTTTGGCGCTCCGAACAGCTGATTCGACACACAGATTCATTTATGATCCGATGCTTTCTGAAGCAGTGTTTTGAAATCGGCCATCACTAAATAAGTCGTTATTTTGTTTTTTTTTGGTGCACCAAAAATATTCTCGTCGCTTTATAATATTAATATTGAACTACTGTACTCACATGAACTGATTTAAATGTTTTAGTACCTTTATGGATCTTGAGAGAGGAAGTGTCATTGCTCCCTATGTAGGCCTCACTGAGCCATCGGATTTCAACTTAAATATCTTAATTTGTGTTCTGAAGATTAACAAAGGTCTTACGGGTGTGGAACGAAATGAAGGTGAGTAATAAATGACAGAATTTTCATTTTTGGGGTGAACTAACCCTTTAATATAACATACATAATGTACAAAAAGTTGACTGTTTATATTATGTATTTAAATAAATGCCTGCAGAGGGCGCCAATAGCCTGGTGATTGTTACACTTTATGGCAGATCAAATCCTTGTTTAATATTATTGGCCAAATGACATTTAATTTAAATTCACTTAATCTTTAATATTTGGCCACGTTTTTATGATAGAAATTCAGAGCGAAGGTTTAAACTTTAATTTTGAAACCACGATTAACAGTTTGCATATTTAGGGGTGTAAAAATCACATTCCGGGGGTAAAATCCACTTTTTGGCGGGGTTCCCCTATGGTAAAATTTGCATTTCAGGGACTAAATATCATGTTAGTCCTGGGACACACTAGATGATTTTCAAATCTTAACCGATTTTAAAACTGTATGAC
Source organism: Chanodichthys erythropterus (assembly GCF_024489055.1). Classification (NCBI taxonomy): domain Eukaryota; kingdom Metazoa; phylum Chordata; class Actinopteri; order Cypriniformes; family Xenocyprididae; genus Chanodichthys; species Chanodichthys erythropterus. Next base: position 36,981,453 of record NC_090228.1, on the reverse strand, counting down.
CACAGACATAATGACAGTTTCAACTGATTTTTAACATTATAATCCAAAAATGTTTGATATTTACGATTTGAGATTGGCGTCGCTCCATCTCAATCAGGAGCAGTTAAATAATCGTAATGACACACCACACAATAGAGGATTTTTTGGACAAAAAATTATTTGCTACAAGCCTCAAATTATGACACGCCCCTGCAATGGTTCAGGAGTGCAAATCAAGCTTAAAATCTTCTAGTGTGTGGGCACCATTATTTGGGGTTGCTTCAACCCATGGACATGACACTATGATATGCAGTTTTTCAAAGGTTTTAATATATCATGCATCCTTACAAAATCATCCAATACTGTGGTTCATGGATTCTCTTCCATAGATATGATTAATTTTAAACAGAGAATACAATTTAATCAAGGAGTCATGACAGCCCTACATTTGAGTCACATGTGATATTCGTCCTGTCTGTCTCAGTGCTGAAACTCTTTATACTAATTTACATGAATACAGCTTATGCAGATTTCAAACACACATTAGTCCTCATTAATACAGGTTCATATGTTAATGATTCTTCATGATTTTATCTTAGATCATACACTGAAGGTTTAGAATTATTGGAATCACATTTTGCTGTTATCTTAAGGCAGTGGTTCTCAACCGGTGGGGCGCGGACACTCTTCCAGGGGGGCGCGAGTAGGCTAAACTACTCACTAAACTACTGTCATAAAAAGTTATAGTTTTGCATATACATAACTCCTGCATAAAAATTAAAATGAGTTTGGACTGATTTAAAAAAAGTTTTGAACAAATTTGATTGTATAGAATAAAATAAAATAATGTATTAAATAGATTTTCTTGAAAAAAACACACATATAAATATGCTAATTAGGCTTCTGGAGTCGTTTTTTGTGAGAGAATTTTACTTCCGCATTTGAAAAATGCCAAATCGGACGTGACGTCACTGAAGGGAGCGCGATCAATATAAACTATAGGGAAACAATGGATCACAATGACAGTTTGGACGCTGAGGAAATTGTAAATGTTTATTCATACTCGTATCACAAACCACAGCCATACAATTAGCCTGCTATGTGTTTAAGAGAGCAGGGACAGGCCAGAATTAGACAGAATAACGGTCAAAAGAGACAAATTGAGCTGTTGTGTAAGGAGAAGCAGTGGAGAACAGGGCAGCGACCGACGTTAGCTTAGCTAACGATATGTGCTCAGACCACAATATTGTACAGATTATTATCATGAATCAGGCAATAGCAAAGCTATTGGTCATCTAGGACTAACGTCATTGATTACTAATAACAGAATCTAATAAACCTTGATCAGGCCTATGTCACACGCGTTAATATCCGTCCACACTAAAGTTACGTGATGCCGTGACGCCATGATTATGTAGTTGTGTGAACTTGAATGTATACGTTTACAGTATATACATGGCATGAATGAAATTGGAGTATTTACATTACCAGCACATAATTCAAAACTGTTTTGTGTAAGTGTGAGACTGTATGCATGTGTACATTATTTGTATTCATCAGTGTTGAAATTGATTCAAGTAAAAACGGTGAAGAAGCATTGCGTGTGTAAGTTTATTCATTTAATATCATTATTTAAAGTAGTATTACAATGTTGAACTCCATCATATCGCCAGGATGATAATCCTCCGCTCTATAATGAACACGTTTTTCGAAGCAGATGCAGAAATTAAGTCCGTCTCTTCACCTGCACAAAACACACCCCGGCACGGAAGATAGCAGCGTCCTTTTTCTTGTTATTAAACCTCTGTACTCGAAGTTTGTGCAACCTCCACAAACACAATAATTTACCATGACGATGATAAATAGAATACAAAAACTACAGAAAACACACTGATTCACGATGGCTGTCACTGAATACCAGCCTACTCTGCACTGAGTCAACACAGAGCTCGGCGATCGACTCCCTTGAGTGACGTAAAATGACGCAACGTTGAAAAAAAACGTTTTTTACAGAGACCGTCACTTTATCTACTAAATTCATGCCCTTATGTCCTGCAAAACATTTTTAAACCCTGCAGTACCTTTTTATATGGTATTTTTGTACAAGGTTATATATTCATCTAAAAAAAAAATGTTTAACCTGCAATATGCACTTTAAGCGAGTCATTGAGTCGTCATTGAGTCGTTGTTCAAAACACTGAATCATTCAAAACACGATTGAGTGTTGCTGTGAGATGTTGTGATCTTTGTTTGGATTCATCGGATCTATTTTCGCTGCTAAAATAGACCAAAACAGTCATTATTTCGTCTAAAAAAAAATATTTCATCTCACATAGACAACATCTCTAACCTCCAGGATCAACACAACTCCATTTGAGGAGTTTAACACATTCTGAGCCTGATGGGCATACAGGTCCTTCTCAAAAAATTAGCATATTGTGATAAAAGTTCATTATTTTCCATAATGTAATGATAAAAATTAAACTTTCATATATTTTAGATTCATTGCACACCAACTGAAATATTTCAGGTCTTTTATTGTTTTAATACTGATGATTTTGGCATACAGCTCATGAAAACCCAAAATTCCTCAAATTAAATTAAAAAAATTAGCATAAGACACAGAAAGAAATTTCTGAACGAATAGGCTGTTCCCAGAGTGCTGTATCAAGGCACCTCAGTGGGAAGTCTGTGGGAAGGAAAAAGTGTGGCAAAAAACGCTGCACAACGAGAAGAGGTGACCGGACCCTGAGGAAGATTGTGGAGAAGGACCGATTCCAGACCTTGGGGGACCTGCGGAAGCAGTGGACTGAGTCTGGAGTACAAACATCCAGAGCCACCGTGCACAGGCATGTGCAGGAAATGGGCTACAGGTGCCGCATTCCCCAGGTCAAGCCACTTTTGAACCAGAAACAGCGGCAGAAGCGCCTGACCTGGGCTACAGAGAAGCAGCACTGGACTGTCGCTCAGTTTTGCATGTCATTCGGAAATCAAGGTGCCAGAGTCTGGAGGAAGACTGGGGAGAAGGAAATGCCAAAATGCCTGAAGTCCAGTGTCAAGTACCCACAGTCAGTGATGGTCTGGGGTGCCATGTCAGCTGCTGGTGTTGGTCCACTGTGTTTTATCAAGGGCAGGGTCAATGCAGCTAGCTATCAGGAGATTTTGGAGCACTTCATGCTTCCATCTGCTGAAAAGCTTTATGGAGATGAAGATTTCGTTTTTCAGCACGACCTGGCACCTACTCACAGTGCCAAAACCACTGGTAAATGGTTTACTGACCATGGTATTACTGTGCTTAATTGGCCTGCCAACTCTCCTGACCTGAACCCCATAGAGAATCTGTGGGATATTTTGAAGAGAAAGTTGAGAGACGCAAGACCCAACACTCTGGATGAGCTTAAGGCCGCTATCGAAGCATCCTGGGCCTCCATAACACCTCAGCAGTGCCACAGGCTGATTGCCTCCATGCCACGCCGCATTGAAGCAGTCATTTCTGCAAAAGGATTCCCGACCAAGTATTGAGTGCATAACTGAACATAATTATTTGAAGGTTGACTTTTTTTGTATTAAAAACACTTTTCTTTTATTGGTCGGATGAAATATGCTAATTTTTTGAGATGTTTTTTTTTTAATGTTTTCATGAGCTGTATGCCAAAATCATCAGTATTAAAACAATAAAAGACCTGAAATATTTCAGTTGGTGTGCAATGAATCTAAAATATATGAAAGTTTAATTTTTATCATTACATTATGGAAAATAATGAACTTTTATCACAATATGCTAATTTTTTGAGAAGGACCTGTATATACAAGTGATTAAGTAGGGGGAGGCTATGGCAGAGTTACGTTATCTTATGGAAAGATAAACTGTTTTTCTGAAAATAATAAGGTGAAGAACATTATTAAGCATCAAACAAATAAATGAAAGATTATTTGTTATTAAAGTATTAGTTCACTTCCAAATGAAAATTAGCCCAAGCTTTACTTACTCTCAAGCCATCCTAGGTGTATATGACTTTCTTGTTCCTGATGAACATAATCGAAGAAATATTAATAAATATCCTGACGCATCCTAGCTTTATAATGGCAGTGATAGGGATCAATGAGTATGAGCTGATGAAAATGCTTCCATCCACATCCATTCATCATAAATCTGTTCTCCGGGGGAATAATAAAGGCCTTCAGAAGCGAAGCGAAGCAATGCGTTCGTGTGCAAAAAAAAAAAAAAAACATATTTAAACAAGTTAGGAAATCCAATATCAAGCTTCCGCCAGACCGCCTTTCCTACACGTTACAAAGAAAGAGTAAACTTCCTACTTTGTAACAATTACACTTTTTTCCGTAAGTTTAGTAGGGAAGGCACAAGATGTAGCGTAATCTTTGTGAACTGCAAGAGGTATGCACTTTCTGTGTGTTCTCTATGTTCTTTAGACTACTGAGAAGTGCACACGCAAAACCAAAATGGCTGTTTACCAATTAGTGGCCAATTTCAAAGTACAATGGATGTTTTTCTTAAAGGTGCTAAAGAGGATGTTTTGTTTTATACATTTTTGCAATTTTACTTGAAACTGTCTTTACTAACTGATAAAAGACTATTTATTAGGTGCACTGAAAGGAATAGTATTAATATACATCATCTGTGCACGAGGTAGGGCCTTAAAAACATCAGCCAATCGCGTAAACGATTGGCCCTCTGGCTTGTCAATCACTGCCATGACGTTCCTTGTGAGTGACGTGTGCGGCTGCGCGCTCCAGTAACTTTCCACAGGCGCCGCATGCAATGTTTTTGTCCGGAGACAGGAGTAACAACTGCAGATTATGAGTTACCTGCGGTGAGTCCGACATAATGAATCCACTAACACGACACAGCCAATGCCGGTGGTAAACACTCGTGTTCCAATACTCGTGCACGAGTTTTGGGAGGCGTTCCCTCGAAATGAGCTGTGAAGGAGGGGGGTTGTTCTTACGCATGCGCTCATTTCAAAAACTCACTAACAGTCTTTGGTTTCTCAGTCGACGAAAAGATCCTCTTTAGCACCTTTAAACAGACTTGCTGAAAGCATGAAGGCCCACCCCTAAACCAAGCCCCCAGTGGATTAGAGCAAATCAGGTAAAGTGGTTGTAAAACCAATAATGGTTTGACATGCCCGACTGATTGAGAAACACCCACTAGTGTTCTACAGAGACACACACCTGCATGATCTTGTGCTCATCCACTACAAATCACTGTTAGTTCAATATCACTGTCTCCACCCATATGTGCTGTCGACTTTCATCACAATTTCAATTCTGATCCAACACACTTTAAACATTGAAATGTCATTCTCAACCCAAATGATGGTTTGGATTAAAACAAAACTTCTCTGAAAAGGCAGGAACGAGAAGCTGCTCTTTATCAGCGCTATGGGAATGTATTTAGTCATTACCTAGGGTGACCAAACGTCCTGTTTTCCCAACACAGTCTCACCCCCTACTCGTCAAATGTCTGACGCATGGTCAGTAGACCCTGGCGTCACTTTTTAACGCACTGGGTATACCTTTGGCGTTATTTTTCGACGTGCAGGGTAGTCCGATAGACTTCTATAGAACTCAACAGCGTTGAAATTTGACGTCTTGGGTCAGCACACCGCAACCCGTTGTCTGCCTTATGGGTCGACACTACAATAAATAAAAATAAAAAAGGAATAGGCTACAAAAAATGATTTAGTAAGCATTTTAAGTAAGCATTTTAAGAGTTTTATTGTCATAGGTAGGACACTGCTTTAATTATAGCATGCTGGATAACGTTTTTATCGGAGGTTTGTTGATTTTAATAAATGTATATAATATGCTACGATTGAGTTCAATTAATCTTTTTTTTGTTGTTGTTTTATTAAATCCTCTAAATTAATAACGCTGACGTCAACGTATGGGCGATCCCAAGGTCCATTGCGATTTTACACTCGGTAAGTAGAAGGGTTAACGTTAATTAATAGAGATGGATTACACATCAAAAACTGTTGAATCAGGACAAGAAGTTGTGTTTAGAAACTTTAGATTTGTAAGGTGGCCATTTCTGATGACTGATGATATTTCTGATGATATTTCTGATAAAAATATAGCTTTCTGCACCACATGTGCGGGCTAGCAAAGTTAGCTAATTGAATTCAAGTTCATTTTTTGTCGCAGATAATCATGTAAGGTACAATTATTGGGGAATGTAAGATTTTCATAATGAGACATACTGTAAGTGTTAGCTGTAATGTATGTCTGCGTTGGGATTCTTCTTGTGGTTGTGTGTCGTTGCTCTTTGCCCAGTGTTTTGTGCCCATTTATACACATGCTAGTCAGTGTAACTTATAACTGTACTAATGAAAGCATAGACATGAAAATAAAGCACATTAACAAATTAAATCAGTGTTAACTAAAAGCTTGTATTCTAAACTACTATGAATGCTGAGGGAGGTTTTTGATTAAAATCATCACAGGGAAAAGGAAATAATCCAGTTAAAGAAATGTGTTTCCTTGTTAATACAAAAGTATAATTAATAACATAAACAGATTTAAAAATGGCACTGATTATCAACCAAACTGGCATTGTGAATAGTTGGTATCAATATCAGCCATGAGTGTCAAGATCAGTCCATCCATATCTAGTGAGATATTGTATTGTGAGTTTGCAGGCAACACCCAGGCCTACAGTATTCTGGCCTAATATTTATATAAGCACCCACAGACCTCCTCCACCACATCCCAAAGCATGGGCAAACTAGACCAACGTTTTCTCAAGTTCTTAAGTATTTTTATAGTTGTATGTAGCATGATCTTCAAATCTGAATTTATATTCTTTCCCTTCTCTCAACAGGTCCCCTAGTCCCTTCATCATTTACTTTAAAACTTCAGCTTCGTTACAAAGCAAAAACAAAGGCACTTTTTAGAGCCACGTTTGTCTAGTTAATTGTTGTCAGTCCATCTGGTTCTCTGTTGTTCTTGCTCTTTTGCTCTTCCCCCCTATCCCTTTAGTGTTGTCTTGTTTGTCCTTGTTCATCATGAGTGACCATTCCAATTTCGAACAGGTCCTTAATGAGCTTGATGAGCTTGTTGAACATTCTAAATTAAATTATGAACTCAAGACCTTGGAAGATTTCATCAATAAGATGCCGGGAGAACAGGAGGCAGCACCATCCACCAGCCATCAACCTGTCAGGTGGCTGAAGAGAGACAGTGATGGAAATGTTGTCTATGCCAGACCAAGATCATCCCGAAACCAAACAGGTCAGTTTTCTTTTTTCAGTCATATTACTTAAAGGAGAACTCCTGTGATTTTTCACATATATCTAAAACGGAGATATAGATTTTTTTACCACTTGGGATTGAATACACGAATCAGTAACGTGTCTGGTATGAGATATGAGGTTTTTATTACATACTCATCCAAAGTGGTATAGACAACGAAATTGGGCCAATAGAAGTTTGTATCATTGTGTGGAATAAAATGAGCTTGTCAAAATCTATGGAATTGTAATGCTTTAAAGGTTGATTTGGGTTTTATTTTCTGCTACAGCTACTAGTCACAGCTACAGTCGTAAGACTGGTGCTCATACTAGGATGTTGGACAGCAGCATTGAGATGACCAACTACTGTCCTCCTGACACTGTTGGTATGTTCTTTATTTTGTCTCTATTAGTTCATTATGTTTATAGATTCTAATAATTAGAATGTAAATTACATGTTTTTGCGTCAGAATAGCCGACAACATCCATGTTGCACACTCTGATAGTGTAGAAAATTGTTTTTAAATACGATGTACTATTTTAACAGAGACTTTCCTTAAAGAGCTAAACCACTCACAGGGTGATGACTTGGATGATCAGGAAACGGCACCAGCACCACCACGAGCTTCCTCAGACTGGTCTACTCGAAAAAGTCTCCTCTCAGAGAGGTGGGAGAAAGAGAGACCCTGTCTGGTGAATACCATGGTGGCACAACAAAATGCGACAACTCAGATCTGCCAACAATGTGGCAGCAGTCCAGCTGCTGTCCGTTGTCGTGACTGCCGACCACAACCATTCTTCTGTGCTGATTGTGATGTTAGTATACACCGAAACCACGTGTTCCACAACAGGGATGCAACGATAGCTGGATTCTTTCAGCCATTGCCTCCAACAACCTGTGTCGTGGAGAGGGCTCTTTCCCAGTGTGGTAAGCTGTATTTCTTTTTTTTCTTTTTTCTTTTGAGTGTCCCATTTAGGGCTGCACAATTATTGCAATCGTAATTGCAAACATGATCCAATGCAACTGCCTAATGGTAAAATCTGCAAATAACCATGAATAGGTGACATTTGACTTTTATATTCACGTCATCCTCCTTGACTGTGCAACTTCTGGTTGGTGGGTGTGCGTAATGTGTGAAGGGTACAAAAATTCTGATTGGTGAACTTCAGTCGGTCAGTGGGTGTTTGTCTTCTTGTACACTGGCTGTGCTTCCCTATAAGAGGTGGCACAAATTAAAGAGACATTTGGAATATTGAACTGAATCAAATCATTCACATTAAAAAATCATTGGAAATGGTAATCGCTTTATCTGTCAGAAAAAGCACAATTATATATTGTGCAGCCCTAGTCCCATTCTCAGTTTATTTAAATAACTTCACAGTATAATAGGCTTCACAGGAATCTGTTGAGTACTTTCTCTGAAACACACTTAATGACCTTTTATCTTTTAAAGCTTTTCAAATCATTGATTTAAAAAAAAAAAAAAAAATCATTACAGAATACTTCCCAGTTAGTACATAGGATGATGCATGTCTTTAATCCCTGCATATGATGTGTCTTTCAGTGTGTATTGTGCCGTTGGAGATGCCCGAGAAAATATGTAGTTGTTCTCCAGGATCGTTGAGTGTCAACCCAGGAAAAGTTGTTGCTGTGGTTACAATGAATGGTAAGAATAAAATGAACTTAAGGGAACATTCCCAATCAAGTGGCTGTAGCATCCATATCACATTGTGGGCAAAGTGCTGATAGGGACCTGGGTTGGACTTTAACCTGATTCCACCCCATAGGGCTCTCCCTTGTCCTATTTGAATAAAAAAACAAGGCTGTGCTATTGGCTTTGTAAATGTGTCCTGATCTATTTCTATTCAAATGTTCCCTATAGTGGTCTGAGCTGGGCAGGGTTTTCAGTCCTGCATCCCCCCGTTCCCACAATATTCTGTCCCGTTCCGCAATAATGTGACGGTTTAGTCCCGCTCCCGCCCGCATCTATAACCTTATGTGCATCTCCCGCCTGTGAAAGACCGCAGGATAGGCAGGAGGGATGTTCAGTTTTGTGTTCTGTCTCACGAAAGAGGCACTTGACAACTGAGAAAGACTGCCAGATGTCTGATTTTAAGTTTCTTGGTTCTGAATGTACTACATGGGTGATAGTAATGTAGGCTACTTTTCTTTAGAAATTCACAAATATCTGAAGTAGCCCAGTGGTGTCCTCTTCTTCTGTCATGCTTTCAATTTAAAGTTTCAACAACGGAGCAGCAGGAAAGAATTGAAACCACGTAAACAACACTGTCAGTTAGGCTGCTTAAACCTCTTTTTTTATCTTTTTTTTTTATTGCTGCCTAATAGATTATCTAACTATAATTACATACACTACTTTCTCATTTGTATATGTTGTTTTAAACACATATTTCATTTGCAGAAGTGCAGTGAATCATCTGTTCCTCCCGCACCAGCAAACACACCAGTCCCGCATAGAGCTTTCAAAACCTGTCCCGCGCTGCAGTCTTTTGTGTCGGGACATGTGGGAGGTGCCTCTAGTTCCCAATGCATTTGTTGTGCATAATCCAATGTGTTCTTGATTTTTCCAGGACGATATGATCTCAGTATGCCTGAGATGAAATGCGAGGCATGCAAAGCCACTTGGAGCGCTGGAGTGGATGACCTGGTCCGAAATGACTACTGGCCTGCTACCCTTCACTTTTCCACGGTGTACGCTACAGATGTGTTTTGTTCATATGAAGAGTTGAAGATGGCAGCACCAGGACTGTCCTGCCAAGCATTTTTAAGAATGCTTGATCAACGAACTGTCCGATTTGGCCGTGTGAGTATTAGTGGTGGGAATCACTAACAACTAGTACTAGTATTGACGTGTATCACAGAATGACTATGGTGACATTATCAGCACATTGATTATTATAATTGGAGCATGTTGATGATATCAAAACACAGTGATTCAGCTGTACTTGATACATCTATAGAACATCATCTAAGATTCAAAGTCTTTGTGTAAAAACTACCGCTCAGTAAAAAATCTAAATTCGTACACTACATGTACAAAAGTATTGGAGCAATTTATCAACTCAATCACTCAAAACATTAGACCTGTTGTATAAGATCAAGTAGTGATGTCCTTGTCACATTCTAGTCATGCAGTTTGCATTCAGAAAAAAAAAAATAGGTCCATAAAGACATGGTTGGTTAAGTTTGCAGTGGGAGTTGAGTTTGCTGTGGAATTTGTCATTTTTTTTTTTTTTTTTGGAGACTTTGGTCGTGATGTTTTCCAAAAGATTTCCAATGATGCACTGGGCTGCCTGTGATGAGCAGCTGCCTGTGGAGGCTCGATGCTGGAGGATTTGGTGTCACCTTTGACCTTATTAACTTTAGTTAACTTTACTGTGAATTATGTTGACATGTTTTACTGTTCTGAAACAGACTGGGAAGATCACAGCAGACAGCTTCAGAAAAAGCTTTTTGGAGTGGGAGGCTGTTAGATTTGAGGTGGATAAGATCTGCAGGGAGGAGCATTTTGTCTGTCCTGCGTGCACCCCAGACATGCTTGCTGTTTCTGTGGATGGAAATCGCAAGCACTACCGCTTTAAGAATGCAGCAAGGTACTTACAAAATGTGTGTAATTTGCAGTGTTGTTAAAGTAACCTTTGCTGTGTCATATTGAAGGTCAATGTGTACCTTTCTTTCATTTAGATCTGAAGAACAAGCCTTATTTGATGGCATCTTCATTGCAAAAGATGATGAAGTAGAGAGATTTGTGGATTACATTCATTCTACCACCAACCATGTAAACTTGTTGTATAATATTTCTAAAAACACCACCAATAACATCTTACAGTTGACATTGTTTGGGTGACTATTTATATTAACCTTTTTCCATGTTGTAGGTCTCTGGAAGAGGTGTCTGTGGAGGGGAGTGGTCAGCTGCCAGGGAAACGTCTCAGAGATCCTCAAGTAAAATTGATGAGGAGGGACTTGAGCTTGCAGTCTGTCGACATGGAGTTTTTCTTGGCGCTCTCAACATGTTCAGGGGAGAAATCTATGCTTATCCCCTCTACCTGCAGAACAAGCTGGCAAATAAGCCAATAAGCTTTTTTGCCATGGATGTAACCTGCAAGTACTGGCCCTACCTCAACAAAGTGGCAAAAAGCTGCCCGGAGCTCCAGCACCTACTTAGCATGAAACCGTTTCTCTCTGTGTTTCATGCCAAAGCCCATGATTTTAAATGTGAGGTAAGAAAACATTACCATGTCATTGACTGTCCCTAAACACCTGCAAAGGTATGTTGGCAGCTTTTTCTTTAATAGGTTAAATGGAGTGGAGCTTACCAGCAAGGGGCCGGATTGACACTTGGGGAGGAGGTTGAGCAGTGTAACGCCTTCCTCTCTAGGATTGCTGTGACCACGAAGCACATGTCCAAAGCAGGTAAGGTAACCACACACTGGACTACTTAGATTGAAAGTGTTACAAGAAAATGTGGTGAGGGACATGTGGTACAACACAGATTAGTGTATTTTTTTTATTTATTTTTTTTTTTTTTTGCAGGACGTACAGACATGCTTACACTGATGGCCATGCGCTGGAATCAGCAAAAGTTTAAGAACTTGGCTACTTCACTTGCCTGCCGATATCAGAAGGTAGAGATGAGTATTGTTATTTTCTTATATTGTAAATACCTTCTATTGTATATTTTTGTAGGTATAACATTTTTCTTCTTTCATTTCCTTTTTTTGTTATTTAAGGCCACAAAACGCCTGGAGAGCCAACTTCAGGACCTGGAAAGCATGAGAATCCAGCTGGCAGTGACACAGGTTGAAGTTGAGGGCTGGGTCACTGATATTAAGGAGTGGGCAGAAGGTGAGAGTTATACTATTACTTTAATGTCTCAGTTCTGCAGAATAATGGGAGACATGCTTCTGCAAGTAATTACTGTTTTAAAATGAAATCATACATACAATGTTTTCTTGGTCATGTACTTATGCAATTAAAATGTCAAATTGTAGTATGTAATGCATGCACACTGGAAATCATGCCGAAACAAAGTGCCCTGAAAGTACCTGAATGGTTCACAGTCCAAAAGTTGGAACATTGGACATTTCTCGCAGTTAGCGGATCCTATCTTGGCTACGTTGTCATTTTCTTTGGTACCCTGTTACATACTTCCTATACACGCTAAGAAATATGAAATGATTATTGAGACTCACCTGTCCTTCCTCCAAGAGCTTTTCTTTTATAAAGAAAAAAAAGGAAGCAAAGAGGGATAATCCTTATGATTTCCCTGTGGCATTCTGTTACATTGAGACTTAGCTCATTTCAGTTACTGTCATGAAAATGTAAGCAAAATGTTTGCATTTCTTTTCTTCTCAGCAACAACATCCCAGAAGAATGCCGATCTTGACGCGGTGACCAGTAGAATGGAGGTGCTGGTGGCCAGCATTAAAAGAAGGTCCCAGCGCCTTTACAAAGACACCGATGGCAGCAAAGGTCGGGCCCGGATTCGGCGCAAAATCAGAGAGGAGAAGGCCATTCTTAGCTCTGTTGTTGAAAAATACAACAGTATGGTTCCAGATACAGAAAGAATCGCCTTTGACATCATTCTCTCTGACGAGACAGTTTGGCCATGGCAACTTTCACATCGTGGTATGTACACAAATCTGTTGACAATTTTGTTTGATTCACATAGTAGCACAAAACCAATTATGCCTTATCACAGATTATTTCAGAAATTCTTTGAAAAATACTTACAATTCACTTATTTTCCACAACTGTATCCCAGACGCTGTAGATTTGAAAACCAAGAGGAAGGCGTTTGATGTTGTGATGGCAATAAGGAGACTTGAGGAGGAGAAGAAGATTGTTCTTTCTGAGATGGCAAAGCATTGGAAATCTCTCTCCACTCGTGCAGACACACTCAAGGAGATGTCATGCCAGCTTTCCAGTGAGGCATTGAAAAGTACGTATTTAAGTAATGTGTTGTAATACTATACTGTACATTGTAATTTTTTTTTCTGATAATTTTTTGTTTTACTCCCATAAGGTGAGCTGTGGGCTCTAAACGAAGAAGGGATCAAGGGTTTCCTCAGCTTAACTTTGAGAAAAAAGCAAGAAGTCACCAGAATGATGAAGCATGCAAGAGACTGTTATGCTCAAGTTTTGACTGGAACAAGTATGGACTTCCAGAATGATTGGGATGGATACGACAGTGATTCTGAACTGTCAGACGACTGAGTATGAGGAGCTCTCAAAGTGAGAAATGAGCATTAACTCACTTTTCTTTTGATTCCTTATATTTGTCAGTGTTTCCTTTTTAGTTTTTTAGGTTTTTTAGCAGTGGGGGCACGTCCAAAAAAATCACCAGTTAACTTAATTTAAATTTGCAAGACCAGGCTTAAATGAACTGACAACATAAGTTATACGACTTACGGTTCTCAAGAACGTACACACACAATCTCAACTGGCTTATCATCCGTACAGCGTCTCTTTTTCCTTTCTCCCTTTTTCTGCTGAGTGACGCGCATGCCCGCTTTCATACATTCATATATTTCTGATATACAAATCTTTGTAATGTAAACAGTTTAAAAATGTCATTACAAAGTGACAATTATATTTTGGATATAAATATAAATTCTCTTCAGCGTTCTGCTTTCTCCACCCCATTCTATCAGGGAAATCTGTAGAAGCTTAACAGGTTTAACAGAGGCCATCCTTATATTTAACATATTTCAGAAATTAAATGCCATTTCTTTCAGCCTAAAGGCCTGGCCCCCATCTTGGGAACATAGGAATGACTGTGTCATAGAAGAAGGTCTGCTAAAATGACTGTTGTCACATTGCTGGTTCCAAGAAACAAAAAAATGTGGCCATGTGGACAACAATAAAGTTCTACTGTTCTTCTAATGTTGTAAATAAAAATTATTTGTTTATAAATCTCTGCTTCATTATTCAAAATGTTTCCTTAATTTTGGACAATAAACACTGTTTTCGTACAAGGTGCTGTCTAAGTAACATTTTAAAGCCTTGTAGTTCTCAAGGTATAGCCAGCTTTGGTGTTATGAATAACCTTACAGTTGACACTAACCATATTATTGTATCTACACTGTTTAAAAAAAAAAAAAAAAAAAAGACACGTTTGTAAAATGGAGCTTGCCCTCAATATGTTTTCCATGTGTAAATGAAGTTTACTGCTACACACTATATAAGTTTGTAACAAATAAAAAGGAACATTTAAGTGTATTGACTACAAAACAGCTTTCCCATGAGTTATAGCCATGTTTTCAACCATTGTCAGCACACCTGAGAAGTCAATAAAAAAAGTAATAGTACTTAATAAATTATTAATACAATGATTTTACTGTCATAATCAGCCAGACAGTGTGTCACATACAGTAGGTTCTGACATAACAGTTAACGTTAGGCGTTATTGGCTTGAAATGCTCCAGATCCAGGCCTATGTAACGTTAGATGAGCAACTTTTCTCGTAGTTTTCTCTTCCTTTTCCAATTGGCTGCTTTGTAGTGAGAAATGTGCATTTTATTTTTACAAAACTAAAGATACAGATAATATACATTCATTGAACGAAGATTATCTTTCGTTGCTATGGCGGTTGCTATTGACGCAGCTGAAACCACGTAGCTTGCATTACGTACTTCCGCCCGGAAGTATTTTCTTCACTTTATATATAATTATATTTATAACATTTCTCCACAGAAAAAAACAATATGATAAGTCAACAATACGATATGTTCATGTTAATGCTATCACATTTAATAATTTCTCCTTCGATTCTGAGAAATATGTTTTTTTTTCTTTTTTGTAGCTGAAGGTTATGGAAGTGCCTCGTGTTGTGGGCGGAGTTTGCGCGTTCTACTGTTTGGCTAAAATATCTGAAATAAACCAACATTTTAAATTTTTGTTAACACAGATTATCTAAATGCAGTGTAATTACTAGTTTGACTGCACTAGATATTTGATATATTCAGTAGATATATCTTTTTACAACCCTAGTTTACAACCCTAATTTGCAAACCGAAAGAACTACAACTGTAGTGCTCAATTGTATCAAGCTGCATGGTGTGGCTATTGGGAATTGTAGTTTTTACCAAATTTGTATTTTCCTTAGAATTTGAGGTTGTAAATAGTTAGTTGAAAGTATAGTGAGGGGTTTAGGGGTATGGTAAACACATCTATGTAATCAGATTTTAAATATGTAATTGTTAAGTGGGTTTAAATACATTTTAACCATATTTGACAGCGCCCCTAGTTGTTGCCTATACTGTATATACCTCAGTATGATAGCTGAGGTAAAGAGCTCTCTATACCAGTTTATCCCATATATGTAGCCCCTTTTGTTGCTGAATTATAAGCCTTCAAACATGCACCAAGGTGAAGTTTCAAAGGTCAGTATTTCAAAGTAGGAGCTATATAGAATTTTTATATTAACATATGTTACTCTCCAGGTCAAGACCTTTCCAAAAATGTATTTGGTTTAGCTGTACAACAAAATTTTAATTTTCTCATTTCATGGACATAAGGCCATCTCAGGTCTAGTTTCAGAGAGCACTTTGAGGTGTCAATATATAAAGTGAACATGTTTGTTTGTTTGTTTGTTTCTGAATGTGTAAACAGATTAATTAATGACCCCACAACATGAGGAATACCTTGTCCACACACACACACCCCACCAGGCTAGAAAAACACACACACACACACACACACACACACACACACACACGTTTTTGTGAATTGTGGGGACTTTCCATAGGCATAATGCATTTTATACTGTACAAACCGTATTTTCTATCCCCCTACACTACCCCTAACCCTAAACCTAACCATCACAGGAAACTGTGCACACTTTTACTTTCTCACAAAAACATCATTTAGTATGTTTATTAATCCATTTATATAATGGATAATAATATAAACAAGTATACACACACACACACACACACGTATTTCTGTTTGGGACACACACATGGCTTATAAGCATAACTATTTATGTTAATGCTGCTATGATGGTACACATACTGTAGGCCCTGTTGCATCCTCTGTATTTAACAACAGCGTGGCTTCCCAAACGATTAGAAAGTGTTATAAAAAGGAAAGGTGTTGTAACACAATGGTAAACATGCCTCTGTCCCAATTTTTGTTGAGCATGAAATTATAACTTTGTTTATATTTGCAAAATACAATTGTGCTGGTCATTAACTAATTGTTGAGTCATATGTCTTTGTGGTTATGGCTTTTGAATTAATTTTAAATTAGTTAATAGTCATGTGCCTCAACAAGTAAAGTCATAACATGATGCTTTTGCAAATCGTTAGCTAATGATTAATTAAATCAGACAACTGAAAGTTGAAATGCATGGCTTTGACCCATTGTGATAATTAACACATTAATTTACATTATTAGTTAATATAATGTTATTTGGGAATTAACACAATGTCATATTTAATTAACAGCAATTCATATATTATTTAATCTATGAATCATATAGAATGTTCGTTAGTTGCTGATGCAGTGATCATTAATAAATGGTTTAGTTCTTAATGAGTCATACATTAACTCATGATTATCTGTGCATTAGGTCTGCATGAATTAATGCATATTAGTGTACCTGTATTGTATTTGTAAGTGTTACCGGTTCATCTTTCCACTTGTCCAGATGGATATGGTCATTACCTTTACTTTGCATGGGCTTGGGTTGTTGCTAAAATGTATATTGCATAACTGATTACTAATATTGTCATGTTGTTTGTATTCAGTGCATTTCAAAGTAATCTGTATGTAATCTGTACAGTAATAAATGATTACTGTATGTAATCAGTATGTAAGTTTCGTACATCTTAATATGGGACCTGCTGTGACCTCTAATGTTCCAAAATGTTGGTAGTTCAGGTTGAATCTGAAAGTTCCCAGTTCTCTCTTATCCTAAGGGTTGATGAGCCAAAGTCAACTCAATAGTCAGATGACAAATCACATTTGTATTTCTGTTTACATATATACAGTTATCAGCAAGTATTTACAGACATTATCAGTTGCATACATAACCATGACTATCACAATTCCAGTAACATAAAAGAGAGTAGAATATGAGAACATATGTAGCAATTGAACTAATTTACAAAATGACAGTCAAGACTTTTGTCAAGACTTTAGAAACCTTTTCAAATCATCAAAGTACAAGTCAAAGCAAAAGTGATTACAACTGTGACCTGAGTCTGATTCGAGTCCCCAACTCTGCATCATCATCATCATAATCATCATAGCTGATGTCACATAGCCAATCCAATTCTTCATCCATTTCCCCTTCCTCCTCTTCCACCAGCCTAGGAGTTGGCCTCTGTATGTGCATGCTACAGTCTGCTGTCTGAGTCTGAGGTCTTGCAGTCTTCTCTTAAGTAGACTGATGAGGCCCTTGGACCCCTCCTCTGTGAATCCATTCGTATAGCCTATAGCCAAGTCCACACATGAAGAATAATGGAATTACCGTCACACTAAACATTAAATCAGAGAGAGCTTATTTATGTTAAGACGAATCTTCAATACAAAATCAAATTATCAAATTAAAATAATCTTTGAAGGCTATTTATTCTTAGTTTTTGAGCCAATACTGGCATGATTGCTTTTCACTTGAAAATAGTTTGACCTATGAATGTTAAAATGCATAAAGCAAGATAGTTTGACTTACTTGCTGTTTGTGTGCACACTGAAATGGTGGCCATCAGTGACTGAACCTTTTCTGCTGAGTCCTTAAGGTACTGACAGTGCTGCATCATCTCCTTCACAAGGATCTGTTTTTCTTCTGTCAGTCGTGAGACAAGCATTGGTCAAAGAGCTTCTTCTTGGTGATAATGTCGACACCATCTGAAGGAATGAAAACATTATACATTAATTAGCAAATTTGATGATGATACATTTTAAATAAATACTAAAAGTTAAATCTTCATACAACACCTGTGTTCTGTTCCTGCCAAGGCCAGATCATGCTCTCTGCAGCTTTGTTGGAGAGTTTCTGCACAACTGAGATTGTGTCCACAAGATCACCATCAGGTTGTTGGTTGTATCTCTGGATCTCTTCTAGCAAGCGTTTCTTTTCTTGGGCAATCTTCTGACTAATCTTCTGACACCTTTTGTTGCGGTCTGTAATAAGAGCAAAAACAATGCTATTGCAAAAGAGCTGCCATGGCATTTAATGAACAGAACCAATATATCTTCAATTTGCATTTGCATTACTTACATTTACTAATACATACCATTCTGTCTGTAAAGGTAGTGCTTCTTCAGACAAATACTCACAAAGAGTGCTTCGATGGAGATCTGCAAACCATGAGCATCAACCGGACTGGATGCTGCATTTCCTAGATTAAAGATAAGAAGAAAGAAAAATGTTTTAAACACACTCTCTACCAACAGAGATGGCAACCTCACGAGTGTCACAGGAGCATATAATTTGAGGAAAGGCTGTTGGCAGCAAACACTCTGCAAGAGCAAAAGACAATCAGGATGAAATTAAAGAATGTTTGGATTGTGAGTAAGTACTTGGAAAACATAATGCATGATTTACTAATGTTGTCTGAAAAAATGCAAATCAATTGAAAAAGAGACACCAACCTTGTTCACAGACAATGTACTTGCCATCATGGAGTTTCACAAACTCGGTTGGAGGAATGTATTTATAAAAGCCATACATGCTGGTTTGCCTACTGTGCAGAGTGTGGTGTTTATGTACCAACTGATCACACTCTGCACAAAACCACTCTGAGGGCAAACATTCCCCACAACGAATGATGGCTTCTCTCACGTGACAGTGATTACATGTCATCTGGAAGATGTTCTCAGCTGACAGCAAGTTGTCAATGTTTTGTGGCCTCGCCTGTTGCCAACATTGTTGGACCTCTTTCTGTCTTTGACACCAACTGGACAATGGTGGCTGCTGAGCAAAATCCTGCCCATCAATGCTCTCTGAATCCCGAAGAAGATCCTCAAGCCTTTGCATATTACAATCTTCAAAGAGAGTAAGAGAAAAATACAAACATAATAGAAATCCAGAAATCCAACATTGCAATTCCACTACCACTGACTTCTTTTGTGGCAATTCCATTGCTTTTAATACATGGACAGTCCAGGGATAGCAGAGAAGGCAGAGGGTGAAAGGATAGTTGGAAATGGACAATCAAACCCATGACCCTTAAAGGAACATTCCACCGTTTTTAGAAATAGGGCTTATTCAACTTTTTCATACATTTAGATATGTGGGCAAATACATTTTTGTCTCAGTGCATGCATTGTTTTAGTTTGGCAGGGTCGGCGCTAGCTTAGCTTAGCATAATGAATGGAATCCTTTGTTGCCAGCTAGCATGTCCTGAGTAAAAGTGATCCAAAAAAAAAAACACCTAATTACTTCTTGTGGCCTGCGTATTCACAACGAGTACAAATAGCGATGCAGATTAACACTAGGCGATTTCCTAGGCAGATATTGACTTGGGACTATATTAGGGGGAAGCACAGGCGAAGCACTGCTACTTGGGCGCAGAGATATCACGCAACACATGAAATCCACAAATATCTCTGCGCCCAAGTAGCAGTGCTTCGCCTGTGCTTCCCCATAATATATATGGTTTAGCTGGTGGAATCAACTGTCTCTTAATGGTGTCAATTAATATAAATGAAAACATGTCCCACCTTCCTACATACTTTTGTGCATCATATTGCAATATATCATTTGACGCGTTGAAGAGGATTTCAGCTGATTGGCTAACCCACAAGGTGAATGGAAAGACAAACAGAAATATAGGTATACTTTGATTTATTTGAACACAGCTTTTTTTTTACAAAAATCAATAATAAAGAAAAAAAACAGCATGACAGCATGTTAGGGTGGAAACCATTGAAAGTGTGTAACGTAACGTGGCTCCTCCTTCTCATCTAAAATAGTCACATCCGCAACCAGGATGGCTGTGCCCGTAACGGGTAACTCGACAACTCATAGCAGGTATTCAACTCATATTGAACTACAGACCAATGGGTGACGTCACACATGGTTGGCACCTGGTGGGAACTGGCAGGCCGGCTCCCATGTCTCCTCCCAGATTTTTCCACTGTATCAGTAAAAAAAAAAAAAAAAAAAAAAAAAAAAAAGAATTATATATAAATAGTTTCACAGCATAAATATTTTCAAAAAAATTGTACGGTTTTGTATTTCATTGTTTTTATACAAACCTATACATATATAGTGCTTGATGCAATGTAACAGATAAACATCAGCCACTCTCATCAATAAAGTCATAGAAAGTTAACTAGCCAATAGCCGATATCAGTCAACAAGGATGATCTTGGCCGATACTGATGTTCTGCCAATATATTGGTGAATGTCTACTTCCTACATATAATCACACAGGGGCAATTATGCATGGTACTGAAAAGAGCAAGTGGCTAAATCCTGTAGGCAATATTTGACACTGCATTTAATCCAACCTATACCAACAGTGTAACCAACAGTGTAATTAATATACAGATGGGTCTCCAAAATTACAATATTGTGCAATATTTCAAGCAATTTTTGTTGTTTTAATCTTGATGATTACAGCTTACAGCTCATGAAAACCATAAATCATCAACTCAAAATATTAGAATAAAGAGGAATACAGAAATGTCGACCTTTTGAAAATAAATTTACAAATCTGACTTATCAAAAATTGTTAATGCATACACTCTATACTTGGTCTGGCTACTTTTGCACAAATTACTGCATCAGTGTGGTGTGGTATGGAGGCCATCAGTGTATGGCATTGCTGAGGTGTTATGGAATCCCAGGTTGCTTTGATAGTGACCTTGAGGTTGTCTGTAATGTTAGGTTTGGTGTCTATCATTGTCCTCTCTATGGGGTTCAGGTGTGATGAGTTAAGCACAGCAATACCATGCTAAGCAAACCAGTTACTAGCAGTTTTGGCACTGTGGCAGGGGCAGAGTCCTGCTGGTAAAGGAAATCAGCATGTACATAAAGCTTGTCAGCAGATGGAACCATGCTCTAAAATCTCCAGGTAGAAGGCTGCATTGACTCTGGACTTAAAACCTAGTGGACATCACAATTCTCTCACCGCTGCTTGTTGGTTGCAAAACTTTGAGACCCACCTGTACATTTAAATTTGTGTGTGCTACAATATACATTCCAACCTTACGTTCCAACCTTTATCCACCTCCTATGAGATGGCTAAAAGTGGAAACAGAAAGGACATTTATGAAGGCAATATAAACCAATATAAAGCAGTACTTACCATGCAGAGCAAGGTAACCATTTCACCCTTACTTCTGCTTGCCCCTACAGAAAGACACAAACATATAATCAGGTTTTGAATATCATCATTTTTGGGGCAAGGCCACTTGGCCTTCAGTTGAACTTAAATGGACTCAAATTACCACTTGCTTAAATGGTCAGTATTTTGTGATATGTGAAATGCCAGATGAGCCACAGACAATGGAGAGATGATCAGAGCCTAATGAAAAATATATTTCTTACCTCATTTATCCTTCTTCCTGTTATGGAGTCATATTTGAAAACTTTTTGCCTACTACATTTCCGGCAACCTTAAATGACAAAAATAAATAAATAAATAAATAAATAAATAAATATTAATTAACCATAAATGTCAAAAAACTTGAAATGAACATTAACATTGTCCTTAAACATCAGAACAGAAAATAAGAGCTACCTGGGCTGCCTATTGATGTGTGTGTGTGTGCGCGTGTATTCATCTCTCCTCAAGTGTGTATTGCTCATTGCTTTACTCCTAGAGTGTGTGTTCAGTACTGAAAGGTATGTATGCGAGGACAAACTCCTTTGTGTATCAGACTGGCCACTGAAAATTACTCACTATTAACTAATTGACTGTATTTAAATTCACCTGAAATTTAAATTTCATGAATAATGATTACAAAAAGGGGAAATTCATACATAGTGTGCTAAGACCACAGTTCACTTACACTTTCTTTTTTTTGGGGGGGGGTTGTTCTTTCACAGGGAGAGAGACGGGGTATAAATCTAAAAGATAAAATGTCTCTTTTTCCTGGGCCTGAGGCTGGGACTCAGCCAGGGCCAAGAACTGATGCTGTGGCTCTGGCTGGGCCTGATGCTGTGGCTCGGTCTGGGCCTGATGCTGTGGCTCGGTCTGGGCCTGAGGCTGGGGCTCGGTCTGGGCCTGAGGCTGTGGCTCGGTCTGGGCCTGAGGCTGTGGCTCGGTCTGGGCCTGATGCTGTGGCTTGGTCTGGGCCTGAGGCTGTGGCTCGGTCTGGGCCTGATGCTGGGGCTCGGTCTGGGCCTGAGGCTGTGGCTCGGTCTGGGCCTGATGCTGGGGCTCGGTCTGGGCCTGAGGCTGTGGCTCGGTCTGGGCCTGATGCTGTGGCTCGGTCTGGGCCTGAGGCTGTGGCTCGGTCTGGGCCTGATGCTGGGGCTCGGTCTGGGCCTGAGGCTGTGGCTCGGTCTGGGCCTGAGGCTGTGGCTCGGTCTGGGCCTGATGCTGGGGCTCGGTCTGGGCCTGATGCTGGGGCTCGGTCTGGGCCTGATGCTGGGGCTCGGTCTGGGCCTGAGGCTGGGGCTCGGTCTGGGCCTGAGGCTGTGGCTCGGTCTGGGCCTGAGGCTGGGGCTCGGTCTGGGCCTGAGGCTGGGGCTCGGTCTGGGCCTGATGCTGGGGCTCGGTCTGGGCCTGATGCTGTGGCTCGGTCTGGGCCTGAGGCTGGGGCTCGGTCTGGGCCTGATGCTGTGGCTCGGTCTGGGCCTGAGGCTGGGGCTCGGTCTGGGCCTGAGGCTGGGGCTCGGTCTGGGCCTGAGGCTGTGGCTCGGTCTGGGCCTGAGGCTGGGGCTCGGTCTGGGCCTGATGCTGTGGCTCGGTCTGGGCCTGATGCTGGGGCTCGGTCTGGGCCTGAGGCTGGGGCTCGGTCTGGGCCTGAGGCTGTGGCTCGGTCTGGGCCTGATGCTGTGGCTCGGTCTGGGCCTGAGGCTGTGGCTCGGTCTGGGCCTGAGGCTGGGGCTCGGTCTGGGCCTGAGGCTGTGGCTCGGTCTGGGCCTGAGGCTGTGGCTCTGGCTGGGCCTGATGCTGTGGCTCGGTCTGGGCCTGATGCTGGGGCTCGGTCTGGGCCTGAGGCTGTGGCTCGGTCTGGGCCTGAGGCTGTGGCTCGGTCTGGGCCTGATGCTGGGGCTCGGTCTGGGCCTGATGCTGGGGCTCGGTCTGGGCCTGAGGCTGGGGCTCGGTCTGGGCCTGAGGCTGTGGCTCGGTCTGGGCCTGAGGCTGGGGCTCGGTCTGGGCCTGAGGCTGGGGCTCGGTCTGGGCCTGATGCTGGGGCTCGGTCTGGGCCTGATGCTGTGGCTCGGTCTGGGCCTGAGGCTGGGGCTCGGTCTGGGCCTGATGCTGTGGCTCTGGCTGGGCCTGATGCTGTGGCTCTGTCTGGGCCTGAGGCTGGGGCTCGGTCTGGGCCTGAGGCTGTGGCTCGGTCTGGGCCTGAGGCTGGGGCTCGGTCTGGGCCTGATGCTGTGGCTCGGTCTGGGCCTGAGGCTGGGGCTCGGTCTGGGCCTGAGGCTGTGGCTCGTTCTGGGCCTGAGGCTGGGGCTCGGTCTGGGCCTGAGGCTGGGGCTCGGTCTGGGCCTGAGGCTGGGGCTCGGTCTGGGCCTGAGGCTGGGGCTCGGTCTGGGCCTGAGGCTGGGGCTCGGGCAATGTCGTCGTGGAGTTCCCTACAATATTGTATGTGTATGTTAATTTTCAATATTTCACCATCATAAAAAAACCCCAGTTTAAAACTGTCATGACTTAAATTACACAAATCCTACCTTCTTTGATCAATACAAAATTGTAGGCCTTTCTCATGGTGGCCACAATTTTTAGGTTATCCTCAGTGGGTGGCCGATGAGTCACCACATCGGCCACCCACTTTCCAGAGGCCTTATCCTTCTTGCCGAAAAATAGAATTGGGACATAGCCCAATGCACTTAGTTTTTTTACCTGTAATAAATAAACGCAGACAGCAAACATTAGTTATTCCCACTGCATTATCTTCCATCCTATTGAAAAAAATTGCATTAAATATCCCAAGCTCGGAGCCCTCCCCCAGACAGCACGCCAAATACGCATAATCTTTACTCTGTTTAATCGATGTAAGTGTGAACTCTATGTACTCTATACCAGTGGTTCTCAAAGTGGATTTGCTTTGAATGAGAAAGTTGTGCTTTATCGTTAAGAAATGCTTATCAATGACAATGTAATGATCTAGAATCTACATATAAAATCTTGATTATAAATGCACTAATAAATTAAAACTTTAACATTTAACTTTTTTGTGATTATGACTAATCAAGTCAATCTGTTGTGAATCACTTGAATCACTTCACTCAGGTCATGATGAACTGTTCTTCCTGCTGCTTAGCTTGGCTTATTTGCCATTAAGATAGCTGATGAACGTGGATAAATGTTTGAGTCAGTCCACATCATTAAGTGATTCAAAATCCAAAGTTGACTAAAGACCAAGTTAGTACACACCAGCTAGAAAACACGGAATAGTGAACCCGGACACAACTTCAGAGAATAGAAATGGCATCAAAGTATACAAATGGTAGCAAGCAAAAGCTTAATTGTTTTGATTATGAGGGGGTCCTTGAAAAATTGTTCTTCCACACAAAGGGTCCTTGGCACAAACAGTTTGAGAACCCCTGCTTTATACAAACAATATTCATGTAATGTTGTGCTGGATGCTGGTGGTCTAGTATTTAGCAATCTGGGTTTCTAAAGGGAACACTAAAAGTCCTGACACCCTTCAAAAATAATTATATTGATTGGACACACACAAAACAAAATATGATAACAAAAATACATTTTGACTGGACTCCCTCTTTATGGCCACCTATCCACCTGGTCCAAACACTCTCCTCCCCCCCCTTGGTCGGTCTACCTGTCTCTGCCCACGGCAAATGTAGCTTGGGGGACAAACAGAAACACTAATTTGGGAATGCCACCAACGGACATAAAATAGCCAGCCGCTCTACAGAACCTGGTCTCGGTCTTACTCCAGTAGGTATGGTTGAATCCTTTCCACTTTTAACGCGACATTACTATCTCCCCTGTAGTAATTCAAATGCTTTTTTAAGTTGTGGCTTTGAAACAGGACACCTGGAATATGGCCTTGCTTTTAACAACATATATGTTGCACACAGCATGGCTTTCACGCATGTCCTGAGTTATTTTGCCACGTCGTCATGCACTTTCTCTAAAAATAATGCAGCGCAAGGCACTATAAGTGTGAGATGCAAGTAGGAGCATGTTATCTACTTACATAATCATGCAAGACTGTCTTTAATAGTGACTATGGGTCTGAATTCTGTGATCTGCCTTTAGCAGAGACAGAGACTTCAGTAACACGCATACTGCAGTACCTGTGTGGTACTAAAGCAAGGTTATATTTACAATGTAGCCAGTTGTATATGTAAACAAATGTACATGAGCGCCTGGTCAAAAAGAAAGTCAAGTCAAGTCATCTTCATTTATAAAGCGCTTTTAACAATGTAGATTGCTTCAAAGCGGCTTTACAGTGATAAACGGATAATTTAGGTAACAGAGATTGTTTTGGCTTCATAGCGGTTCTTGAATAAAGATATTTTGGCGGTTCTTGAATAAAGGCCGATGGCGTTCACGTGCGCATTCTATTCCATGCATGTCAAGCAAATTACAAATTAATTAAAATAATATGTTACACCAATGCCATCTATGACTACCTCAAATTCATTCACTGACAGATTAAACTTATTTTTGTAAAATGAGGCCCTTGCCCTATCACACAATATTAATGAAAGTGAAACAAATCATATTGCTTGATGAAATATGAGCATTTCTACTTACTGCAATATGGGCAGAGTCCACCACTCTTCCCGCATTTCTATTTTTTAGGACCCTTTCCCCCCACTTCCTGTCCAGGGTCATTTTTTTGGCAGCTACTTTGATTTTTTGGGAGATGGGTGAGAAACAAGAGCTGCAGGTTTTGCGGCTCACCTGTGTTGGTAAAAGTATACCAAAGTGAGACATCAGATCCACAGTCACAGATAAGAATTATCAAGATACAGTTTAATTTGGCTGTATACAGGAAAGAGAGGAACACATGAAGCACAATGCAATTCAGAATATGCGTCTCTAGACTGACACAGGATTATTATTATTATAATCATACAGTGAAAGTGGCAGATGTAGGAGACACCCAGGCTACTCTAATCAATGTTGCCTCTGGCGTTTGGTGCAAAACAAGCAATCAAAATTGATATCAACCAGATGCCTTACATTATCACGGTTTTGTAACACAGTACAGATATCATACAGGGTCATTTAGTAGGAGCATACTTTAGTGTCCAATTGACCCAATAATGAGAAATGTAGAACATTAAAACCACATATTTGAATATTGGACATAATGCTCTATTCCACTTTCCCTCACCTGGTTAGGTGCTTGGCAGGAAGGGCAAGGCTTGAACTTCCTTTGAGACATTTTGAAATCTACACCACACACACACACACACACACACACACACACACACACACACACACACACACACATTTTCTACAGTGCACTTTAGACAGCGTCAACAAACAAAACACAACTTATTGGCATAATCGATCATTTTTCATACATGTCATTGTTATATATTTTCTAATTTACCTATTTTGGAAGCTACTTATATATATATATATATATATATATATATATATATATATATATATGAATCAGTCAATAATTTATGACAGCACTACTTATTACATTATACATATGAATTGTTTTATTTTATATTGAAAAATTGTGATGCCACAATGTAGTAGTTATGAATTAATTTGTATTGTTAATTATGGATTTATTTTGGTTGTGCATTATATAAATTTGCGTGGATTTTTAACAATTGGGCTGTAAAACAAACCAATCTGGCAACACCGTTCTTCATTCTGAACATTTATAATGTTGGATAATAGTTGTGGGCTAATGTAATACTGAAAATCTTACATTCCCCAATAATTGTACCTTACATGATTATATGCGACAAAAATGAACTTGAATTCAATTAGCTAACTTTGCTAGCCCGCACATGTGGTGCAGAAAGCTATATTTTTATCAGAAATATCATCAGAAATATCATCAGTCATCAGAAATGGCCACCTTACAAATCTAAAGTTTCTAAACACAACTTCTTGTCCTGATTCAACAGTTTTTGATGTGTAATCCATCTCTATTAATTAACGTTAACCCTTCTACTTACCGAGTGTAAAATCGCAATGGACCTTGGGATCGCCCATACGTTGACGTCAGCGTTATTAATTTAGAGGATTTAATAAAACAACAACAAAAAAAAGATTAATTGAACTCAATCGTAGCATATTATATACATTTATTAAAATCAACAAACCTCCGATAAAAACGTTATCCAGCATGCTATAATTAAAGCAGTGTCCTACCTATGACAATAAAACTCTTAAAATGCTTACTTAAAATGCTTACTAAATCATTTTTTGTAGCCTATTCCTTTTTTATTTTTATTTATTGTAGTGTCGACCCATAAGGCAGACAACGGGTTGCGGTGTGCTGACCCAAGACGTCAAATTTCAACGCTGTTGAGTTCTATAGAAGTCTATCGGACTACCCTGCACGTCGAAAAATAACGCCAAAGGTATACCCAGTGCGTTAAAAAGTGACGCCAGGGTCTACTGACCATGCGTCAGACATTTGACGAGTAGGGGGTGAGACTGTGTTGGTTTTCCCAGGACATGTCCTGGCCATCCTGGTTGTTTTTTATAAAGTGATGAAAATGTCCTGGTTTTCATTGTTTTTCATTGGGCCATTAAATTACGAGATTAATATAAATGAGTTTCGCAGACATGTGCGATTGCACGTGCAACTGAGAATATAGTTAGTTTTTGTAAGTTTGTGAGAGCTATTTTTGTTAAACTTGAATTGCTAATATAGCAGAGGTATTTTTTTTAGTTATTTATTATTTATTTATTTTTCTAATACAGAAGAGACATTATTTCTATCATTATTTCATTTGTTATTTTTGAAACTTATAATAAAACATGTTGAGTAACCTCTGAGAAGCCTATCTGAATTTGTGTTTTTTGTTATAGATAGTATTTTGTAATATAACAATTTTCTATCCATACAGAGGAGGCATACTTTAAATGTGTTGAAATTATAAGGCATCTTTGAGTAAACTTCGAGTATCATTTGAGTATCTCATTGCTGGGCCGAGTGTCCTGGTTTTCGGTAATCAAAATATGGTCACCCTACATTACCAGCTGTGAATATGTGTATAAAACGTCAATGAAATTGATATATATTTATAGCCTGTGTGACGTCATCGGAATGTGTCACATTCAAGGCTATAGTTAGATGAAACACAGGTGCATCTGCAGATATTTTGTCTGAAGAGCAGTCCTGGGACATCCCAGTGCGGCAATGAAGTGCAGCTTCTCATTCCCGCCTTTTCAGGGAACAGGGTTACAGTGATGTAACCCAGGGCCATTGCCTTTCATAGGCTACACTCAAACTGCACATTATCAGCGCTATGGGAACAAGAATACCCACACCACTGCACTGTCTGTCTGGACCCCCCAGCTGTGAAGTGTGTCACAAAGCTCAGAGAGTCTCAAACACTAGCTTGTGATGTTGACTCAAGGACGCAAGAGCCTGGAGTAACATGAACATCCAAACTATAAAACCTTATGAATGTGTGCAGAGAGGACCAACCTACCACATCACAAACATTTACCAAGGAGGCAACTCCCCTGGTGGAATCAGCCCTGATGCCTGTTGGCAAAGTGCAATCACATGCCTTATAGATGCTTTTGCCCTTGCCTATCACCCAATGTGACAAGGTCTGTTTCGTAGCACCGCACCCCTGTTATGGCTGCCATGACAAACAAATAGTTGCTCTGACTTATGTCACTGGCTAGTGCGGTGGACATAGGTCTGAAGAATAAGGAATGGACACAGTCTCGCCTGATCTGGCCTAATGAACGGCGGAGTGCAGAAGGCTGGATGTGACTGGAGGTAAGGTCGAGAAAGAAACCTTAGGCAGATAGTCAGGATGAGGATGCAAAGAATCTTTCACCATTCCTGGGGCAAAGTCTAAGCAGGATGGCATAATGTACAGAGCCTGCAAATCCCCAAATCTTTTTAGAGAAGTTATAGCCATGAGAAAAAATATTTTTAGAGTTAACAGCTTGTCAAAAACTGACTATAACGGTTCAAAGGGGGTCTCAACCAGGCCCTCAAGGACTATTGCTAAGTCCCGCGTAGGGATCCTGGTTCTAGAAGGGGCCTCAGCTACCTATCTCCTCAAACAAAACGAGAGAGCAGGACATGCTTGCCCAAAGGCATCCTGTCAATCAGAATGTGGAACCCCGAGAGTGATAATTTGATAATTAATAAGCCAGTTGATAATTTTCCCTGCAGAAAATCCAGAACTGTAGCAATCTAGCAGTTAACCGGATCTGCATTGTGTGCAGTACATCATCTTTTAAAGACACCCCATTTGTTGGTATAACTTGATCTAGTGGAGGGAGCCCTAGCATTTAAAATGGTCTCGATAACATCAGGTGGAAGCCCTGTGTCCCTCAATCTGTTCCCCTCAGGGGCCAGACATGAAGTTTCCACATCTCCAGCTGGAGATGAAATATTGCCCCTGCACCTGAGACAGAAGATTCCTCCTCTTTGGTATTATATCTGAGAACCATATTCTGTTCAGCCAACGTGGCGCTATCAGTAAAAAGCAAGTCCCTTGTTGGCGAACTTTGGCTAGAACTCCTGGGAGCATACAAACCGGAGGAAACGCATACAGGTGCATTCTGGGCCATGTATACATGTCACATCCAGACCCAGGGGGAGCTGGGTGACTCCGAAAGAAATAGAGTGGACATTGCACTGCCTGTTGTGGGCAAAGTGGTCCATCTCTGTTTCGTGAAATCTATACCAGATTTGTTACACTACCTCGGGTGGAGTTTCTACTCCCCCTGTCGGTATGCTCTGTCTGGACAGATGTCTGGGGATATAAATCACCCTGAGGGACAGGAACTTGTCCTGAGCCCAAAGCAGAATGCGTTGCACTAGCCTGTTTAAACATCGCAAATGCAGTCCACCCTGGCGATTTGTATTAGAGGCTACCGCAGTAATGTCCATCTACAGTAGGACATGGTAACCCCTTAACTGGTGGAGGTAGTACTTCAGGGACAGAAATACAGCCATCGATCTGAGACAACTGAGGTGCCAATCGAGATGATGACCTCACCATATCCCTTTGGACTGGACGGCCACCTATGACCGCTTCACAACAGTTAATTTCACAAACTAAATAAAGTGTTTTGGTAAACTAACAAAACACTTTATTCATGTCTCAAATCAACTCATTCTTCCAGAACTCTAGCAAAGGTTTCACACAACAAACACACTTTGTCAATAAGCTTTCCTGTAGCTCAGTGGTTAGAGCATGGCACTAGCAATGCCAAGGTCATGGGTTCGATCCCAGGGATTGCACATACTCAGATACAAATGTATAGTATAATGCAATGTAAGTCGCTTTGGATAAAAGCGTCTGCCAAATGCATAAATGTAAATGTAAATGTAAATGTTGTCAATCATAAAGCACAGACCTAAAAAAACACTAACATCAGGTGGCATTATACAGTGTTTTCTTTTTCTGTACAAAACAAGAATGACATTCTCTACTGCTTATATGTTGCATGGCCCATGTTTATATTACAGTACAAAATTATTCCTAAGCTTTGAAATTTAAAGAATTACTTTAGATTTTTGAACCACTTTTTATAAATATGAACTTTGGAGTGGATTTTAGCGTAAATACACTCCAAGATCAATGAGGGTTCTAAATGAGCACTTTCTATAAATGCTTCAATTCAGTGTTGTTCAGTCCAAAGTCTGTTCAGGGTCTGATCTGAAGCTTTTACTGCAGACCTGTTTAACAGCCTTAATGTCATTTGTGCTTCGCACGTGTCAAAAATATACTTGCATTATTGATTAACCACTATATACTTTATGGTGGTTTACACACCCTGACGGCACATTTTATGAAGAAAAACAAATAAAAAATAATCTGACAACACAAATTCAGACATGTCACTCTAGTAGATGTCAATGCACACATTATCAAAATAATGTGTTGATTCTTCCACTTAAATTGAATTAAAGCGTTTACTGCGCTCTCCCAGCTAATTAGGTGCCAGGACCTATATTTCAATATTAAGAATACCAAGAGGTCTGCACTCTAAAAAAACTTTAATTGAAATGCACAGGAGATAAGATGACAAACATTTTGGCTCTTAGCCTTCGTCAGACACTGACAAAAAAAAGCATTTGGAATGTATGGTACTGTACATATAATGAATATTAATACATACAATATAAAACATATAAATGGCAGCTACCTTTGGCTCTCGTGGCCAAGACTTCCCTTACAAAAAATAACCATGGTTTTATTAAGAAAAATCATACTTTAACTAAGGTATTTGTGTGGTTATACAAATGGTGATTAACACACACACAAAAAGACACACGCATGTTTTATTATAATAAAACCATGGCTCATTTTTGTAAGGGTTGTTTTTAAAGGTTTGCTTTGATTATGTTAGGTATTTATGCTTTTATTATTGCCTTATACAAAAATATATATCATCTGACAATCTGTAGTATTAATATTCATTATATATTATGTACAGTGCCATACTTTCACGGAGTCAGTTCCCACCACCAACACTCAACACACATCGTCAACGGATCTCCATGCTCCGTCCACTCGTTCACAATCACCAGAGTACTGATCAACGGCACCTGCACCTCATATGTTTTGAGGCATGGAACGTGGTTTGAGCTGGTTTATACTGGTCCTTACCTGGTCATGAACTGGTTTAAGTTGGTTAAAGTGTTGGTCCTAAGCTAGTCTTGACCAGTTTAAACCAGATCATGAGCAGCTAAGGACCAGCTCAACCATGTTGAGTCTATTATCATTGGTATATTTAACTATATCATAATAATATATTTATTTTAAAATTTCTTCAAAGTTAAAGCACACTTTTATTTTGGTGGTTTGTTGTTAAGTTTTTCTGGAAAAAGTACAATGGTTTTAGTAAGCATTATGACATTAAATCCATGGTGATTTGTGGACTGGAGAGCCTGAACTTGTTCGTGGCACAGTGTTTCTCCTGGTTTCCACATCTGTTTGATTTGATATCTTTGGTTTACAGCAGAGAAATTACCTTTCGCTGGAAGTTTGATTGACAGGGGGTCTAACCAATCATAACTCCGAATCCACCATTATGTCCGACAAAGTTGTCAGTCATTTAGTAGATTAAAGTCCATGCAAAGTCAATTCTGAGAATTGTTTCTAAACCCAATATAAATGTTACAAATGTATTGCTGAAACACATTATAAAGACTGTGATCTCTGTAGTACTGAATTGTGGAGTTAGACCGTTAAACAGTTTTTCACCAATTCTGTGTTCAGGATTTTTTGGGTGGGGCTAAAACGGTGCCCTTAACTATAATAACTGTTGATGACATACTAGAGTCATCTGAGCATAGCTCCACCCCTAACACTACAGCGGCTCGCCCGCCCAATCGCGAGTTACTGACGTTACCATTAATTACTACAGCCTACATTTTGTTAGTTAGCTATGCATTTATCACACAAAAACATATTACCTGGTTGCGATAACATACAAAACAGCTCGGTCTCCTTATTTAAATTTCCTAAAAACGATGATATGAAGAAGAGGTGGATTAATTTTGTGAAGAGCTGTCTTGATGGAGAGCTGACAATGACCAACAATACCCACCTCTGCAGTGATAAATTTAGCACTGGACAGTTTACAATGTTTCATCAGAGACAGCTGGGATTCACTGATAATCCGCTGTTATTGGTGAATGGGGCTGAACTGACGATCTCCTGCCTCAACATTCATCCTCCCGTCCCACCGACAGCTGATGATATGGGGCCGGATGGACTATCTTCCATCCCAGCCTTCATCCTCTCATCTCGCGGCACTGACATCAGGTGTCACAGTCAGCAGTACATGCCCACCAATGAGTGTAAGTTGTCTTGTGTGCTTATGATATAATTAGCAGGTAGTCCACAGTAACTCTACTAAATTTTACAGCCCTTAAACATGATTCTTTTTTTATATGCATCAGTATGTTTGACTCATTAGACAAGTAAGTTGAGAGAGATGGCATCTTTCTCACAAGTAGGTGTGGTTTCAGCCACGACAGCGGACACGCCCCCAGTGTTTGAGAGCAGAGAACACTGCTTATTTTTTAAAAATTTTGATAACTTATTTCATTTACTTGGCAGTAGGACAATATTAATATTGGATTGATGGATAAAGATGTAAATGCAGCTGAAGTGTGTGGACTAAGACAAAAGGCTAAAAGTATGGCAAAAGGGGTTGGTGCAGTTCCATCTGTAACCCCCATAGTGCAGTTACAAGCAGTGAGTGCAGAGAAATTTTTCTGAGTTCAGGAGATGCTAATTCAGAGTTATCCAGAAAAATGAAGCTCTATGATATGTCCCTAGCTAAAGTCATAACGGAGCACCAGTTCACACATTGTTTGATGGTCCTGTAACAGAATATAGAAATGCACTGCCTTACTTAGACCTCACATGGTCAAATAGAACTCTGCAAAACAACTTAGATAGGTTAGCTACTTGTGAAAGAGACTCTGATGTCAAAGCTCTGATGTCAACCTTTAAGGTCAACACTGAGAATCAATTAAAATGTAAATTACTAAGAGAGAGGGCAGTTGTCATAACTGTGGTAAAACTGGGCATTGGATGAAAGAACTGTCTGCTTGCTACCCGTCATTAAACTTTGAGCCAGACTTGACTTACTTTACCTAATCTGAGAATAATAATAACAAGGTTAAAGATGATAAGATCAAAGTACACACTGCAAAACAACAGCTCAGATTATGGTATCGTAAAACAAGTTATTGTAAACTTTATCATAAGGGCATAAATCCAGGGCTCTTGTACGGGAAAAGTTGTAAATCAGGTTAATAATTACATTTAAATTTATTAACTTTTGTGTTGAATAATAATATTGAGTTTTACACACATAGCCTATTAGCTTCAGTATATTTTATATATAAGTATACAGTAACAGCAAGTCAAGAATGAAATTGATTTTGTCTTCATATTACTTTTTTGTATTTATTAATCCATGCATTTATTTAGTTCTACTTCTGTTGATACAGGATGTTGTATGTGGGGGGAAATGTTAACATGTTAAAGCTGCAGTCCGTAACTTTCTTTGGTTAAAAATAATCCAAAATCAATTTTTGAGCAAGTACATAACCAGCCAGTGTTCAAAACTATCTCCTTACCTTAGCACAATGATAAGCATGTAATAATGTTTTTTAATTTGAGTGGTACTGGTAGGTTTCCATGGGAAATACGAGTTTGCCTTTGCATCATTATAGCACGGCATTTAGATGGTGGACTGTAATCAAGAACGGTAAAGACGACTATCATCGCTGTCACGTTTTCGTCTACTGCTGCTTCCTTCCACTCCCCATCAGAGGTCTCCGTTTCACCATTAAGATGTTTTCATTGCACACACGGTCACTTCACTCTGGACTCCATTTCCCACAATCCCTCAGCTAGGCACTGATCACACTTACACCAGTTTCCCATCAGGTTCCCTTTATAAGCTGCACTCCTTCACACACACATTGCTGAGTGTTGTTTAGCCTTGTATTTGACCTTGTCTCCATGTTCCTTGTTCCTTGCCTTGCCTGTGATTTTAACCCTGGACTGTTTCTTTGTCTATGATCGTTTGCTGCCTGCCTTGACTTTTGCCTGTGTTTGGATTAGTCTTTTGCCTTGCCCTCTTGTATCTGTTTGCTGGTGTTTGACCCTCTGCCTGTATGACTATGCTCATCCTGTTAATTAAAGCCTGCATGTGGATCTCCAACTCCAACGTCTTTTGAAAGGTGGCAAGAAATTGTTTTGAACGGGTTCAAATGAACAGGATGCAGAGATCTCTTTTTTTTCTCTGCTGGACAGGTAAGACATTTTAATTGTTTATTGGGTAGATAACGCTAATACACACTAAATACACATTTGATGTGATATGAGCTAACTTTTGCAATTGTTAGATTTAATCACCTTTAGATTTATTGTAGTTTAAACAAAAGTGGCAGACATGTTACTAGTTCAGATGATTTTCCAGTGAAACTAATTATTTATTTGGTCGTACTTCCAAGATGTAGTATCTGTAATTCCAAAGTACAGTATCCACACTGGTGCTGTGACTGACACCACATATTCTCCTCAAAACATTAGCTTCATCTGCGCTGAAGAGCCGTACCAATGCACAACCCATGTAAAGATGATAATTCCGCAATAACTGCAATTGCAGGTTTCAAACAGAGATGGTGACAAAGAGGCAAAACTTATGGACTGCAGCTTTAAACTCCATTAGCAACATTTGTTTCATTAGTATAAGGCTTCAACATTATATGTAAACATCACTTACTAATTTATCTTTACTTTTTTTGTCATAACTTAAAGCTGATAAACCTGCTAACTTTTGTAAGATATGCACATGGATACCAGAGAGTAGACTATATCAGAGTTCAGAAATATATCAGGGGTAGAGATAATCACTGACACATGACAATAGCTAATGTACTGAATTTAAATAAAGTCACTCAAAATTGCATATGGACGTTCATTTTGAGGTAATAATTCCTCAAAGTCACACAGCCAGTTTTATTAAGTTGGGTGCTATAAATACTTTTAAAGTGTAAAAAGATTTTATCCTGCTCTAGCGTGCAGATCAGACTATCCATTCACATGACCAAAGGTTTCTGTGATGAAACAATCTTCTGTGATTATCACTCCACGTCTCATAAGCAGTCTCTCTGACTGCTGATCTATATAAAGCAACCCTAAAAAAACAATAGAGAGATGATATCAACATAGTGATACAAACGTTGTGAATAGAGATAAACATCTACTGAACCTGGAACATCCCTTTGATTCTGATTAACAATTAACTTGAACTACTTTTTTATCTGAAGCAATATAAATCAAGTACAAAAGACAGTGAATCAGAACACTATAAAATGAACATGAGAGGCTGTGAGGATGACAGAGCAAGAGCTGGAAACAAACATCAGTGAAGAATGAAGGCTTTAGTATGTATACTGCTGCTGTTGGAAACCTTTGCGTTTGTCGTCCAGCAGCAGGTAGATGGAGGACTTAATGAGAATGAGATCAGTCAACAGATCAGCTCTGAGGACGGAAGACAGAATCCACCTCAAACAGACACTTTGAGAGCTGAAGCTTCAACTGACAGCCAACAATACTGCAATCTGGGCATCCCTGACATCCATGCAGCACTGAGAGAACTGACCGCCACCGTTACAGAGCAGAAAGAAAACATCAGAGAACTGACCGCCACCGTTACAGAGCAGAAAGAAAACATCAGAGAACTGACCGCCACCGTTACAGAGCAGAAAGGAAACATCAGAGAACTGACCGCCACCGTTACAGAGCAGAAAGAACACATCAGAGCTTTAGAGATGCAACTGAGAAAAATGAAGGTACTTCACCAGAACATTCACTCTTTTATCAATGATCCTCAAAGTAAAACACCAATGCAATACATTGTATAGTGTAAATGTTAGTGTAAAGTTGAGTGTATACTGTGTAAACTGTGTTATCTATTACAATAATCAGTGTAAATGTCATTTAACAGAATCTTTATTCCTTCACAGAAATTTCAAATCTTACTCTGAGTCAAGTGGAGTTGAGAAAGGAAAATAGAGGTGAAAGTGTGCTTGAATGATGTTAAATTCAGTGTATTCATTCTCAGTGTAATACAGTAATATATCACAATATTGCTTATGTTTTTCAACAACAGACAGAGAAATAGCTTTTTCAGCTGCACTGCTGGAATCTGGCAGTGGACACATTGGTCCTTTTACTACTGAAATCACAATAACCTACAGGAAAGTCTTCACAAACATAGGGAACGCCTACAATCCAATTACAGGTAATTATGGAGTAGAAATGGAGTCATAAAACAGTTTATAGTAATGAAAACCTTCTGCTCCATTCAGACCTCTCTGCATTTGTGTAATGTGTATAAGAGAATTAGGAGCCGTTTACACGATACCAGTTTCAACTAAAAGCGGTAAACTTTGAGATTTTTGTTTTGGCCATTCATTTACAGGACAACAGTGTTTTAGAGACCTGAAAAAAGTTATTAAAAAACTTTTGATGTCATGTGTATTACATGTTCAGTCTATAGGCGTGTTTCTTTATAAAGTGACATCTCCAACTACTGGCCTGGCAGCAGAATACAGTGTTTTTGAGTTCTTTCCACGGATCTGTGTGAACAGGGATCACTTTGACAATGTTGTCATTACACAAAAAATGCAAAGAAAAAATGTGTCTTTTTAGGATATCGCTATCGTATAAACATGAAATGATCTGATCTGAAATATTCTGCCATCTTTCAAAACTATTACACAGTGTGTTTGGTAATGAAGCAATCATACAGCAAACAGCTAATTCTTTATCTTTTGTTATTTGATTTAGGTGTTTTCACAGCCCCACTGAAAGGAGCGTACATGTTCAGAATCAATGTACATGGTATTGGCGGAACTCCGGCAACTGCCGAAATTTATAAGAATGGAAAACATGTGGTTATGGCAAATGCTAATGTGCCTAATAATGATTTAAACTCCTCGAATGAAGTTGTGTTGATCCTGGAGGTTGGAGATGTTGTCTATGTGAGACTTTTGGCTAACAGGAGGTTATTTGATAATGAGAGAAACCGCAACACTTTCATTGGTTTCCTACTGTTTCCCTTAAGATAACAGGAGCTTTGAAGAATATGATTCCAATAATTCTGAAAGTTCAACATACACTCACCTGCTCAATTTCTCATTAATGCAATTATCTAATCCACCAATCACATGGCAGTTGCTTCAATGCATTTAGGGGTGTGGTCCTGGTCAAGACAATCTCCTGAACTCCAAACTGAATGTCAGAATGGGAAAGAAAGGTGATTTAAGCAATTCTGAGTGTGGCATGGTTGTTGGTGCCAGACGGGCCGGTCTGAGTATTTCACAATCTGCTCAGTTACTGGGATTTTCACATACAACCATTTCTAAGGTTTACAAAGAATGGTGTGAAAAGGGAGTCACCAGACCCAATAGAGCATCTTTGGGATGTGGTGGAACGGGAGCTTCGTGCCCTGGATGTGCATCCCACAAATCTCCATCAACTGCAAGATGCTATCCTATCAATATGGGCCAACATTTCTAAAGAATGCTTTCAGCATCTTGTTGAATGGGGGTCAAACACAGTATTAGTATGGTGTTCCTAATAATCCTTTAGGTGAGTGTATGATTTAATATGAAAATCATGAAGAATCATTAACATATAACCTGTATTAATGAGCACTAATGTGTTTTTGCAATAGATTACTGTATAAAAGTCTGAGCTGTCTAAACATGTAAATTTGTATAAAGAGTTTTAGCACTGAGACAGACAGGGCCCATGGATATCACGTCACCTCTGACGTTATCTCGGTGGGGCTTGAGCTGTGCCCTCTTCAATCAGTCTTTTACAAACTGCTTAAGGTTGATATCTTCTTCCTCAGCTAGGCTCACCTTTTGCCATAAAGTACTTAACTGAGGATTTTGTAGACTGAATGGAGCTACAAATGACAGATTCTCTGATATTGGGTCCTGTGTGTTGATTTTGATGTGTTGATTGTTTTAATGAATCATCTGGAAGATTTATTTGTCTGGTTCACCCTCAAATCCTACTAAGTTAAAATTAAATTGTAACATAAATTGCTTTGGACTAAAGCATCTGCCAAATGTTTAAATGTTAAATTCACTCTCTGACAGAACCTATGAGTAATTAACAAGTAATAATTAACAAAGATAAAAACAACAGCTCACCCGTATGGTACTGTAAAAAAGTCAATGCCAATGTTATCATAAGTGCATAAATCTACTTTACAATAATCTAGGGCATACTTGCTTGTGAAAAGTTGTAAATTGGGTTAATATGTAGTGATCAGCAGGCAGACATGAGGGAAGACTCCCCTCACCATTTGTGCAAAGGAAGAAAGATGACATTAGCATGTCATTGAGCAGGCTAATTCTATCACCATTCTCCCCCATTGTTCACCTCAGTCCTTAGACCTGGTGTGAACTGGACTCCACTCACCAGACAAGTTTTGCTATGTGACTTGAAGTCACAAAGGACACAAAATAGACACACAGTGGACAAAATGGAGCAAATCTTCTCCATTTTTTTTATTATCAAGAACTCTATATACTTAATGAGTGTTTTTTGTGTACATGCAAACTATACAAACTTGCCTACCAAGGTATACATTAAGGCATGGGTAAAAGGTCAATATAACTCAATGATGTTTGGTCTTTGTGTTTTCAGCACAATGCCTAGGGTAATCTGAAATTGGTTTGGAAAGTGAATTATGTATAGGAAAAACCTTAAAGACATTGCTCTAAATGTGAACTTTAAGCTATGCAAATGAACCTCATGCAAGAGGGGGACCATCCAGTAGCCACCTCTGACAGCATCAGCCAATCAAGACACTGCATCTGAAAGGTGCCAAATTGCATTTCCCTCCTTCTCGGGACAGGTTAAATGACTTGTTTCTGAGACAGATAAGTGTTCCAGTTGGGTTGCTGCAGTTTCCTGTTCTGGTTCCAGGCTCCAGTTCTTGTTCCAGTCCCGGTTCAAAGTTCTGGTCCCAAGATGTGCTAAGCTAAGTCCAACTCTACAGAGTTGTGAAGTTCTGAGAAACAAGAGAAACAAGGAAGTTCTGCAAGAACTGAATTTGGGGAGTTTGAAAACTGCAAGAGAGACAACGACTAAAGCTTAGCCCCCCCATCTTCAAGATATCTTCTGTACCAACTTCAATCCTCTCATCAGAGATCCTCCAGATCTGTGTGTTCCGGATCTGCACTGACTTCAGAATCTAAAGATCCTTCCATCTGCGTGTTCCAGAGAATAAGCATCATCTGCACAGACATCAGAACCTTCAAGGCTTCTTCAAGGCTTCTTCTTCTGCGTGTTCCAGGAAAAGACCTTCTCTGTGCTCCAGGAGTTCAACGCACAACCAGGATTCAGCACAACCAGGTAGACGTAAAGATCACTTACCAAACCTCTTTCCAGAGACCTTGGCATTAGTGTATATTGTCAGTATATGATTATCTAATTTGCATTAGATCTTGCATAGCTGATATCAGTTGATAACAAATAATCTCTCAGTTTATTTGTTGAATTCAGAATAAGGTTTGCCTTATTTCTTCTAGAGAAACTACAGTTTATCTTTCCATAAGATTAACTTGTAACTGCCATAGTAACATCTTACTCATTCACTTGCATTTATCAATCTTTTCACACTTTTACCCATTCAGTAGTTGTTAGTTACTCTTGTCTATCCTTTTGTTAATAAAATCCATTTATTACACTTGTGTCTTCCTTGTGTTGATAATACAGTAAGAGGCTCTACAAGTTAACAATATCTCACAAATCCTTCAGATTGGTCAGATGATGAACTTCCTCCAATTCATATAATTGTAATTCAGTCAACAATCTTCCATGATTGTTCTTTATTGTCAAGGTGAAACTTGACTGGTGCCCCGAAAATATTGGAAGGAATCATCTGACTCAATATTAATATTAATACAAAATATTAATATTAATATTTAACACCATAAACCACTAAATCTCTCGTACCCTCGAGTGAGGCTAGTCCAAAATCACTACAAATAATTACATTTAATGTTTTATACATGTCATTAAATTTTTAAGCTGACAAGTTTTGTGCATTTATTCAATCAATCAGTCTTTGTTTTAGGGTGACTTTTTAACATTCTGTCAAGGGTCTACAGATGAAAAATAGCCCTTCGGGCTAATTCTGGCACATTTACAGTAATGTTTATTAATGTGCATTGCCCCTGCAAACAATAAATAAATAAATAAATAAATTCAGTTTTACATCTGTTGATACAGGATATTGTTGCATGTGGGGAGAAAATAACATTTAAAGGAATTTTGTTGATTCAGCACAAGTTAAACTCCATCAGCCATATCACCCTGTAGCCCAAGACCAGTTCCTCACTGAAGCTAAGCAGGGTTGAGCCTGGTCAGTACCTGGATGGGAATGTCCTGGGAAAACTAGGGCATGGTTTCACAATGCCATTTTAACATAGACCCACACTAAATCTGAGCTGCTGAAAACGAGGTGGATTCATTTTGTTTTCGAAAAAAATGCTCCCTCAACACTACTGAAATTCGTTTATGTCTACGTGAATCATTTCACAATGGATTGCTTTGTGAACTAATGTCAATACAAAGGGACAATACTAAACAGAGGTTGTGCTAAAAATTTGTTTCTCAAGGATAGATCAGTACAAACTGTTTGTGATCCAGCTTACAGTCTCCAGACGTAAGCTAGTCGCTTGTCGTAATCCTATAGCTGTAACGATAGATGATAACAGAAAGCAAATATGTCACGTATTATATAATCAGTTAGGGGCTGCCATAACAATTGGATTAAGAAGAGAGAACAATTGCATCAACTATGTTATGAACACAATGTGAAGCGGTCGGAGTGTTATGGTGCATTTTACAATTTACATCCCCCACCTTAAGACGAGGAGCACCCGAGGCAATGGCTGAAGGTGCTAAACTTGAAGTGCTCACCCAAACTCCCTTATGTGTGTTCGTACCATTTCATGGACGGGAAGCCGACTGAAGTACACCCTTACCTCGAGAAATGGTTCAGCTACGATGCGGTAAAGTCAGAGGCTAAACAGGTTGCCAGAGGCTAAACAGATTGTCAGAATCAGGTAAGCTAACTTAGCTAGCCATGTGCTTGTTAGCCTAATGTTAGATTTGTGAAGTCCGTTCTATGAATACATTTGAGATCAGTAACGAGCAGTTAATCACCATTGCCACCTATATATTTCATATTTACGATAGTATTATAGTCTTACAGTAGCTTACATTATTCCTGTAAGTTACAGAGATTGCAGATGAAAGCAGGCCAGCTAGCTACATCTCATTTAGATATTGATATTGACCTACATATTAACACTAGAGTTAGAGATTGTGTGTATACTGTCTCGTTTTTAATGCATCTCTCACACACACTGTTCTGTTCAAGTATGGGTGCCATCATATATTCTCATGATTTATTTTAAGTACTAATATTAAAATATGTTTACAGTTATATCATTTCCACAGATGCATCGACGAGCATCAGTGATGCAGTGGACAACAGTGAGGATCCACATGCCCTGAAATGTGATGCAGAAGAAACACACTGGGAGGATCCATCTGTCACTGACCACAGCTACGCTTCAAAATCACAATCTCAACCTGAAGCCACCTACATCTGAGAACACAATGCGTTGAGTCGGCACCATTGTACTGTAGCGTCTGGACCAATCAGCCACACAATTATTCATTGTATTTAATGAATTACCCATAAACTCACTCTCACTATCAAAGTTCTCTGAACCCATCCCCCTAAAACTGCAACCAGCATCCCAAGTGTAGCTAGCACACAGGCCAACCTAGGTGTCCTGTTACAGATATATGGTACTTTTATGATCCGGAAGAATGCTGTAGAGACTAGTGACTCATTCTTCCTGAGAGGGACAAATAAACTCTCTTAATCCTATGTATTCTCTATATAACCACTTGGGAAATGTATAAACATGTATCCAATTTTCCCATCTCTTGACTTTCCTTTTATAGGCTTTATTCTATGTATTAATTCTCTCTTTTGAACTATTTTGGTATTAATGTTCCATAGTTGCAAATGTATAGTTAACTGAAATCACACTGGTAGCATGTTTGGTGTCTACGGACTCCAACTTTCATTTCCTATTTGGTAATTTATGTTACATGTTACTAACTCTGTGACATGTTAGTATTATATGAATCTAGAAGGTTATTCTCTAATTCATCCAATCCAGTGTCTTATGCTAATATCTTGCTACAGAACAAAGACTCGTAAAACTTCCATCTGAAAGGGAAACTCCTTATTGGCTCAGACACCTCAAGAGGGTGTGACATCTTCACCCCTTATATTCACTGATCACAAGACAAACCCTCTTCTCTCTTCCTGCTCTTCCTCCTCTTCTTCCCTTCTACTGACAAATGCTGATGTCAAGATGACACTTTAAGAAGCTAGAAGCTTCTAAGGAACCCCAAGCTTGTGCCAGGCCTCGGCCTAGACCTTCCATTCACCAAAGATCCTCTGAATCCAACTGGTTCTCTTTCGTCAAGACAATATCAGCAAAGATTTAACGGAAGCCTCCAAAAATTGCATCAGGACAGTTTTAATTCAACTTGGAGAGACATGCAAGT
Source organism: Chanodichthys erythropterus (assembly GCF_024489055.1). Taxonomy (NCBI): domain Eukaryota; kingdom Metazoa; phylum Chordata; class Actinopteri; order Cypriniformes; family Xenocyprididae; genus Chanodichthys; species Chanodichthys erythropterus. The sequence continues at coordinate 36,937,748 of NC_090228.1, read as the reverse complement.
ATCAAACTTAGTCTCATTATTTGATACATTGAGTATCCTTACCCCTTTTAAAGAAGGGCCTGTTAAAACTAAACTGATGGTTTGCTCAAGGCTGTTGATCTGCTGAATGTCAAACAATGCTGTAACCTCTTGCTTCCTGTACTCTGCTCTAGCTCTCTCTCTTGGTAAACTGTATGCATGTATGTGTGTGAATGTTAGAGTAGTTTAAGTGTTTAGTCTAGTTAATAAAGTCTTGTTCATGTCACATGTAAAGTTGTCTGTGTTTTGTGCTCATATACTGGAGTCCCTATTCATGTCGATCCTGACTACAGGCTTTTTGTAGAATAAGATTGTTATTTCCCATAACCTGGAAATGAACATTTCTTAAAATTAATAAACAATTAACACTGTGTGTTCAGTGGACAACAGGTTAATTGATTGTAATATTAATTTTATTACATTAAGTTAATTTTATTAACTGATTCAAATATTAATAATAAATTATAACTAGTTATGATTAATTATTCATATTTATTTTGAGCTAATTTGCTACAGTACATAACTCTGCTGAGAAACAACCATCTTTGTCAGCTCACAGGGTTGACATTGGATGCGTTCTATAAAGTTGCAGAGCACCTTACCAATACATACACCAACAGCTTCCAGCTACACACTTGGGATCAGCTCCTGATGACTCTAATGAAGCTGCATCTTAATTTATTGCAGGGTGATCTTGCTGAAAGTTTTGGTGTTTCAAAACCTGGTGTTGTGATAAATTTATAATGGCAAATTCAGGGTTCCTGGAATACCTTTGTCCAGGTGATGAAGTAATTGCAGACAGAGGCTTCACCATTACTGATCTCCTCTATGAAAGGAAGGTGAAACTTGTCATTCCAGCATTCACTAAGAGAGGCATACAACTTTCTGAAGAAGACACCACCAACACTAGGTGCATCGCACATGTATGCCAATGTGTGTCCACGTTGAGCGGGTCATATGACTGAAAAACCTCAAAATCCTTTCTCACAGTTCAAATTAACCTCACCCCTAAAAATTTATAAAATGTTGAGAATTTGTGCAGCCCTGTGTAACGTTCTAAGCAACATAACTTCTGATGTAGAGGATGAATAAGTGTTGATTTGTAGGTGCATTCCACATCTGTCCATACATTTTACTGCGCTTTTGCTTTAAATAATCAGTGTAAAAAGTGCATGTAGTTATATTTTTTAAACCTTTACAATTTGACCAGATGTTCTCTTGTGAAGTGTTTTTTTTTTCCCACAAATTCAGTCAGATACTCTTACAACTTATTTTATACAACTTATATTAAATTATACATTTTCTAAAACACAAATCACAAAGTTATCTCTTGTTAAACAAAACTGATTTGAAATAGTTCCAGTCTTCACCTACACCTTCTACATGCTGCTCCATCAACTCCTGACAGGACGAAGTAGTTTTTTTTTAAATATGTCCCCATAGGTTACCTCTAGCCACTTCTTTATATTGTCTACGCATTAACAATGATGATGGATGGGACAATATGAGACCATCTGATAATCGTATAAAGCTTTATCTGTGCTCCAAAACATTTAAAACGTTTACAGCATTAATGTTATTTGTCATCTCACTAAAGGTATAGCTCGCTATAAACAATCTTTTAACTACTGATTTAGCTACCGGATTTGCCACGTAAGTTTAACGGAAGTCGGATGACAAAATGCGGAAGAGCAAAGTATTAAAAGTGAGTGGGGCGAAATAAGGTGAATAGTGCGTTCTGACCATAGACCAAAAAAATATGGACGTAGTGTCTGTGACGTCACCCGTAGATTTCTGAAGAGCATTTTTGAAGCGAAAATGAGGTCGCTCCCATCTTAGCTGCATGTCACTGCACGTCACTCCCGGATAACTGAAAATGGGCAAAGAGGCGGGACGTGGTTGGAACTGAGGTGACTGGTTGCTGAAACCATGCCCGCCTAGCTCGATGTGATCATGTTAGCAGGCAAAGGAGCTATCTATCAATCTTAGATACTATATAAAGTATTAATATTCTAATAATATAACTTATCTTAATTAACTAATAAAGATAAGTTATATCATTAGAAAGTTCTAAAGGTTTACTGTCAATCTATGGTGTCTTTTTTACGATATAGATGCACCAGCAGCACCAGTAATTGCAATTTGCGTCAGGTGTGCACATGATAATGCGAAAAACCAAATGGGACTTCATACCTTTATAATGAAATAGTGATCGTGAAATGAATCCAATCCTTGGCTCTGGGTAAATGATGATCATTATAGTAAATCTCACGAACAAAACTTTTTAGCCAATGCCACGATCCAGCGTGTGTTCTGTATATCTTCCGCATGCAAGCACATGCACACAGGCGCATATTATTTTTTTAATTGTATAAATTAATCCTGAAAAAAGTACAAACACAGCAAAGATGCCAAATTCAGAGGCTGGAATTTGTCATGATCACCAGTTGGAGTGCCACTAGAGGGCACTCCAACACGGACTATTTCTCACCACACTTGGACTTCATTTCCCATAACCCACTTCCTGAACTCATTATCCCGTCATTGCACTCAGCTGTTTTGTGTTTGTTCATTAGTGTCTATCTATTTATACCTAATTTTTTATTATTTTCATTTCATTCTGCTTTTGTGGTTTCATTTACAGTCATCAGCTTCACTGTTTGTTTTCTTTGTTTTGTAGGGGTGTAACGGTACACAAAACTCACGGTTCAGTACGTACCTCGGTTTTGAAGTCACGGTTCGGTGACTATTATTAGCCTAAATTCAATTGCTTTTTATTTTTAGATAAAATAATCAACACTCAAATAACAAATTGTATGCAAACCTGTAAGCTGCACCTAAGGCAGTTTTTGCATTAACTTCTAAATGTTTTTACTCCAATTCGTTGTTGAAATATAATCATTTCTACACAGTGGCTGTTATTTTAACATCAGATTTATTTAAACATACATTAAATAGCCTAATCAGGATATCACTAAAAGATTAAGTCAAATAATGAATATATTGGCTAATACAGTGCATATATTAAGCGAAAGAGTTCATTTCTCTAGCGAACTAACAAGCTGTGAACACTGAATGGCTTTTCTGAGGTAAATGCATCATGACATATTGTTGAATACGGACGCTTTCATTGATGTCTTTCCACCGTTGAAACACTGAATGAGCGATTACATGAGATATGACCGTTTCAGTAAGTTGTACTGAATCTTGCAACATACCTTCAGATGTTCTTTCATGTTTATTCTGTAACTAGTATTAAGGAGGAAGAGATGAACACATTCACTTGCGCTCCGCGCTCGCGCTGCCGGTTGAACTGAGGCGCCTGTACAGTGATCTGTCACCCCACATCAAAGCACGTCAAAATGGCATTTTCTGTTTAAACTTGATTTCGTGGACAGAATTTGAAGGATGACACTTTGTTTCTTATCGAAAGTAACAAAACGCAGAGCTTATTGCGGTTATTGGTGGTGAATATTGGTTGCAATGTAATGCTTCGGTACACACGTGCACCGTACCGAAAGCCCTGTACCGAAACGGTTCGGTACAAATACGTGTACCGTTACACCCCTATTGTTTTGTATGGACTGTTCTCTGGATTTTGACCCTTGCCTGTTTGGATTACGTTTTTGGATTGCCATATTAAAGGTGCCCTAGAATGCTTTTTCACAAGATGTAATATAAGTCTAAGGTGTCTCCTGAATGTGTCTGTGAAGTTTCAGCTCAAAATACCCCATAGATTTTTTTAAATTAATTTTTTTAACTGCCTATTTTGGGGCATCATTAACTATGCACTGACTCAGGCTGCGCGCCGCCCCTTTAATTCGCGTGCTCCCTGCCACACGAGCTCTCGACTATATTACAGTGCATTTACAAAGTTCACACAGCTAATATAACCCTCAAATGGATCTTTACAAGATGTTCATCATGCATGCTGTTTGCATGCTTCGAATTATGTGAGTAAAGTATTTATTTGGATGTTTACATTTGATTCTGTATGAGTTTGAGGCTATGCTCTGTGGCTAACGGCTAATGCTACACTGTTGGAGAGATTTATAAAGAATGAAGTTGTGTTTATGAATTATACAGACTGCAAGTGTTTAAAAATGAAAATAGCGACGGCTCTTGTCTCCGTGAATACAGTAAAAAACGATGGTAACTTTAACCACATTTAACAGTACATTAGCAACATGCTAACGAAACATTTAGAAAGACAATTTACAAATATCACTAAAAATATCATGCTATCATGGATCATGTCAGTTATTATTGCTCCATCTGCCATTTTTCGCTGTTGTCCTTGCTTGCTTACCTAGTCTGATTATTCGGCTGTGCACAGATCCAGACGTTAATACTGCCTTTCCTTGTCTAATGCCTTAAACATGGGCTGGCATTATGCAAATATTGGGGGCGTACATATTAATGATCCCGACTGTTACGTAACAGTCGTGTTATGTTGAGATCCGCATGTTTTCCGGAAGTGTTTTAAACAAATGAGATTTACATAAGAAAGAGGAAGCAATGGGGTTTGAAACTCAATGTATGTCTTTTCCATGTACTGAACTCTTGTTATTCAACTATGCCAAGGTAAATTCAAATTTTGATTCTAGGGCACCTTTAAAGCTGCATTTGGATCTAACCCTCTTGTCTCTGTGCCATCCGTGACAGAAACCACAATCATGAATAGATCCAGCAGCAAGAGAGTCCGGCAACCGGCTAGCACACGGGGAAGTCAGAGTGGTCCCCAAGATCTGACTACGCTTCGTCAGAAAGGTATGGAGGTGCGGGCTTTTACACAGAAGTTTTGGTCACGGGCGGAGAGGTTTAATCACCCTGATGCAGTCCTCAAAGACATTTTTAATAATTGCTTAGATGACCCTGTGTCGCAGTGGGAGATGGACCTAGTAAAGACTTTAAACTTTTGGAATTTCTCCAATTACCTGTTTCTTCGTAAGAACGGGCAGATTCGGATACCTCCAGCACCCGCTCCAGCCCGTGAGTCCGCTGCAGCGCCCACAGAGGAGGTAGGCACAGAGCCACCACCTCACCCACGTAAACGGAGGAAGAGGAGGAAGAAGGCTTCCTCCATCCCTCAAGGCATGGAGGCCTTCCCAGAGTCCGCTGTAGGTCCGGAGGCCACCCCAGAGGTATTGGAGCCGAATGCTCTCCCTGTGAGTCCTGGCATGGCTAAGAGGGCTGTCTTCGGTTTTTATGTTTTGGCTGTTCTGCGTGCCTGGAAAACGCACTTAAGGTCTTTTAACCACGGACCCGTCTGCCAGCCCGAGCCCGCCGCCGTCCCAGAGCTGCCCGCTCTCCTTGATACGGTCACGGAGGCCGTCACCAAGCAGCCAGCTCTCCCTGATACGGTCACTGAGCCCCCTTGGTCTGCCTGGCCGCCGCCGCCGCCACCCAGGCCGTCTGCCCTGCTGCCACCGCCCAGGCTGTCTGACCTGCTGAAGCCCACCTGGTCAGTTCCTCCAGCAACGCCCTTGTGTTCAGCCAGGACTCCAGACCTGCTGGAACCTGCCTGATCAGTTCCTCCAGCCCCACCCTGGCATTCAGCCAGGACTCCCGACCTGCTGGAATCCGCCTGGTCAGTTCCTCCAGTGCCACCCTGGCAATCAGCCAGGACTCCGACCTTGTTAGAACCTCCATGGTCTGTTCCTCCGGCTCCCCCCGGGCCTTCAGTCAGGGACTCTGGACTTGGCCCACCGTCCCTCCCCCTGGTCCTCCTCTAGTCCACCTCCCTCCTGAGTTTGTTTTATATTGTGTCTTGTTGGAGCGTCTGGTAGCTGCTCCGTAGAGAGGGGGTACTGTCATGATCACCAGTTGGAGTGCCCTAGTTAGCCACTAGAGGGCACTCCAACACAGACTATTTCTCACCACACTTGGACTTAATTTCCCATAACCTACTTCCCGGACTCATTATCCCGTCATTGCACTCAGCTGTTTTGTGTTTGTTCATTAGTGTCTGTCTATTTATACCTGGTTTGTTTCTGCTTTTGTTATTGTGGTTTCATTTACGGTCACCGGCTTCACTGTTTGTTTTCTTTGTTTTGTATGGACTGATCTCTGGATTTTGACCCTTGTCTGTTTGGATTACGTTTTTGGATTGCCATATTAAAGGCAGGGTAGGTAAAAAATGTATAAAAAACTTTTTTTCAAAATTTGTTTAAACTTTATTTATATATCAATACATAATTAAAATGTAAGTACTCTGAAAAAGAAAGTATAAAAATCGAGTGTCTGTAGACCTCTCACGACTGTTTTAAAGACAGCTCATTATTTCCATTCACTCCACCCCCTCCCTTCTGGGCTCCTTCCAAAGCCACGCCCCCAAAACACATGAACGCGTGACTCCGACCACTGAGCTGGAAGACGCATTATTTACCTGAGACGAGCGGAGAGGAAGGAGCACAGTGCATGTAGTGACATCATGTCAGAATCACATGTAATAAAAATAACTTTATAATTATGAAGATAAACAAACAAGATGTATTTTAGTACTCACTATCAAGCTAGCATATTGATATTGGTAAAGTTTAAAATATATATTTTTTGATTCGCTAACGAGCTAGTTATCTATAAGGCAAAGCTAAAAACAGGTTGCATGATACACGTTTTTCCATTACCATCATTTACACTGTGATGAAGATGAATTTCGTGTAAGATTCATAACATATATGTTGTTCTGCATGTAAGAGTTTCCATGATGAAAGCATTGTTGACTCTGATGTCTTGATTACAGATAAACAGAGTAATATACACTCAAATATCAACTCACAACTGCATTGCAGACACAAAATAATAACACACACATACAACAAAGTGTGTACGACACACACAGATACAAGATAAAGACATCAATAAACATAGGTAGAGAATATAAAAACAAAACAAAGGCGAAAAAAACGTGCAGGTAAACTTACAGGTGAACATGGTAAAAGAGTTAGACAGAGGGTAAATATAGTTCTAAGAAAAGTTCCTAGATGCGGAGTAATGTTAGGCCTACTATCTGTTAAACATGTATTTAGTTATCTAAAGCAAAATTATGCACAATTCAACACTATAGCTATCATCTTGAGCTAGGCCTATAGATTATTTATCGTCTCTACTACGGCTCGCTAAGTAATGTTATGTTAGCTATATTACGCAGCTACGTGTGCTAATGACACATGCTTCATGAAAAAATAAACAAAAAAATATGTATGATCAAAATACAAAAAGAAAGATTTACCTGTCCAGCAGAAATAAAGCCATCAAGGAGTCACTTTTCAGCCCCTTGAGTTCCCTCAGTTCTCGCCATCGCTGGAAAGCCACGCCGATATTAACTCGCGTTTTATTTCTTTGTTTATCCAAAGACTTTTTGTTCATTGCCTTTTCTTGTACTGTTACTGTCTTCTTTTTTTTTGCCTGGTTTGCCTTCACTAACTGCATAGACCGGTACTGTGAATTTTGCTTGCTGTTTCTCTGCCATTGTTTTGGTATTCCTAGGATCCGTGCCTCTTGAATTCCTCAAATCAAACGTACGCGCGCAAGTGGACAGGTCATGTGTGGCAAAAGGGTGGTTGCCATGGTTGCGAGAGAGTGACAGTCGCCTAAGCCAATCCTATGTTTCGTCCCGAATGGAAATAATGAGTTGTGTTTAATACAGATTAAACGGTCTAGAGTCACTCGATTTTTATACTCTTTTTATCAGAGTACTTACATTTTAATTATGCATTAATATATATAGAAAGTTTAAACAAATTTGGAAGAAAGTTGTTTATAAATTTTTTACCTACCCTGCCTTTAAAGCTGCATTTGGATCTAACCCCCTTGTCTCTGTGCCATCTGTGACAGAATTAGCTGAGGTAAAGTGACGGCTCACAGACAGCAGCACAATTCACCTGTCACTCAAGTGAACATGCCCATAATTATGCAGAACTTTAAGGCTTAATATAATTTAAATGGATGAGTTATAAAAAAATTCACCCCACTCAGAGTTGTCATGAAGGGCAAATTAGTTGTATATATTTGTACCATTATTTACAATGACACTAATATTTTTATAGGAATGCAAAATCAATCGGTAGTTATTGTTTTGTTTTTTTAATAGAATAACGAGACACAAACCTCTACATTCAACCGCATTTGCTCCCATGTTTTTTCATCACAATGCATACAAATTTTTTTCGTACAAAATTTTAGTCCAAAAGTGAGCACATTTGGAGAAATGCATGTTTACCTCATATTTCTTTAGATAAAATAGAAGCAGGGCTGTATGCAGGGTTTCATAATTACACACAAAGGACACTAGTCTGCTAGGGGTGTTCAGGGGCATGCTCCTGAAAATGTAGATTTCTCTGGTGTACATATGTGCATTTTAAGAAGGCCAACAATTTGGATAACAATGGCTGTAAAACCATGTCAAAAAATACATACATAAAAATAATTCAGCAGAGGCAGGGATACATAGACCAGGGGCCGGTTGCATAAATCTATTTAAGACTAGTCTTACAAGTTAGTCGTCTATTTTTTTTCTTTAAGACTGGTATTTACTTTTTAAGTCGGTTGCATAAAATTTTAGATTGGTCTAATTTGAGACAAAAAAGTAAGACTGGTTCCCCCTTGGCTAACTTTCTCTTACAATCTATGTTGCCATAGAAACAAACTGTCAAAAGAAAAATATGCTCTAGATTCACAAAAGTGGCCCAACTTTGTCTTGCGATATGGCAAATTTTAATCTTTGGTTTTATGAAAGGGCAATAAGAAGAGAAAGAGTTTTCAAAGACCGTTCAAACCCATTGGAAGTACTTTGTGAAAAGGAACTGCTGGAGAAACTAAGATTTCCAAGACATACAATACAAGAACTAGCAATTGACTTGGCGGAGCATCTGAGGCCTGAAACTTCAAGAAATTTTAGCATCCCTCCACTGCTACAAGTATGTCTAGCTCTACGTTTCTTTGCCACAGGATGTTTTATAAATGCAGCTGCAGACTTAATTGGGGTACATAAGTCTACAGCATCAAGAATTATTCATCGGGTTGCTCATGCACTGTCAGGCAGACTTCCACTTTATCCGACTGATGTCTCTACCTTGAACAAGGTGAAGGCAGATTTTTTCAACATTGCTGGATTTCCAAATGTTGTAGGAGCCATTGATGGAACACACATTAAGATTCAAGCACCTTCAACTCATGAGCCATTGTTTGTTAACAGGAAAGGCTACCACAGTATTAATGTGCAGGCAATTTGTGATGCCAAACTGAGAGTGCTCAACTGTGTCGCTCGTTGGCCAGGATCAACCCATGACTCAAGAATTTTAGTGAATTCCCAAATTCATGATGCATTTGAGAGAGGAGAATTGCAGGGTGTGCTCTTGGGTGACTCTGGTTATCCACTAAAACCCTGGCTTCTAACACCCTTCTTGAACCCAGTCAGTGTGCCTCAAACTCGGTACAACACAGCCCATGCCAAAACAAGAAATGTTATTGAAAGGTGTTTTGGAGTCCTGAAACGAAGATTTCATTGTCTGCATGCAGAGCTCAAAATGAAACCAGAAAGAGTCTGCAACATAATCTGTGCATGTGTTGTTTTGCACAACATGGCAAGGTAATAAGTTTTTAACTGTAATTAAAACACCTAGCTACATATTCCCCAATGATTATAAATTACATGAGTAAAAGATCACTTTCCTTTTAATAGAAATCTTGCACTCCCAGACATGGAGGATGACCAAATTTTTGAAGAACCCACTTTGGAGATCGCAGAGGCAGGAGATGAAGATGGAACTGGGCGTTACATTCGACAAATGATTGTAGAAAACATTTTCTCAGTTTGACTGAGAAAAATGGAAGAATTGATAACTTTTAAATGAATTGGACATATTATAATTTATTCATTGAGAATCAATACACAATATTTGATGCATAGTATCAGTAAAAACAGCTGAAATACTATATAATCTTTAAATTACAACTACATTAACTTTCACTAAAATACTTAAAATCTCTTAAATATATCTAAAGATTCTGTATGTAAACATTACATAAGAAGTAAATTCAAAATTAAATAACTGGAATTATTAAATACAATTATTTGACTAGTTCTTGGACAATGGTCGTTGAGATCTATAGTTCATGTCCAAGTTTTTGTAGCTCCAACTTTAGCTTAGTTTTTTCTAATTCTAATTTTTCTATTTCTAATTTTAGTTTAGTCTCTTCCAGTGTTAATATTTCATATTGCTTTTCAAGTATATTGTTCATGGTTATCTTGCTTGTAGTGTCTTTCTGTGTGTCTGTGTCTGAGCCATGTCCCACAGGTGCCATTTGGGTGCTGTCCAAATCATCTTCTTTACAAAAAAACAAACAAACAAAAACAACAACATTAGCAAAATTAGAAAGTTTTGTTGTACTTTTTTCTTCTGCAAAAATGCACTACATACTGCATACTACTTACTACATACTAAAGTTTACTTGTAGTTCACTAATTTTAGAAAAAAAAAAAACTTTTTACACACACGTTTACTTAGCTATCTAAATGGAGACACTGCATAAACTTCTTTTGTTTTTAGAAATAGATAGTTAAACATGTTATAACTATATAACCCACACCCTAAATCTACCCATCACAGAAAATGTTCTGCATTTTTACAAATTACATTTTTTTATAGCCTATATTGACAAAAAAATAATATAGACCTATTGACAAAAGTAGTCTTTGATTATATAACCTATAATCTGAAAACACTGTCCTCAGCAAATAGTGACTGCATAAGCACTAACGTTACAATGGCATTACAAGCTACTTTCCCTGATCTGTGTCCACTTATTATTTTAAACACTGTTAATCTGTTTTTAACTTAAAAACTACATCATTGTAAGGAATAATAGAGGATTAACTAACTTGGTAACTTATAACTCGCGGTTTAAAGACTGTAAGCATAACTTTACCTTCGCTTTGTGTTGTTTGGTCCTGGCTCGTCACAGGCGCTTCATTGTTTTCAGGGACCAATGTTAAAATCACCTCGCAGTCTACTAGACGGTAAAAATTGGTACTCAACCCAAAACAATAGTACAGTTTTTTTTTTTTTTTTTTTTTTAAATCAAGAAAAAACAATAACTATCGAAACATTGTTACTCACGAGACTGTTGAAGCGGAACTGATGCGACAGCGGTATCCTCCCCCGCTGCAGGTAACGTCCGCCCGGATACTCCGCTCTCCCTCCCCCCGGGGATTCCCCAAAACATCGGAGATTCCTCTCCATATATTTCAATTATCATTTCCGTTGTCCTTTTCAATTTAGGATTTGGTCCCCCACCTGTTGCAGGGTTTTTTCGCTTGAATATTTCCTTTTTTGCCTCTTGGACCATATTTTTAAAACGTTTCTGAACGTCTTTGACGGATCGCGAGACAGACGGGTTTACGCTGTTAACTTTTTCAGTTATTGTTGTCCACGCCTTGTTTTTTTTGCTATTGGCATTGTAGTCGCTAAATTTATTCATTAAAGTGGATTTGGAAGCATTGTATTCCTCCAAAATACAAATATTTTCAGCGAAGGAAAATTGTGACGAGCGCCCACTGTCGGCCATTTTGTTTAAGTTGTTCAGCGTCTTATTTTTCCCACAAAGCAATGCAATCTAGACAGTCTTACTTAAGACTGCTGTGTGCTTATTTTATGCAACGATCTTTCTTCAGTGACTTTAGTTAGTCAGACTATTTCTAAGCCATTATCTTAAGACTGTGTCTATGTTTATGCAACCGGCCCCAGAAGAGGGAAATGCCCCCCATCCCCCCAACAAATCGCACCCTGCTGACACCTCCTTTTGGAAAATGAAATCTGCATCTCCATAAAGTTGGTCAGCAGCAGGAAGCATGAAGTGCTCTAAAAATTCCTGGTATACGGCTGCGTTGACCTTGGACCTCAGAAAACACAGTGGACCATGTTCAGAGTCTCTGTATTTGGTCATGGTCCGACTACATCAGCTGCAGCCATTTATAAGAATGGAGAGCATGTGTTTATGGCATATACTAATCAGCCTCAGAGTTATTTACACTCTTCAAATGGAGTTGTATTGATCCTAGAGGTTGGAGATGTTGTCTATGTGAGACTTTGGCCTAATGCGAAGATATTTGATAGCGAGAGTAACCGCAACACTTTCAGTGGTTATCTATTGTTTCCCTTAAGATAACAGGAGCTTTGCAGAATGTGATTCCAATAATTCTGAACCTTCAGCGTATGACTTAAGATGAAGAATCAACAACATAAATCTGTATGAATAAGGACTAATATGGCTTTGAAATTTGCAATAGATTACTGTATAAATGTCTGAGCTGTTATCTATGTTATCTGTTGTCTATGTAACATTGTATAAAGAGTTTCAGCACTGAGACATGAATATCACATGTGACTCAAAAGTAGGGCTGTCACGATTCCTCGATTAAATATGAGTACTCTATTTAAAAAAAAAAAAACTGATTGCAATTTACCTGTGTCGAGTAATGCAGAGTTCACTGCATGATTTTCAAACTCATCAGATCACTGTTCTTTTCACACTGTACGACTATCTGGGACAGCATTTAGTTACTGTGCACATTGCTCCATGGATCGGTGACAGAGGGTTACATATTACATGACTTTACAATAGGAAGAATTTCTGACACCTCTGTCTGGTCCTCAAACGACACTTCACATCCAAACACACGTGAGGAGTGATAAGGGAATAACACAAGGACACATGTGAGAACTGAATTGTTAGTAAAAATGTTAGCCTTGAAGAAGCTTGTGATCCAAATTGTCTGTGTGCTTACTTGCAGCGAAAAGGGTTAAAAAAAAAAAAAAAAATCAATCATTTTAATTTTTAAAAAATGAAAAAAAAAAAAGATTATGGAGAAGGAAGTGTTCGGTGAATAGACGCATGTCTATAATTTCCCTCTGAACTTCCCGCTGCCCTGTATCTTGCTCTCTCATTGGCTGTAGGTCGTCGCTGATGTCATTTTCAGTAAGAACTCATTTCACACAGCAGGATTTTGAATCGCAGACAGGTCCAGATATTTAACATGCCAAATATCTGGACCTGTTCTCTTAGATCGCGTCTTTGATAATTCACAGTGTGATTGTCACTCATGTGAACAAGCACCAATTTCCCTCTGATTTCAGGAATTTGACGGTGGTTTCACTACATCTGTCAAAGATTTGTCTGTCGTGTGAAAATGGGGCCTAAAATCATGCGCATTCCACGGACGAGAGTCCATGAACCGCATTATTAGACTGTTTTCTAAGGCCGTCTTAGATCTCTACAGATTATCTGTTCACAACGTACACTTGTTTACTGTGTTTTTAACTGTGTAAGAGAGACGTGCCTGCATGCCATGCCAGTTTAAATGTTTTTGATATAAGGTTTTATGAGCGCACACACCTAGTGTATGCACAGAAAAGCAGCTGTGTCAGCGTGTGCTAAATTGAATTATCTGTAGTGTCTTAAAGGTGCTACAGAGGATGTTTTCAATGACTGAGAAAGACTGTTAGTGAGTTTTTGAAATGAGCGCATGTGTAAGAACAACCCCCCTCCTTCACAGCTCATTTTGAGGAAACGCCTCCCAAAACTCGTGCACGAGTGTTTACCACCGGCATTCGCTGTGTTATGTTAGTGAATTCATTATGTCGGACTCACCGCAGGTAAAGCCGAGTTCAGACTGCACAATTTTAGCCCCGATTTTGGCTCGCCGACAGGTTTTGAGAAATCGCCGACAAATGCCCGAAATCACTGTCACTCGCGTGAACGAGCACCGATTTGCCTATCACGCAGTGTGAATGAGCAAAGACACGATATGAGAGAATCGCCGACAAGTCGCCGACACCCGTGAGATATTTGGCATGCTAAATATCTGGACCTGTCGGCGATTCAAAATCATGCTGTGTGAAAAGTGTTCTGACTGAAAACTACATCGGCGATGACCGACAGCCAATGAGAGAGCAAGATACAGAGCAGCGGGGAGTTCGGGGAGGAGTTATAGACCACAATATCAGCAAGCGTGGCTTCATTTCAGATAAACATTACAATTCTATCAAACAGAAACAAAGCACAAACATTTGCTTGACCATCCGCAACAGCAGCACATTGAAAAGTTATGTATTTACCTCCAACTGTCATTGCATAACACACAATCCTTGTACTTTGCGTCTCCCCAAACATTTCCTCCATATTCTTCTTTTCTTTGTATTGTTTTCGCTGCAAATCAGCGCACAGGCAATTCATATTTCAAGCTTCATGCGGGCTACTATTTTTAATAATAATCCCACCGTGTGTCTCAATCAGCTCCCTAGTTCAGTAGTCAGGGCACTGATCAGGGTATCAGCCACATTCACTTTCATTATGTACTGATTCACTACCTAGGGAGCTAGGGAGCTGATTGAGACGCAGGGCCAGTCTCACGTGAGAACTCTGGTCTTGCGCGCGTTGTTTCCTTGTCAGGTCTCGCGTGTGTTTGGTTGTGAAACGTAGTTTGCGTGCCAGACAGAGTTGTCGGCGATTCTTCCTATTGTAAAGTCACGCAGTGTGAAACCTTCTATCGCCGATCCATCGTGCAGTTTGAACACAGCAGCGACTGAATGCTGGCCAAGATAGTCATGCAGTGTGAAAAGAACAGTGACCCGACTACTTTGAAAATCGTGCAGTCTGAACTCGGCATTACTCATAATCTGCAGTTGTTACTCCTGACAAAAACATTGCATGCGGCGCCTGTGGAAAGTTACTGGAGCGTCATGACAGTGATTGACAAGTCAGAGGGCCAATCGTTTATGCGATGATCACGTAAACGATTGGCTGATGTTTTTAAGGCCCTTCCTCGTGCACACATGATGTATATTAATATTGTTCCTTTCAGTGCACCTAATAAATAGTCGTTTATCAGTTAGTAAAGACAGTTTCAAGTAATATTGCAAAAATGTATAAAACAAAACATCCTCTGTAGCACCTTTAATACGTTTAAAACACTCTAGGTTCACATAAACAGGTTTTGTCTTGAATGAATCTGGGAAAGAAATTGTGTATGTTTATCAGTGTATTGGATCAATGCATTATTGTAGTTCTTAAAGTGACAGACTAATAAAACAATCAGAAGAATCAGTAAATGTTTTATTCATAAAGCGAAGAATTTGCAGTTTTATTTTTTTATTTGATTATTCAATTTCTTACTTGAATGCTGCTTACCTGCTGTACATGGAAAATTTAAAGCAGTTTATTTCATTTGCATCCTGTATTTGTTATCATTGCTTTCTGCAATAAAAAAAAAAAATTATTCAAGGAAAACAATTCAAAATAAATGTTATTTACAAAGATGGATGTGTGATTTAGAGCAAGAATACTAATGTAATATTGCAACAAAATGTATATTTTTGTGCAAAAGAAACCACTTAAGCTCATTCAAGAGTATTTGTAGCAATGTTGTTTTACAAAATAATATTAATATTATTGTTAATAATAATAATCCATTGTTAATAATAATAATCCATAATAATCATTTTAATCTCATATTTTTATGTGTAAAAATAATGTGTGAATATTCCCAAACTCTCTGACAGTGCGATCTCTCTATGGGTTATGTGATTGTTGTCAGATTTATAAAAGTATATAAAAACATGTCAATAATTAAAGTAAAATGATTGATAAACACATCTTTCGAATGGAAATAAATAACTCCGCGATATCCGCCTTTGATCTCGTAGGTTCTGATCCACTACGAGAACAGAGAACTGTTCGTCTTGCCTGCACTTTTTTCACTCCTCCCCTCACCGCAGCCGCCTGCTCTCGCCTACATTTCAGACGAGGTGAGGCGCTATGGCAAGCCAAAGTACTCACAAACGCCTGGTCGGACGACTGATTGCACACTGACGCGTCAAAAGTCCTCGACGTGTGATTTGCGTTAAGAACGCGCGTTCTTAACGCGCGCTTTGGTATCATGGAAAACGCGCGTCAAGAACGCGCGTTTTTGTGTACCTAAACGCGCGTTCTCGACGTGTGATTTGCTATTAAAACGCGCGTTCTTGACGTGCGCTTTGGAGTGACAAAAAACGCGCGTTTTTGACGTGCGTTTATCATAACGAAAATGGGCGTCGAATACGTGCGTTTTGAGTCAGACAAAACGCTCGTTATGAACGTGTAAACAGGTAAACCAATCAGACAGTGCAAACGTGTGTTTGAAGTGTCCATCAGGCGAAGAGAACGCGCTCTTTCCTTAGTGTTCTCAAAAGTGCACGTCGAAAGCGTGTGCTCACTCTTTAGGGCTTTAAGTCTGTTATAGGTTTAGGACAGCATTATCATTAAACTCAACCAAAACAACATGGAATTATCAAGGATAAATTTGGCAGATGATTATAATTGTTGAGTTATAATCCAGTATAATTAATATGAAATATGCATATAAAAATGTAAAACTATTATTTAAAATAGCCGTGGGAGATGACAGGATAAATAGTATACCTTCGATCAAGGCCAAAACTTTGTAAGTTTGTAAGGAGCCAATAAAATACTACACCACATGTATGATCATCTTGGCTATATATTACGGTGGCGTATTGCCTCATACATAATATTTTTTCCACTCAATTATGTCGTTAAGACATCTTTTTCTCATAATAACGAGATGTTATGTCGTTAAAACGACATATTTTGTAGGCATATATGACGTGAACATATAGGCTACCTTTATCTGATCTATAATAGAAAATTTATCCTAGATCAGTGCCTTTATCACACTTCCGCACTCGAAAAGCATAAGCAAATATAGTGTAAAATACATTTCGATGCCTGTATCGATGGCAATGCCCATAGAATAATGAACACAATATTATAGCCTATGCAGTTTCTAGCCTAATAAAAGAGAAAAAAATATCATTGGTGTTTCAGTCGCATTTTATTATAGGCCTATTCAAAAATAATATAGCTAAAATACCGGTAAACAGGCCTGACACTACGGATACAACAATAATGCTATATTGTCATTGACCTATTTATCAAAATAAAACTGATAAATGAAAGTGGAGACAATAGCCTACCTCCAAAAATATCTACATTACTTTTCCAACATTTGTGTCATTATTCTTAAAAGGTTTATTGGCCTCGATGAGTCTGAGACTCCCGGTCAGAGATTGTGTCTCAGACGGCATTAAATAATTCGTGAATATTTGTAAATATTCGTGGCTCAAACAGCTGGAAAAATGACTGTGGCTATACTGCAGTTCTGCGGGTGTTTTGTCTAGGCAAGGATATTAGCCTATAGTTAACCAAAAAAAAAAAAACTATTCAAAACATTTATGCTAATCGAAATAAACCTGAAATTTAAGAAAATATAGCCTAAATATTAGTTAAAAATTTAAATATAATTTCCTTTCTCCCCCCTGAGGCGATCCTTTCATTAACCGACAAGATTATGTTAAATTAGAATTAAACGAAATTAGAATGAGGAAAAAATCCCAGGGGTTCAGTTTTAGCCTAGGCTATATAGAAGAAACAACAAAACAGGAGGATTCATTGCATCGCATGCAGCGCTTCTGTGAACGGAGAAGAAACGAGATAAAATCTTATAAAAGGAATAAATAGCTTCTTCCTATATAGCTAGGCATACACAAAATATATTAAACCTAAATAATTAACATATTAAGAAAATGAAAGAAAAAAAGTACAAGTACAAAGTTTCGACAAGTAGACCATCTATGCTGAGTTTCCATTCATTTTTGAGAAGTTCACGAAAAGGCATTGCTTGTCTTTATTTTTCAAGCAATGTTTTATTGTGTGAGTACAAATAATAGTTACAATAATAGTTATACCTACACAGATTGGAATGGTATTACTCTTATGACCATAAATGTCTGAGTATTTTAAGTTGTTTACGCTTTTATAAAAAAAAAAAATCAAGTGAACGCGCCGGCGCCATAGACTATCAGTTTTAGTAGCTAGCCTACTATAACTTGACTTCACAGCCTGTTTATTGTCAAAACAAAATACAGTCAACCAAATACAGAAAAAGTTCCACTGCTCATTTTAAATATCTGTGTACAATCAGAGAGTTTAAATAATAAATAGGCTATAGGCTATAGCATCTAAATACTAGTGCATATGGAAAATATATATTATATTTTTCATTATTGTTCTGTTTTTCTGAATACCATTAAATTGAAAAGATTTGTAGGGGAACTAAAAATACCTAAGTAGTGGTGCACCCCTATGGGATTAAATGCCCCTATGCCAACCTGAAGCCGGGATAGCCGGTAAAAACGAAATTTTTACAAAACAATACGATAAACATGTATTTTAAGCTATTTTCACAACAAATCCTTTAAATTGTTCTATACAAAATATAAGTATTAAATAAACATAAATTATATTGTCATTCGTTACCTACAAACAATATTTTAAAGCCTAAACTACTAAATTTTGTTATACATCCAAGTTAATTTGCACAAAGGCAGAGTTTAAAAAATAATAATAGTGTTTAAAAGATTACATGTATTGGAAAAAATATTAAAAAGAAAATAATAGCTACATATTGCCAATCTAGACAAATACAAAATAGCCTAAAGTTTGTCGATATTCTTATTGAATATTCATGAATAATACCAGGTAATTTAGAATGATTATAATTCATATTTCATTCCCCTAATATTGAAATAATCGGCCCTGTTCCAAACATGTTTTTGCGCATCTGAAGGGTGTGGTTTTGGGACATGAAAGCATTGTTTAACAACATAATAGGCGTAAATATATTTTAACGTCCAAGTGCTAAAAAACAATTGGATTTGTGCCGAATGAGAGCCCAACAGTTTCGATTTAAATAATATTTTAGGCTTTAAAATAAATATTGTTTGTAATGAATGCTATAATTTGTTTATGATTATTTTATACTTTTTATAACTATTTTCATTATGAATACCATTATAGATTTGTTGTGGAAATAGCCTAAAATACATGTTTAAAGCTTAATGCTTGTGTAATGTGTGACATAGAAGACCAAACTCAGTAAACACCATACTAAACCATACTATGTACAGTAAAGCAGATGAGCCTAATATGAACGCAGTTCGTTTAATTAAGTGTTTTTCTCTTATAGAAAACCGTTATAAAGAAAAAGCTTAAGGTCTCTTAATGTAGCCTACTAAGTGATAGGCTATTAAAATATCAAATTCTGCACGAATACATTTTTCTGTGTAGTACCTATGCTTTCTTAGTAGGCTACAGCGTTTAATATAAGCTATGTCTACACATTTTTCTGGACATCGCTCATTGTTTCTACCTTAATAGGCTACATTGTTTAAATTAATGTTAGCTAACTACATATAGCCTATGTATGTAGGCTATATATGTCTGAAATTAGGCCATAACTTGTACAGTCACCTTTGATAACAGATTATGTACTCCAAATTGTAATGTTAAAGCATTTCCTATAAAGCTGCTTAAAACTATAGGACTGAGTATTGTGAAAAGCGCTAAACAAAATAAATGTAAATCGAACTGATATAGGCTATGAGCTCTATAGATCAGATAAAGGTATAAAGGTATTTTTCGTACACGTACAAAATATGTTGTTTTAACGACATAACATCTCGTTATTATGAGAAAAAGATGTAAAGATGTCTTAACGACATAATTGAGTGGAAAACATATTATGTATGAGGCAATACGCCACCGTAATATATAGCCAAGATGATCATACATGTGGTGTAGTATTTTATTGGCTCCTTACAAACTTACAAAGTTTTGGCCTTGATCGAAGGTATATTTATCCTGTCATCCCCCACGGCTATTTTAAATAATAGTTTTACATTTTTATATGCATATTTCATATTAATTATACTGGATTATAACTCAACAATTATAATCATCTGCCAAATTTATCCTTGATAATTCCATGTTGTTTTGGTTGAGTTTAATGATAATGCTGTCCTAAACCTATAACAGACTTAAAGCCCTAAAGAGTGAGCACACGCTTTCGACGTGCACTTTTGAGAACACTAAGGAAAGAGCGCGTTCTCTTCGCCTGATGGACACTTCAAACACACGTTTGCACTGTCTGTTTGGTTTACCTGTTTACACGTTCATAACGAGCGTTTTGTCTGACTCAAAACGCACGTATTCGACGCCCATTTTCGTTATGATAAACGCACGTCAAAAACGCGCGTTTTTTGTCACTCCAAAGCGCACGTCAAGAACGCGCGTTTTAATAGCAAATCACACGTTGAGAACGCGCGTTTAGGTACACAAAAACGCGCGTTCTTGACGCGCGTTTTCCATGATACCAAAGCGCGCGTTAAAAACGCGCGTTCTTAACGCAAATCACACGTCGAGGACGCGCGTTTTGCTGCCAAAACGCGCGCTTTTGACGCGTCCGTGTGCAATCAGTCGTCCGACCAGGCGTTTGTGAGTACTTTGGCTTGCCATAAGGCGCATCTCAAACAAGCCTAGTGAGACAAAATCTCACTGAGACTCGCGAAATCAAACGTGACTTGAGAATAAAAACAATTGATGCAGCAGGCTTTCCTATCACACTTTCTGCTTTACAGTGAAAAACAAAATAGAAAAAAAATAATAAATGTGATCTTATTTCTCAATACTCCACTTTAATGGCATGTTCGTGGCTGGCAAGTTTCAGCTAAAGAAGCACGTAACATCCGGTATGTGACGCTTGATCATTCTCATTGGCTGTCAAGGGTATTAAGAGTCGTAAATATCAAACATGCTTGAGATTGGCGTCGCTCCGTTTAGATCGGGAGCAGTTAAATAATCGTAATGAAATACCACACAATAGAGGATTTTTTGGGACAAAAAAAAATTGCTACAAGCCTCAAATCAGACGACGCCCCTCCGAACATTCAGGGGTGCAAATCAAGCTTAAAATCTTCAAGTGTGTGGGCAGCATTATTTGGGGTTGCTTCACAATAACTTGGCAACACTGCACATAATCTACACACATGAAAATAATTAAAGCGCCTATGTTGCACTCCTGGACAGACACGACTCCGTCTTCCCTTTTTTTTTTTTTACAACTTTATTCTTCCCAGTTCAAAAGTTGAAGTTAATATTTACACGTAAGAATTTCTCTACACACACACACACAATCAGCAGTTCACATTCGCTCTCTTCTTCTGTCTTGCTCGAGGACGTTCGCTGATGACGTTCTGCTCTCCTCTGACCTCTCGGCAGCAAAGTCAGTCAACATAATTTAACAAAATAAAACTAAGATGTAATTTTGCGGTTCATGGATTCTCATCTGTGGATATGTGCCACTTCTGGTATTTTGCCGGTTACTCGACACAGTGAAAATTGCAATCATGGATTTTTTTTTAAACAGAGACTACAATTTAATCAAGGAGTCATGACAGCCCTACATTTGAGTCACATGTGAAATTCGTCCTGTCTGTCTCAGTGCTGAAACTCTTTATACAAAGTTACATGAATACAGCTTATGCAAATTTCAAACACACATTAGTCCTCATTAATACAAGTTTATATGTTAATGATTCTTCATGATTTTCATCTTAAATCATATGCTGAAGGTTCAGAATTATTGGAATCACATTTTGCAAAGATTATCTTCTCTTAAGGGAAACAGTAGGAAACCACTGAAAGTGCTGTGGCTATACTGGTTATCAAATATCCTCCTGCCAGACCAAAGTCTCACATAGACAACATCTCCAACCTCCAGGATCAACACAACTCCATTAGATGAGTTTAAATCATTCTGAGGCTGATGGGCATATGCTAAAACCATATGCTCTCCATTCTTAAAAATGTCTGCACCTGATGCAGTCGGGCCATGACCATATACAGATTCTAAACATGTACGCTCCTTTCAGTGGGGCTGTGAAAACACCTAAATCAAATAACAAGACAAAGAATCAGCTGTTTCCTGTATGATTGTTCAATTACCAAACACACTGTAATAGTTTAGAAAGATGGCAGATGATTTCAGGCTACATTTACACGACAACAATGTGCTAAACCGGACAAGTTTTTTCTTTGCGTTTTTCACATAGATCCATGGAAACAACACTGTATTCTGCTGCCAGGCCAGTAGTTGTCAATAGTCACTTTGTAAAGAAACACTACACACCTATGGACCAATGTTCCCTCTAATTTTTTTTCTCACTGAGCAAAACTTTTCTCTGTTGAGCGCACATTTTAGCCACCTGAGCAAAAACATCCTTTATATCAGACCTGTACAATGAACGTAACACACACACACACACACAAAAATGGTTTTATCTGTAACATTTAACTTTAATGTGTCGTTTCTATTTTATTTGACCCTTGATGTAACTTAGTGATTTATTAAATAATATGTTTGAAAACAAGCAGTTCAGTCACTAAATTAAGCACATTTTAGGTTACTTGAGATTTTTTCACATTGCTGTATTAACTGTACCAGTCTTTACCAAGAAACTCTATTAAAAAATAATTTCTGTCCTCCTGCAGGACAGTTCAATTCTTTCTAATAATATAATATGAGCAGTTACGATGATGGTTTGTGACAACCATAATGTATTTTTGTACAGTCAATCATTAGCAACAGACAGTGTTAAACCATCAAAATTACATGTTTATTGCTTATGAATTTCACAGATTTTATATACCAGGAGGTTAAGATTTTTCGTGGCAAGGAGCCCTAAACAATCCCCTTGTGAGATCAATTTGTTTATTAGGCTTACATTATAATATAATAAAATATAATATAATATTTAAGTATTATAAAACAAATGGAAGCATTTAAACTGATATAATACTGTAATATATTATATAGTGAAAACAAACTAAACAGATCTGATAGCTAAATATTTTTAAGAAAAGTGAACGTTAACTCGTTTATAGTTATCTAAACATCCCTGAAACCCACACCACCACCACACACAAAAATCTATTTAAACTGAGGTAAATCACTGATGTATTTTGAGTTTGCACGCTTCACCTGTGGTGGGTGTAGTTGTAAATGTCTCAGAGTTTTGTTCATTCTGTGCCCATCATCCGTTATTTCCACCACTTTTCATTAAAACATGACGTTTTATTTCACATTTCTTTTCATTTCGCGTTGCCTCTCGTATTGAGGTATTTAGTCCGCAAACATGACAGTATTCTTACCGCGACTGATTTGGCTCAGGGTCAGCCAGCTCACACGCGCTCAATCGTTCTCTTTCTATGAAACCTGTAAACCGCATTCACCGGTTCCAACTCTATAGCGACAATAACTCTATAGCGGTTGTCCAGAGCACTGCAATTATTTCTCATTTAAACTACTACAATCATTTTCATGTCTGTTCTCTGCGCGGCCGCGGTTTCAGAAGTGTGCGGTCGCGCACGCGCGAAGCTTAGAGGAAACATTGCTATAGACTGAACATGTAATATGCATGTACATGACATTTTTCACAAATTGTAGTTTACATGGAGATGATAAATGTATCATTTCCAAAAACTTGCACTTTGAAGCCCATTTTTTTAAGTGTGTGTTTTCAGGACCCCAAAACGCTGTTGTCGTGTAAACGGCTCCTAATTCTCTTACACACATTACACAACTGCAGAGAGGTCTGAATGGAGCAGAAGGGTTTTCATCACTATAAACTTAGTTTTATGACTCCATTTCATTGATAATTACCTGTAATTGGGTTGTAGGCGTTCCCTATGTTTGTGATGACCTTCCTGTAGGTTAGTGTGATTGGAGTGGTAAAAGGACCAATATATCCACTGCCAGATTGCATCAGTCCAGCTGAAAAAGCTATTTCTCTGTCTGTTGTTGAAAAACATAAGCAATATTGTGATATATTACTGTATTACATGAATGTATACACTGAATTTAACATCATTCAAGCACACTTTCACCTCTATTTTCCTTTCTCAACTCCTCTTGACCCAGAGTAAGATTTAAAATTTCTGTGAAGGAATAAAGATTCTGTTAAATGATATTTACACTGATTATTGTAATAGATAACACAATTTACACAGTATACACTCAACTTTACACTAACATTTACACTATACAATGTATTGCATTGGTGTTTTACTTTAAGGGTCATTGATAAAAGAGTGAATGTTTTGGTGAAGTACCTTCATTTTTATTGTTCAGCTCTTCCAGGATAAACGTCTGTTGTTCCCTCAGTTGCGTCTCTAAAGCTCTGATGTTTTCTTTCTGCTCTGTAACGGTGGCGGTCAGTTCTCTGATGTTTCCTTTCTGCTCTGTAACGGTGGCGGTCAGTTCTCTGATGTTTCCTTTCTGCTCTGTAACGGTGGCGGTCAGTTCTCTGATGTTTGCTTTCTGCTCTGTAACGGTGGCGGTCAGTTCTCTCAGTGCTGCATGGATGTCAGGGATGCCCAGATCACAGTATTGTTGTCTGTCAGTTGAAGCTTCAGCTCTCAAAGTGTCTGTTTGAGGTGGATTCTGTCTTCTGTCCTCAGAGCTGATCTGTTGACTGATCTCATTCTCATTGAGTCCTCCATCTACCTGCTGCTGGACGACAAACACAAAGGTTTCCAACAGCAGCAGTATACATACTAAAGCCTTCATTCTTCACTGATGTTTGTTTCCAGCTTTGCTCTGTCATCCTCACAGCCTCTCATGTTCTTTTATAGTGTCCTGATTCACTGTCTTTTGTACTTGATTTATATTGCTTCAGATAAAAAAGTAGTTCAAGTTAATTGTTAATCGTGATTAAGAGTTGTTCCAGGCTCAGTAAATGTTTATCTCTATTCACAACATTTGTGGCACTATGTTGATCTCAACAGAAAATAACTTTATCAAAAGAGTTTTTTTTTCTTTATTACTTAAAATAAAGTTTTACACAGAAAACACATCTCCAGTCTTGTGAATGGATTCACCTAGTTCTGGCATGAAGCTCTAGATAGCACAGGCTGATGGGTCTTTAACTCATTTGGTAGTGATTACGTCATTATCTACATTGCACAGCTGATTGGTTGCTGTTGCATCAGTGGTCAATGAGCTGTGGATCAACATTCAAACAAATACTGGTAGTGTTGCTTGTTAGCAGTCTGCAGCTTGTTTTCTGAAACTCCTCACCTTCCCCAGCTCCACCTGTATAGATCTGCTACAGGGGTTAATTTATGTATGTTACATGTGCAGCAGTGTTACATGTCTTACATGCTCACAGCAATGTCTGTGAATGTACTGGCTGTAGCAAGTTTTGGTACTTGCTCTGCAGCAGCAGCGTAGCAGATCTATTCCACCAAGACCGAATACATTAACATCTCTATTACCATACCATATATTTAAAGCGAGTTGTCTTGACAGAATGTAGGATCTGCACAGTAGCGCAGGTTAAAATATCACACTTTAATAGTATTTATTGAACCTAATTTAATAAAAGAGGCTGTGTGACTGAGGAATAATTACCTCAAAATGGTATTGGTACTTACAGCATCACCGCTGGCATTGTGATTTTTATCACAAGTCACTTAAGATGCGTTTATGAATACATCAGATGACCACTTCCACACCTCCCGACAGGAGGCTGTTCAGTCATTCAGAATTAATGTAAAGTGGAAAGAGAATTGGTCAGCTGATTTATCTGAAAGATTGGAGAGATTGATAACTTGAAGACCCTCTTCTGTGTTATCAGACAAGGAAGACACACAAGTGTAATAAAATACATGTTATTACCAAAAGATAAACAAGAATAAATAACACAACTAAAATAAATAAAGTGTACAGATACATGAAATACAAGTGATCAAGTTGGGTGAGGCTATGGCGGAGTTACGTTATCTTATGGGAAGATAAACTGTTTTTCTGAAAATAATAAGGTGAAGAACCTTATTACGCATCAAACAAATAAATGAAAGATTATTTGTTATTAAAGTATTAGTTCACTTCCAAATGAAAATTAGCCCAAGCTTTACTTACTCTCAAGCCATCCTAGGTGTATATGACTTTCTTGTTCCTGATGAACATAATCAAAGAAATATTAAAAAATATCTTGACGCATCCCAGCTTTATAATGGCAGTGATAGGGATCAATGAGTACGAGCTGACGAAAAAGCTTCCATCCACATCCATTCATCATAAATCTGTTCTCCGGGGGGGATAATAAAGGCCTTCAGAAGCGAAGTGAAGCAATGCGTTCGTGTACAAAAAAAAAAAAAAACATATTTAAACAAGTTAGGAAATCCAATATCAAGCTTCCGCCAGACCGCCTTTCCTACACGTTACAAAGAAAGAGTAAACTTCCTACTTTGTAACAATTACACTTTTTTCCGTAAGTTTAGTAGGGAAGGCACATGATGTAGCGTAATCTTTGTGAACTGCAAGAGGTATACACTTTCTGTGTGTTCTCTGCAGGGGCGGACTGGCCATCTGTGTGATCTGGAGAATCACAGAACGGCCGGTACTCCAGGACGGCCGGCGGGCCGGTCCACCACCCGCCACGCACGCAGTCATCATCTGTTTTTTCCCCCCAGTAATCTGTTTCACACTCCAGTACTGTAGGTGGCAGCAATGCACCTTTAAGTTGGATGCCAGCTGCACTGGCCATGGCCGGCAAATAAGGAGAAGAAGAAGTGGAAGGGTAAGACCGTGACGTTAGAAACAAAAAAACAAACAATATGCATAATGCGGCCGCGGGTAAAAAACGGAAAGAAAAGGGTAGGGCTGAGAAGGCGAGAGAAAAAAAATTGCGAAATTTAGAAAATGAAGCAGCTAAATGTCGCAAATTAACATAAATATTTAGCAGCACAGCCAGCAGCAGCACCTCACAGTTAAATGTTAGCAGCAGTGAAGTGCAGCAACATGTCACCAGTGATGATGATGATGTTGTTGAGGGACAGAAAGATGAGCTGGTTCCACAGGCAGATCCAGGGCAAGTAAGTATGGAACATGAGAGGAGAAAGAGAGTTGCTTGCAAGGGATGATGTTAGGAAGTGATATTCAGTTTGCTACATTTTTAATGATTTCAGTAGTTAAAACAGGTAAATTTCAACATTTTAGCTGTAAAATGCCACATGCAGTAGCGAATATTAAGAAATATTGAAGATTTTGAATACAGAAGCTACATTTGCAATGGTATATTTTCATTTAGATGTGGTATTATTTGTGCAGTAAGATTAATTACTGCATAAATGAATTAAGATTATTAAGTAATAAATTCATTTTAAGACAGCATGGAATAGATTGTATAATATGCTGTTATAACAACATATAATCTATTCCATGCTATCTTGGAATAAAACCTGTTTTTTTTAAATGCATTCCATCATTTGTTTATTCAGGTTGAGCTTAGACCAAGAGCAGAGAAAGACACCCACTCCAGCTCAACTTTAAATTACTTTAAGCGCCCCAAGTCAGATAGTCACAGCCTAGAGGTTTTTTTTTCATACCACCCTCAGAAGAAGACAAAATACCTGACAGTACAGAGAGTGTTTAAACACAAAGATGGCACAGACAGAAAATGGCTTACATACTGTGAAGAGAACCATACCCTGTATTGTGCAGTATGTTTAGCATTTGCCAAACCAACTGAAACCAGTCCCTTTATAAGTGGAATGCAGGACTGGAGCCATATCAGTCAAAGAGTTGAGGAACATGAAAGGAGCAACATGCACAGAGGTTGTGCTGAGGCATATTTTTTGAGGGCATCTAAATCAGATATAGCCAGCCTGCTACATGGTCCCCAAATTGTAGCTCACAGAGATCAAGTGAGGAAGAGACGGCAGGTGTTAGAAAGAGTAGTAGATGTGGTGAAGTTCATAGGAAAGAGAGGACTGAGCTACAGAGGACAGCAATCTGAGGCAGCATACACTCTAGATGACCACAACATTGACCACGGAAACTTCCTAGAGCTCATCATTCTTCTAGGGAAATATGATGTATGTTTGAAGGAACATCTCACTGAGTGCATAGAAAAAAGTAAAAAGATGCACCAGTCACAGGCTAGGGGTCGCTGTGCTGCTGTAACATTTTTATCATTTATGAAGTGTCTAATTCAGGAGACCATTGCAAAAGAGGTTGCTGAAAGTGTGATATTCTCTGTGCAGATAGATACAACCCAAGACATTACGTCCCATGAGCAATGCTCTGTAATTCTGAGATATGTTACAGATGCAATTCAGGAAAGGCTTCTTGCAGTGGTTAAGTGTGAGGCATCCACTGGTCTATATTTTGTCCAGATGCTGACAGATGTGATGGAACATTTTAATCTGGACATCAGTAACTGTGTCAGTAATGCTACAGATGGGGCATCAAACATGCAAGGCCAGTACAGAGGCTTCTCCACACTCCTGTCATCCAAAGCCCCAAACCAGGTACATGTTTGGTGCTATGCACATGTGCTGAACCTAGTTCTGGCTGACACAACTGAAATGGCCATATCCAGTGGGTCCCTCTTCTCCCTCATGAATGACATTGCTGTGTTCATTCGTGAATCGTATCAAAGAATGAATGTGTGGGAGCAAAGAAGCCAGGATACTCGACACAGACGTCTCTCTACTATCGGAGAGACAAGGTGGTGGGCCAAAGATGTAGCCTTGAAGAGGATCTTTGGGTCATTTGGAAAACCAGACCAGGCTTTATACATTGATGTCCTCATGACACTCAGCGTCTTTCAAGGTCAGACCAATTTAAAAACTGCAGTGCGTGTCAAAGCTAGATGATTCTTAGAGGCTCTGATGAGGTATGACACAGTGTTAACTGCTCAGCTTTTCCTGCGGATATTTGAGGTCACAACACCGCTGTCAAAATACCTACAGTCAAGTGGACTAGATATCTTAACTGCACACAGGATGGTAATGGCAACTCAAGATACCATGAAGAACATGGCAAGAGATTATAAGTCAGTTAAGCAAGCTGCTGATACCTTTGTCCAGTGGGCAAATGCACAACTCATGGTGGAAGAGGACTGTGAGCTTGAATTGGAGGCAGAACTTCCACAGAAAAGGAAGAGGAAAAGGAAGATGATGGCTGGAGAAATGACAACAAGTGATGAGACTCTCACAGATGCAAACAGAGCCTATGAAGTTGAGGTCCATAACCAGATTATGGATACAATCACAGAGAGCATCCACAGGCGTTTTCTGACCCATGCTACACTCTATGCCGACTTGGCTCTTCTTGATCCGAGAAACTTTGCTGAAGTGTCATCAGGTACTCTGCCTGATTCTGCATTTCAAGAACTTAGCAAATGCTTGCTCAGGTTTGACAGCAGAGCAACAGCTGTCAATTTGCAGTCTGAGTTAAAGTGTCTGGCAGCTCAGTGGCCACGGCTTAAAATGTCTGCACTTGAAGAGTACAAAGTCAGGATGGTAGGGGGTGGCTGTGATGATGACGAAGAAGACACAGATGTACTAAACAAACAGTGCAAATCTTGTAAGGAATGCCCAATCTGTTGCTATCAAATTCTGAAACGCTACAACCTCTTCACAGATGCCTATCATATCCTTGGCTGGGGATACAGGTACCTCCTTACTCTGCCTGTGACACAGGTAGCCTGTGAGAGAAGTTTCTCTGTTCTCAAACACATCAAAAATCGAATAAGAAGCACACAGTCACAAGAACACCTGGAAGCATTCATGCTTATGACCACAGAGAAAGACATCCTCATGTCCCTTGATAATGACTTGGTCATAGACAGAGTTGCAGAACAAAGTGACCTGTTGAAGAAAATCCTTATCCCCCAACATTGAGTAAAATGCCATTGCTGGATTGTTTTTTTAGGTGAGTATTCAACCTCCATTTCTATGTGAGTATTCAAGTTAAACTGTATATTAAAACCTCTTTACTTTGTGATTTATTATATAACTCATACAGTACTATGTGTTGTGTTTCAGATACCTGTTTTGTATTGGTTCAGCCAGAGGGACTGCAGTGTGTTGGGACCTCCATTTCTATGTGAGTATTCAAGTTAAACTGTATATTAAAACCTCTTTACTTTGTGATTTATTATATAACTCATACAGTACTATGTGTTGTGTTTCAGATACCTGTTTTGTATTGGTTCAGCCAGAGGGACTGCAGTGTGTTGGGACCTCCATTTCTATGTGAGTATTCAAGTTAATCTAGAATAATATGCTTTTAACACAACATCTAGTCAACATCAGTGCTATTGCTATAATTTGGATGGTATAGTATCATGAGCCACAATTAAAGTCTTGTGACACTCATGTCAGGCGTTATTGTTGTTGTTTCCGCGTGCCGATTGCTTTGGGCCGGGCCTAGTCAAAGTCCAGGGCCGTTTTTTAGTCCCAGTCCGTCCCTGGTTCTCTGTGTTCTTTAGACTACTGAGAAGTGCACACGCAAAACCAAAATGGCTGTTTACCAATCAGTGGCCAGTTTCAAAGTACAATGGATGTTTTTCTTAAAGGTGCTAAAGAGGATGTTTTGTTTTATACATTTTTGCAATATTACTTGAAACTGTCTTTACTAACTGATAAAAGACAATTTATTAGTGCACTGAAAGGAATAATATTAATATACCTTAAAAACATCAGCCAATCGTTTACGTGATCATACAGTGTTAGAAGTGTGTGTGTGTGTGTGTGTGTGTGTGTTCGCTCTTGCATTATCAGTGTTGCCTAGTTACAGCGCACCTGACGAGTCAATCTAGCGGTCACAGGTGTACCTCATCTGCACTACCTTTATCTGGCTGGCGTTTCTATGGAGTGTTGTCGGATCGTTGTTCTTCATGTCCTGTCCTTGTTCTCTGTGCAGTCCTCCTAGTTCCTTTCTGTACGCCTGGAAACTGTTCGCTTCTGGATCGCTCTGGATGGGTTATTTTCCTGCCTGGACTAGATACTATGCACGCTGGATTATACTGCACCTGCTACAGTTCTTCTGCTATTGTCTCGCTGCAGTGGTTTAAATAAAGACTGTTCACTTGCAATTGGATCTTGCATTTCTGTTTCATGACACATTCAATTCTGCTTTAAGTAGTAAAAGGTTATGTCTCAGATCAGGAGTATCTTGCTTGAAAATTTCTTCTTCTAAGTCTTTAATACTCTGTTCTAATTCAATCATTTTAAGGCTAGATCTATTCATTTTAGAACTAGTGAAGCTGATCATTTGTCCCCTGATGTAGGCCTTGAATGCCTCCCATCTTATTGAGGCAGATGTCTGGTTTGTGTTATATTCAAAAAATATGTCAATATGATTACCTACAAAATCAAGAAACTCAGGGTTATGTAACCATTTTGTGTTCAGATGCCATCTAGGTGGATTTTTAATTATGGTTTTAAGAGTATAATTCAGCGATAATGATGCATGAACAGATAAAATAATACTACTATATTTACAATCAGATATACAGTCAATCATGTTTATGAAATAAGAAAATAGTCTATTCTGGAATAAGTATGAAAGGATGCGGAGTAGCAAGAAAATTCTTTTTTTGTAGGATTTTGAAACCTCCAGATATCACTTAAATCAAGGTCCTTGATGTATTGATTAATTATGTTCCTGCTTTGAGAATGCGAGGTATCAATTCCTGTGGACCGGTCCAAGTAAGGGTCTAAGGTTCAATTGAAGTCACCAGCGATTATTGAACTGCGTTGAAGAGAAGACAGAGTTAAGAAAAGATTATGAAAAAACATTGGTTCATCTGTATTAGGGCCATAAATACTTACAAGATTGCAATATTCATTGAGCATCCTACCACTGATAATAACATATCTACCCACTGGATCGCGAATAGTTTTAAGAATATGAAATGGTACTAATTTATGTACCAGCACAGCTACCCCTCTTGAGTGTGATCCATATGAAGCTGCTATAACCTGACCTGGCCATCTTCTACGCAGTTTAATAACTTCTTCAGACAGTAGATGTGTTTCCTGCAGGAATAATATTTTGGAGTGTAGATACTTAACTCTGTTCATCACTTGTTTCAATTTGATTAAATTACAGAGTCCCCGAACATTCCAAGACGTCAATATAAGACTAGAAGAATTAGACATTTGTTACAAAATTAAATATTCAATATATTTTGGTAGTCTAAACATCAAATGACCTGTTCCAACATACACCATTTAACAACTTTGGAGCATACAAAAATGTACCAGAAAATTGAAGTGTATATATAAAAAAAACAACAAAAAAAAAACACGCAAACGAATTTATGAAACGAACAAAATAACCCCAGCACATGCGCTAGAACAAAGAACCGTGCGGCGAACATCCCTTCTTCCACAACTAGAACAGTTACGTACCTCAACGGTCCTATAAAAGGAACACTACGTGGTTGCTGAATTAAGAGAAAAAATAATTGTATCCAAAACCTGAACATGTAAAATTCAAAATAAAACGCTCTTATATACATTAAACGTTATGACCGTTTAACCAAAACACATAGATTTGTGACTACTCAATTTTAACTGACTGTAACTAAATAAGAGCCAGCCCTTTATGGACTATAAAATCCAAAATGAGCCACCTTACTGTATTACGGTGTTGTTAGACTAAGAGCAGTCTTGCAACATAGAAAAAAATTAGAACGAAAATAAAGTTCAGTCCAAAGTTTGTTTTGAAAAAATTAAAGAGCAGTCGAACTTAATGCAAAGCATCCAAAAAAACAAAAATAAAAACCCAGCTAGGCTATTCTGTAGTAGAGTGCTCGGCGTCACCGTCATCTTTTTGCAGGTCCACGATGAATTTGTTTGCTTCTTCAGGAGAACTGAAAAAATGACGACGGTCTCCGTGGATAACCAGAAGCTTGGCGGGGAAAATCATCCTGTACTTTATCTTCCTCCTTCGGAGCTCTTGCTTCACCTCCTCAAATCGCCTTCGTTGTTTCAGCACCTCGGACGACAGATCAGGGAAAAACATAATGTGGTGGTTCTGGAACATCACTGTACCCTTTTCCCGGGCCGCTCTCAGAACTCTGACTTTGTCAGCATAGTTGAGAAATTTTAGTATCATCGTTTTTGGCCTTGACGATGCATTTCCAACTTGTTTACCGCTGTTGGGTAACCTGTGTGCACGTTCAATGATCACTGGGGCCGGGAAAGTGTCAGCGCCAAGGACCTGAGGGAGCCAATTTTCCAAAAACGAAATTATTATTTCCCTCAGCTCCGTTCGGAAGTCCCAGATTCTGAATGTTAGAGCGCCGGCTTCTGCACTCGGCCATGTCCAGAGCAGAGGCAATGTCCGAGGCTGTTTTTTCGAGTTTTTCAACCCTTCCTTGAAGGCCGTTAATGTCATCTTCAGCTTGGCTGATTCGGCTCTCAGCTTCAGTAAGTCTCTCAGTAAAGGTTGAGAAATCCTCTCTAACTTCTTTCACCGCTGCCAAAATCTCCTTGTATTGTGACAAAAACTCAGTCTTCAGACAGTTTATAGCTGAAAGTATTACACTGTTATCTGGTTGAGTTTCTGCCTCAGAGTTAGCATTGCCGCCAAACTGAGCGACATCTTCAGAAGTGGAACCTTCGTCAACAGCAGTATCCATATTATCTTTTTTATCCCTTTTTCTTTGCGGTCGCGAAGACATGTTGAATGCTTTGCAGTGCGAAGAACAGAAAAGAAAGCGTATATATGGGTTATCGGGTCTAAATAGAATATTTAAAAATGGATAATCAGAGAGCGTTGAAAAGCCTGACTGCTCAGCAACCCGGCATAACCCGGAAGTCCCTTGCTGTATCAAATTGAGCCTGAATTAGGGCTGTGTATTGCCAAGAATCTGGTGATACGATACGATATATTGTGATATATTGCGATACTGTAAGAAAGATGATATATTACGATATTTCTTGCTTTTTTAGAAAGAGGATCTAATTTTAGAAAAAACTGTCATAAAGAGCACCACCATATGCATAAAACCTGACATTTTTTTATGTAATCAAGACAATATGTTTGCATTTATAAGTAAGTAAAGGGAAAATGGCCTAATAAAGTGACTGCAGGATTCTTTAGGTGTATGTTTTAAAGGTTCACAGAATAGCAGTTTTTAATTTCTAAAGTGTTTAACAACAGAAAGTGCATAGTCCATTCCATGGCTGCATGACTTTTTCATATTTAATACTGTAAAGCTGCTACTTTAAAGCTGTCTATTGTATAAAGTGCTGGTGCAAACACATGCACTTCGCTATGATCAGATGCTTTCTTTCTGCTGTCATTTTTGTTGTTTGTTTATTTTGTTACTGAGAGGAAAACATGCAGTACATACTACATATTCTATTGAAAGCCTCTCAGCAGCGTGGATGGCGTCAGGATGTTAAGTGAGCTCTCAGATTCAATGTGTTTCCTGAGTATTGGATTTTAACATGGCCCATTTCGCAAACAGCATGACTCTTGTCGATCTCCTTGTGGTTTCTTTATAGTTGAAACCAAAATGAGTCCACAGTTCAGCTCTCTATACCACGGTAGCGGAATAATTCTATCGTCTTGTGAGCTGGGTTTGCTAATGCTAACGCCAATGATGCACGCGCCTTGTGCTTCTCCACATCAGTTTACGTTCTGAGATAACACTGACATCTAGCGACTAGCGGTTGGGATTAAACTGAACACCAAGCAACGAATCTAGTAAGTAAGTATAATAAGTAAATAAATAGATAAATATCAATACAGTGTTTTTGAGAATCGATACAGTATCGTCAAACATAATATCGCAATATTGACGTGTATCGATATTTTCTTACACCCGTAGCCTGAATCAGACCCAGTTAGCAGTAATGATGAAGAGGGTCAAGCAGAACCTCTGCAAGCACAGTTTTTAAAGGACTTTTATGAATGTTACATATTTCTGTTTGTTTTTGTGTCAAAGTGTTCAGATATGCCGTCACTGCTGTTTGTTAGCTTTCAATACATGGTTTTATCCTGATTAAAGCTTTACTTTAGCTGAATACATGATTGAGTAGTAGCATTTTTGTAAAGGTATCATAAAATTTATAGCATGAACAACTGTTTGTCTATGAACATAGAAGTTTGTTGGAGAAGTATGCAATATAATTTAGCTAACTGGCTAGCGCAGCAAAAACACGTTGGTCTTTGTTTACATCTTCGATGCAACCAAAAAAGAGCAACATAATACATTAAAAAGACATGTACAAACAATAAAACGTACTTACAGTCAGGGGCCTATAAACAGCAGCTTCTGCTTTTAAAGTGGGAACTGCTTCATCTTTCAGTAATAGCCTTGGTGCAAATCCAGCATTGAACTCATGTAGATTCTGGAAGCTGTCTTCAGTGCCGCATCCAGTGTAGAAAATATCACAGATTATAATGGGTTCTATATCTTTTGACGCATCCTGCGTAGACAACTCTTCCGCTTCCATAATGCCGTGTGACATGACCTTGCCCACTTTGTTGCGTGTTGCTGTGGGCAGGGTTTATGATTTTGTAGGCATTAAACTTAAAAACTTAAACTTAAACTTAATAAACTTAACTTAAAAAGTCAATATCTCTGTTTGCATTGAACTTTCAGCACTGTAACTGTAACAGACATTTTTGGTAATATTGTGTGTTATTGTCTGTTCAAACATGAAAGAGAACTTGATTCTGGCGGGCATCTTTCTGTATGTGTGTGTGAGGACATTCACAGGAAGCGTTGTTCTCTTTTCGGCGTGCTTGAATTGACACGCCGCAAGTGCACTTGCGTTGTGCGCTTATATCGTTAAAATAGGGCCTATAATGTACTGAGTAACGTCATTTTCACCCCTGTGTCCGATATTAAAATCAGAGTGACGCACTTTGCAAACAGTCTCTGCCTGTGGCCTACAGTGAGTTAATAAAACTATTCCAAATCATGATGACACTACCGATCACAACAGCTTCCAACAAACACTTTTTTCTGTTCTTAAACAAGTAAAAACGTATATGAGGACAAGAGTGGGTTATGAGAGACCTAATGCTCATGTCTGTGGGTAAAGAGTTTTTGGTGAAAGGTTTTGATTTGAATGAACTTATCACCTACTTCACACTGCCCAGACCTCACCGCTACCCACTCATGCAATAAAAACTGCACTGCGACAAAAGGTAAGGCATGCGTTTTCATATATAATGCTGTTCACTGTCGGTTTTAGTCATTAGTGTAATAAAGTTACACTATTAATTTTCATGCATTGTGTTTAGGTATAATGTGGGTTTATCATTCAGTAATGTCATTGTATGTATATAGCCAGAGGGAATTATGCCATACCCTTAGATTTTTGCAAAACTGCACCACTGCTTGTGATGAGTCTAAAGCCCGGAACACACCAAGCCGAAGCTGACGAAGTAGTGGTGACGAAAGCAGGGAGTTGGCTCACGTGGGCATCGTCTGGGTCCAAAGTTGCCCTGACACACCAAACCGATGCTCGACACCCGACGGCCAATAGCACGTCCGTTCTGCACCTGGGTAAGAAGATATGCCTTTCCGTACCACCAGGTGGCAGTAGCTGAACAAACAATCAGAATGATCAGATGGCCTGACTGAGTGACAAGCTCCGGAAAAAAGCAGACGAGGACCAACTTCAGCCAACAGTGTGGAACACACTGAGAAAAGTTAGTCGGCCGACAAACAAGACCGTCGGCTTGGTGTGTTCCAGGCTTAAAACGTCACAATCAGTAAGTACTTGGCCAATGAGCTATCGCTTCGCTACAGTATATATTTCACTGATCTCTGAAAAACTATGTATGTTCTCTTTAATTTGATCTATTTTCTATGTATTCTTTACTGTGTATTTCTGCCTTTATGGCAGTTTATTATCAGTTATCTTCAGACAGAAATGGATCAGTGAAAGTATATTACTGTCAAAACTGGTAACTCTGTTAGTAAGAAAAGCACAATAAAATATTAGTTAAAAAAAACCTGTAAACAACTCAGTGATTTTGCTCCATATGACTATAATCTAAATACACAGCAATGGCAAAACAAAGGGTAAAATGAGAACAATCAAACAGTAGTATTACATACAGTGTACTTTTAGACAGACTACTCAGCATACGAACCAAAACAGAGAACTTTTACAAAAGCACTTTTAAAAAAAATAATATTTCCAATCTTTATCAAGATAAATGCTTACCATAAGTCATAATAATTTTGTAAATATCTTAAGAATTTTCCTTGGCACTTTTTCCTTTGGCTGCTTGTGTTTTATAAGATTATTTTCTTGTCTTTATATTTTCTTCTCTGTGTTCTGTAAAGCTGTGCAACAATATGCATTGTAAAAGGTGATGTACAAATAAATTAAAATTGAATTTTAATATAAATTACTTTGGATTAAATCATCTGCTAAATGTGAAATTGATTAAACTCTCTGACAGAATCTATGAGTAAGTAATAATTAACAAAGATAAAAACACAGTTCATATTATGGTACTGTAAAACAAGTCAATGTGAATGTTATCATAAGTACATGAATCCACTTTCCCATAATCTAGGGCATTCTTGCTTGTGAAAGTTGTTAGTCAGGTTGATAATTACATTTAACGTTTTATACATGTCATAAAATTTAAGATGACACGTTTTGTGCATTTATTCAGTTTTGCATCTGTTGATACAGGATGTTGTTGCATGTGGGGAGAAAATAATATTTAAAGGAATTTTTTGGATTCAGCAAAAGTTAAACTCCATCAGCATCAGCT
The DNA here is from genome assembly GCF_024489055.1 of Chanodichthys erythropterus. Taxonomy (NCBI): domain Eukaryota; kingdom Metazoa; phylum Chordata; class Actinopteri; order Cypriniformes; family Xenocyprididae; genus Chanodichthys; species Chanodichthys erythropterus. The sequence continues at coordinate 36,900,214 of NC_090228.1, read as the reverse complement.
CTTGCCAGCAGCCATTTCACCCTGTAGCCCAAGACCGGTTGCTCACTGAAGCTAAGCAGGATTGAGCCTTGTCAGTACCTAGATAGGAGACCTCCTGGGAAATCTAGGGCCTGGTTTCATAGATATAACTTAGATTAAGCCGGGATTAGGCCTTAGTTCAACATTACTGGAGTGAATCTTGAGACAAAACAATGGCAGAGATAATAATTAATTAATAATAATTCCTTACATTTATATAGCTCTTAGCACTTTACATACGGAAGGGGGAATCTCCTCAACCACCACCAATGTGCAGCATCCACCTGGATGATGTGACGGCAGCCATATTGCGCCAGAACGACCACCACACACCAGCTTATTGGTGGAGAGGAGACAGAGTGATGAAGCCAATCAGTGTATGGGGATGATTAGAAGGCCATGATGGACAGAGGCCAATGGGTAAATTTGGCCAGGATGTCGGGGTTACACCCCTACTTTTTTCGAAGGACATCCTGGGATTTTTAATTACCACAGAGAGTCAGGACCTTGGTTTAACGGCTCATCCGAAGGATGGTGCTATAGTGTCCCCATCACTATACTGGGGTGTTAAGACCCACACAGACCACAGGGTGAGCCTCACTAACACCTCTTCCAGCAGCAACCTAGTGTCCCCAGGAGGTGTTCCATTCAGGTACTAACCAGGCTCAACCCTGCTTAGCTTCAGTGGGCAACCAGTCTTGGGCTACAGGGTGATATGGCTGCTGGATATATATTTTAAAGGGGTGGTTCAATGCGATTTCATTTTTTTAACTTTAGTTAGTGTGTAATGTTGCTGCTTGAGCATAAACAGTATCTGCAAAGTTACAGCGCTGAAAGTTCAATGCAAACGGAGATATTGTCTTTTAAAGTTATGGCAGTTTATTGCCTACAAAAACGGCTGGTTTGGACTACAACGAGCTTCTTCCCGGGTTGGTGACATCATAAACCCTTGCTATTAACATAAACACGCCCCCGGGAACACGCAACAAAGTGGGCGAGGCCATGCGGCACAGCATAATGGAAGTGGAAGAGTTGTTTACACCGAACGCGAGCTGCGCGACACGACGCGTCAAAAGATAATAAAACCCATTATAATCTGTGATATTTTCTACACTGGATGTGGCGCTGAAGACAGCTTCCAGAATCTACACGAGTTCAATGCTGGATTTGCACAAAGGCTTTTACTGAAAGATGAAGCAGTTCCCACTTTAAAAGCAGAAGCTGCTGTTTATCGGCCCCAAACTATAAGTACGTTTTATTGTTTGTACATGTCTTTTAAACGTATAGTTCTGTTGCTATTTTTAATGCATCAAGGACATAAACACAGAGCAACTCATTTTTGCTAGCCATTTAGCTAAATTCTAGTGCAACAAACACCAACAAACTTCTATGTTCATAGACAAACAGTTGTTCATGCTATAAATTAAACACTACCTTTACAAAAATGCGACTACTTAGTCATGTATTCGGCTACAGTAAAGCTTAAAATCAGGATTTAACTGTATATTGAAAGCTAACAAACAGCAGTGACAGCATCTAAACACTTTGACACAAATACTAAATGAAATACCATTCATAAACGTCCATTAAAAGACGCTATTGCAGAGGTTCTGCTTTTTCCTTTTTTTCATCTGGGTCTGATTCGGCTCAATTTGATACAGCAATATAGGCGCTATTATTTACATTTTCACCTAAGCGTATAACAACGGATGGTAAGGGGCGTGGCATTTCCGGACGCTTCAGCGAATCACGATACACTGGGCCAGCTACCAACCTGCTAACCAATCTGAGCACATTGCGTATTTCGGAGGGAGTGGCTTCATAGAAGCAGGAAGTCAAACGAGCCGTTCATATGACAGTGGAAACAGAGGTGTAGAATAAAGGTAAAATATATGAAAAATACAGCGTTTTCAAAAAACGAAGCATTAAGACATGCTAAACTGTGCCCCCAAAACACAATCAAGCCTAGAAAAAAACCACTGAATCACCCCTTTAAGATATGTCATGGCAAGTTGCTTTCAGTTAAAAGAGCTCAAACATGCATTTTAATCTGGGACTAGGCTTAAGCCTTGTCTGTGAAACTGGGCCTAGGTTGCTTCTGGAAGAGGTGTAAGAGAGATAAGCAGGTGCTCACCCTGTGCTCTGTGTGGGTCATAATGCCCCAGTGTAATGATGGGGACACTATACTGTCAAAAATCCCCACCTTTCAGATGAGATGTTAAACCGAGGTTGTGACTCTCTGTGGTCACAAAATCCCAGGATGTCCTTTGAAAAAAAAGAGTAGGGGTTTAACCCTGGCATCCTGGCCAAATTTGCCCATTGGTTTGTCCATCATCATGGCCTACTAATCATCCCCATATACACAGATCAGGCATGACATTATGACCACCTTCCTAATATCGTGTTGGTCCCCCTTTTGCTGCCAAAACAGCCATGACCCATCGAAACATGGACTCCACTAGACCCCTGAAAGTGTGCTGTGGTATCTGACACCAAGATGTTAGCATACAAATTTTTAGTCCAAACGTGAGCACATTTGGAGAAATGCACGTTTACTTCATATTTCGTTAGATAGAATAGAAGCAGTACACAGAGTTTCATAATTACACACAAAGGACACTCTAGCCTGCTAGGGGTGTTTGGGGACATGCTCCCCCGAGAAAATGTAGATTTCCCTGGTGTACATATGTGCATTTTAAGAAGGCCAACAATTTGGATAACAATTAGCTTTAAAACCATGTCAACAAATACATACATACATTTTACTTGCCGATGTTTTAAAAAACATTTTTTATTTTTTGTATTTTATATGCTCTTTTGGTGGTTTGTGAAATAGCATCCCACCGGGGTTATTTTTTTATTATTTTTTTATCCCCATCAGGGGGATAATAATTCAGCAATAATTCAGCAGAGGCAGGGATACATAGACCAGAAGAGGGAAATGCCCCCCATCCCCCCCTACAAATAGCACCCTGCTGATACCTTTCTATCAGAACCAGCATTAACTTCTTGAGCAGTTTGAGCTACAGTAGCTCGTCTGTTGGATCAGACCACACGGACCAGCCTTCGCTCCCCACGTGCATCAGTGAGCCTTGGTTGCCCATGACCCTGTCACCGGTTCACCACTGTTCCTTCCTTGGACCACTTTTGATAGATGCTGACCACTGCAGACTGGGAACACCCCACAAGAGCTGCAGTTTTAGAGATGCTCTGACCCAGTCATCTAGCATCACAATTTGGCCCTTGTCAGACTCGCTCAAATCCTTATGCTTGCCCATTTTTCCTGCTTCTAACACATCAACTTTGAGGACAAAATGTTCACTTGCTGCCTAATATATCCACTCACTAACAGGTGCTGTAATGAAGAGATAATCAGTGTTATTCACTTCACCTGTCAGTGCTCATAATGCATGATTGGTGTAATACAGATTGGTTTCATCACTCTGTCTCCTCTCCAACAGTAAGCTGGTGTGTAGTGGGTGTAGTTCCAGTAATGATTAACAATTAACTTGAACTACTTATTTATCTGAAGCAATATAAATCAAGTACAAAAGACAGTAAATCAGGACACTATAAAAGGAACATGAGAGGCTGTGAGGATGACAGAGCAAGAGCTGGAAACAAACATCAGTGAAGAATGAAGGCTTTAGTATGTATACTGCTGCTGTTGGAAACCTTTGTGTTTGTCGTCCAGCAGCAGGTAGATGGAGGACTCAATGAGAATGAGATCAGTCAACAGATCAGCTCTGAGGACGGAAGACAGAATCCACCTCAAACAGACACTTTGAGAGCTGAAGCTTCAACTGACAGACAACAATACTGTGATCTGGGCATCCCTGACATCCATGCAGCACTGAGAGAACTGACCGCCACCGTTACAGAGCAGAAAGCAAACATCAGAGAACTGACCGCCACCGTTACAGAGCAGAAAGCAAACATCAGAGAACTGACCGCCACCGTTACAGAGCAGAAAGGAAACATCAGAGAACTGACCGCCACCGTTACAGAGCAGAAAGAAAACATCAGAGCTTTAGAGATGCAACAGACGTTTATCCTGGAAGAGCTGAAGAAGAAAAATGAAGGTACTTCACCAAAACATTCACTCTTTTATCAATGATTCTCAAAGTAAAACACCAATGCAATACACTGTATAGTGTAAATGTTAGTGTAAAGTTGAGTGTATACTGTGTAAATTGTGTTATCTATTACAATAATCAGTGTAAATGTCATTTAACAGAATCTTTATTCCTTCACAGAAATTTCAAATCTTACTCTGAGTCAAGTGGAGTTGAGAAAGGAAAATAGAGGTGAAAGTGTGCTTGAATGATGTTAAATTCAGTGTATACATTCTCAGTGTAATACAGTAATATATCACAATATTGCTTATGTTTATCAATAACAGACAGAGAAATAGCTTTTTCCGCTTCAATAATGGAATCTGGCAGTGGATATATTGGTCCTTTTACCACTGAAATCACACTAACCTACAGGAACGTCTTCACAAACATAGGGAACGCCTACAACCCAATTACAGGTAATTATCAATGAAATGGAGTCATAAAACTCAGTTTATAGTAATGAAAACCTTCTGCTCCATTCAGACCTCTCTGCAGTTGTGAATACAAAAATTGTTCATACAAAAATTAGGAGCCGTTTATACGACATTAGTTTGAACTAAAAACTGTAAACTTTGAGTTTTGTGTTTTGGCCATTCATTTACAGGACAACAGCGTTTTGGGGACCTGAAAAGGCAAACTTTTGAAAGTTATTTACAAACACTCAAAGTTCAAGTTTTTGGAAACAATACTGTTATCGTCTCCATGTAAACTACAAAAACGTGAATTTGTGAAAACTGTGATGTCATGCGTATTACATGTTCAGTCTATAGGTGTTTAGTGTTTCTTTATAAAGTGACATTGCCAACTACTGGCCTGATAGCAGAATACAGTGTTTTTAAAGGGTCATGAAACCCCCCTCTTTCAGCTCAAGTCTAGCTCACAATCTTTTTGAAAAATGCAACTTAAATGGGCGTGGTGGCTGTGAGAGGAGAGGAGAGGAGAGGAGAGGGGAGGGGGGAAACTCTCATCGCCAGTAGCCCATGCATATCGACTGTCACTAAAAATCAGTGGTAAAACGTGAGGAAATACTACATTTTTTTTTAAAAACTGGAAAAGTTAAAATCTAATGAAATACACTGACACTTTATTTTTGTCTTTTCAAGAGTTACTGAATGCCCTGCTACATATATCCTACAGTAATCGTAATTCTATTTAAAACATATTAATGTACATGTGTAATTACAGTCATTATAAAATATATAGTTGTTTATATACACACTATACATGCATATATTTGAAAAAAAAAAATAACGCTTAAAAAAAACCCTTGCGTACATAGCATAGATCTACGCGCCGAACCTGCAACACGCTCAGTCAGTCAGGCTGCGTGTCGACTGGAGCAGAGCAAGCGACCAGAGCATTTTCATCAGAGCATTCCATAGGAATGAATCTAAAAAATCTAAAAAATCCAAATTCCTATGGAATGAATCTAACGTCACATTTAACTTACGCGCGGCTCAACTTCCATAGGAATGAACCGAAAACACTCGCGCTTACCCGCTCGCTCCGCGCCAACGGACACGCACCGTCAGTCAGTCAGTCTCTCTCGCTGTTTAGTGCCGTTAACCGTCCTCGTCATTGGAAAGATCCACGTGGTGTCATGAATAATTAAGAGAGTGTCTTCTCATTGGATAAAAAACTCAGTCTCGTTAATAATTATGAAACACCGATGAGTCATCAAAGTACTATCGTGCTCTGCCACGTCACAGCCTGTGACGTGGACAGGATGAAGATTTTAAACCCGGAAGACGAAAATAGCGTATAAACTAAAATTTAACCATTTCCCCCCTACTATTAAATCTAACAGATGCTAACATTGTCTTCAATGGTGTTCAACACACATACCTCTGTTAAAATCTCAGAAATTTTGGTTTAGGGTTTCATGACCCTTTAAGTCATTTCCACGGATCTGTGTGAACAAGGATCATTGTGACAATGTTGTTGTCAGTACACATAAAAAACAAAAAGAAGTCTTTTTTTAGGACATTGTTGGGTATCACTTTATTTTACAGTGTCATTGTTACAGATGTTACATGTAGTTACTATAGTAATAACTGTAAATTATGCATAATTACATGCAACTAAACCAAACCAAACCAAACCCTAATCCTAACCCTGGATGAGCGCATGTAGTTACATGTAGTTACTTAATATTCCTCAGTACTTAAATGTATAATTACAGTGTAACAAAGACACCCCTTGTGTAACCCATTGTTGTCATGTAAACGTAGCCTGAAATGATCTGCCATCTCTCAAAACTATTACACAGTGTGTTTGGTAATTGAGCATTCATACAGGAAACAGCTGATTCTGTATCTCTTGTTATTTGATTTAGGTATTTTCACAGCCCCACTGAAAGGAGCGTACATGTTCAGAATCTCTGTATATGGTCGTGGCGGAACTCCATCAACTACCTCCATTTTTAAGAATGGAGAGCGTTTGGTTATGGCACATGATAATCACCCTCAGTATGATTTAAACTCCTCAAATGGAGTTGTGTTGATCCTGGAGGTTGGAGATGTTGTCTATGTTAAGCTTTGGCCTAACACAAGGATATTTGATAGCCTGTATAACTACAACACTTTCAGTGGTTTCCTACTGTTTCCCTTAAGAGAAGAGGAGCTTTGTAGAATGTGATTACAACAATTCTGAACCTTCAGTTTATGATTTAAGATGAAGTCATAAAGAATCATTAACATATAAATCTGTATTAATTAGGACTAATGTGTTTGAAATAGATAACTGTATAAAAGTCTGAGTTGTATATACATGTAACATTGTATAAACAGTTTCAGCACTAAGACAGACAGGACATGAATATCACATGACTCAAAAGTATGGCTGTCATGATTCATCAATTAAATTCTAGTACTCTACTCGACACAGGTAAATTGCAATCAAGGATTTTTTTATTTATTTTTTTTAAATGAGTAATGTCGAGTTCATACTGCATGATTTTTAAACTCATCAGATCACTGTTCTTTTCACTCTGCACCACTATCTGGGACAGCATTCAGTCACTGCTGTGTGCACATTGCTCGATGGATCGGTGACGGGGGGTTACATATTGCATGACTTCATTATAAGAAAAATTGCTGACAACTCTGTCTGGTCTGTCTCTCTGACTACGCTTCACAACCAAACATACGTGAGGAGTGATAAGGGAACAACACAAGGACACGTCTGAGACCGGAACTGTTATTTAAAATGTTAGCCCGCATAAGCTTGTGATCCAAACTGTCTATGCACTACCTTGCGAAAAGAAGCAGGATTTTTTAATCGCAGACAGGTCCTGATATTTAGCATGCCAAATATCTCATGGGTGTCTACAATGCATTGTCGATTCTCTCAAATAACAAATTTTTCCTCCGATTTCGGGCATTTTTTGCCAATTTCGCTAAATCTGTCAAAGATTTGTCTGCCAAGTGAAAATTGGGCCTAAAATCATGCAGTATTAACTCTACAGTAATATTTTGACAGTTATGCAAAGTGTAATAATCACCAGGCCATTTGTTGTACAGTATGTAATATTCCTGTAAGTAATACTATTTCTGCAGTAATACGTGGAATTTCCTGTAATAAACCTGTGGTACTTAATTGTGTTATACAAACCCGATTCCAAAAAAGTTGGGACACTGTACAAATTGTGAATAAGAAAGGAATGCAATAATTTACAAATCTCATAAACTTATTTTATTCACAATAGAATATAGATAACATATCAAATGTTGAAAGTGAGACATTTTGAAATGTCATGCCAAATATTGGCTCATTTTGGATTTCATGAGAGCTACACATTCCAAAAAAGTTGGGACAGGTAGCAATAAGAGGCCGGAAAAGTTAAATGTACATATAAGGAACAGCTGGAGGACCAATTTGCAACTTATTAGGTCAATTGGCAACATGATTGGGTATAAAAAGAGCCTCTCAGAGTGGCAGTGTCTCTCAGAAGTCAAGATGGGCAGAGGATCACCAATTCCCCCAATGCTGCAGCGAAAAATAGTGGAGCAATATCAGAAAGGAGTTTCTCAGAAAAAAATTGCAAAGAGTTTGAAGTTATCATCATCTACAGTGCCAGGCTATCATCTATCATCCAAAGATTCAGAGAATCTGGAACAATCTCTGTGCGTAAGGGTCAAGGCCGGAAAACCATACTGGATGCCCGTGATCTTCGGGCCCTTAGACGGCACTGCATCACATACAGGAATGCTACTGTAATGGAAATCACAACATGGGCTCAGGAATACTTCCAGAAAACATTGTCGGTGAACACAATCCACCGTGCCATTCGCCGTTGCCGGCTAAAACTCTATAGGTCAAAAAAGAAGCCATATCTAAACATGATCCAGAAGCGCAGGCGTTTTCTCTGAGCCAAGGCTCATTTAAAATGGACTGTGGCAAAGTGGAAAACTGTTCTGTGGTCAGACGAATCAAAATTTGAAGTTCTTTTTGGAAAACTGGGACGCCATGTCATCCAGACTAAAGAGGACAAGGACAACCCAAGTTGTTATCAGCGCTCAGTTCAGAAGCCTGCATCTCTGATGGTATGGGGTTGCATGAGTGCGTGTGGCATGGACAGCTTACACATCTGGAAAGGCACCATCAATGCTGAAAGGTATATCCAAGTTCTAGAACAACATATGCTCCAATCCAGACTTCGTCTCTTTCAGGGAAGACCTTGCATTTTCCAACATGACAATGCCAGACCACATACTGCATCAATTACAACATCATGGCTGCGTAGAAGAAGGATCCTGGTACTGAAATGGCCAGCCTGCAGTCCAGATCTTTCACCCATAGAAAACATTTGGCGCATCATAAAGAGGAAGATGCGACAAAGAAGACCTAAGACAGTTGAGCAACTAGAAGCCTGTATTAGACAAGAATGGGTGTATCGAATCATGAATCGGATCGCGGGTCAAACTGCGGCTGAAATCACGTGACTTTGGCGCTCCAAACAACAGATTCGACACACAGATTCATTTATGATCCGATGCTTCCTGAAGCAGTGTTTTGAAATCGGCCATCACTATATAAGTCGTTATTTTGTTTTTTTTGCTGCACCAAAAATATTCTTGTCACTTTATAATATTAATACTGAACCACTGTACTCACATGAACCAATTTAAATATGTTTTTAGTACCTTTATGGATCTTGAGAGAGGAAGTGACATTGCTCCTTATGTAGGCCTTTCGGAGCCATCGGATTTCAACTAAAATATCTTAATTTGTGTTCTGAAGATTAACAAAGGTCTTACGGGTGTGAAACGGCATGAGGGTAAGTAATAAGTGACAGAATTTTCATTTTTGGGTGAACTAACCCTTTAATATAACATACATAATGTACAAAAAGTTGACTGTTTATATTATGTATTTAAATAAATGCATGCAGAGGGCGCCAATAGCCTGGTGATTGTTACCCTTTATGGCAGATCAAATCCTTGTTTAATATTGGCCAAATGACATTTAATTTAAATTCACGTAATCTTTAATATTTGGCCACGTTTTTATGATAGAAACTCAGAGCGAAGGTTTAAACTTTAATTTTGAAACCACGATTAACAGTTTGCATATTTAGGGGTGTAAAAATCACATTCCGTGGAGTAAAACACACTTTTTCCCTTATGTTACCCTATGGTAAAATTTGCATTTCAGGGACTAAATATCATGTTAGTCCTGGGACACACTAGACGATTTTCAAATCTTAACCGATTTTAAAACTGTATGAGACCACAGACATAATGACAGTTTCAACAGATTTATAGCATTATAATCCAAACATGTTTGATATTTACGATTTGAGATTGGCGTCGCTCTATCTCAATTGGGAGCAGTTAAATAATCGTAATGACACACCACATAATAGAGGATTTTTTGGACAAAAAATGATTTGCTATAAGCCTCAAATTATGACACGCCCCTGCAATGGTTCAGGAGTGCAAATCAAGCTTAAAATCTTCTAGTGTGTGGGCAGCATTATTTGGGGTTGCTTCAACCCATGGACATGACACTATGATATGCAGTTTTTCAAAAGTTTTAATATATCGTGCAGACTTACAAAATGATCCAATAATGCGGTTCATGGATTCTCTTCCGTAGATATGCGCCACTTCTGGTATTTTTCCGGTTTCTCAACACAGGTAAATTGCAATCAAGGATATTTTTTAAACAGAGACTACAATTTAATCAAGGAGTCATGACAGTCCTACATTTGAGTCACATGTGATATTCGTTCTGTCTGTCTCAGTGCTGAAACTCTTTATACAAAGTTACATGAATACAGCTCATGCAGATTTCAAACACACATTAGTCCTCATTAATACAGGTTCATATGTTAATGATTCTTCATAATTTTATCTTAAATCATACACTGAAGGTTCAGAATTATTGGAATCACATTTTGCAAATCTCCTGTTATCTTAAGGGAAACAGTAGGAAACCACTGAAAGTGCTGTGGTTACTCTGGTCATCAAATATCCTTGTGTTATGGTACAGTTTCACATAGACAACATCTCCAACCTCCAGGATCAACACAACTCCATTTGAGGTGTTTAACACATTCTGAGCCTGATGGGCATATGTCATAATCACATGCTGTCCATTCTTATAAATTGATACAGCTGCTGCAGTTGGGCCATGACTACATACAGAGACTCTGAACATGTACGCTCCTTTCAGTGGGGCTATGAAAATACCTAAATCAAATAACAAGAGATACAGAATCATATGTATGATTGCTCAATTACCAAACACACTGTGTAATAGTTTTGAAAGATGGCAGATGATTTTAGGCTACATTTACACGACAACAATGTCCTAAAATGGACAAGTTTACGTAGTTTACATGGAGACGATAACGGTATCGTTTCCAAAAACTTGCACTTTGAAGCCCATTTTTTTAAAAGTGTGTGTTTTCAGGACACCAAAACGCTGTTGTCGTGTCAACGGCTCCTAATTCTCTTAGACACATTACACAACTGCAGAGAGGTCTGAATGGAGAAGGGTTTTTATTACTATAAACTGAGTTTTATGACTACATTTCATTGATAATTACCTGTAATTGGGTTGTAGGCGTTTCCTACGTTTGTGAAGACGTTCCTGTAAGTTAGTGTTATGTCAGTGGAAAAAGGACCAATGTGCCCACTGCCAGATTCCATCAGTGCAGCTGAAAAAGCTATTTCTCTGTCTGTTATTGAAAAACATAAGCAATATTGTGATATATTACTGTATTACACTGAGAATGAATACACTGAATTTAACATCATTCAAGCACACTTTCACCTCTATTTTCCTTTCTCAACTCCACTTGACCCAGAGTAAGATTTGAAATTTCTGTGAAGGAATAAAGATTCTGTTAAATGACATTTACACTGATTATTGTAATAGATAACACAATTTACACAGTATACACACAACTTTACACTAACATTTACACTATACAATGTATTGCATTGGTGTCTTTGAGGATCTTTGATAAAAGAGTGAATGTTTTGGTGAAGTACCATCATTTTTCTTGTTCATCTCATCCCTCAGTTGCATCTCTAAAGCTCTGATGTTTTCTTTCTGCTCTGTATCCGCGGCAGTCAGTTCTCTGATGTTTTCTTTCTGCTCTGTAACGGTGGCGGTCAGTTCTCTGATGTTTTCTTTCTGCTCTGTAACGGTGGCGGTCAGTTCTCTGATGTTTTCTTTCTGCTCTGTAACGGTGGCGGTCAGTTCTCTGATGTTTGCTTTCTGCTCTGTAACGGTGGCGGTCAGTTCTCTGATGTTTTCTTTCTGCTCTGTAACGGTGGCGGTCAGTTCTCTCAGTGCTGCATGGATGTCAGGGATGCCCAGATCACAGTATTGTTGGCTGTCAGTTGAAGCTTCAGCTCTCAAAGTGTCTGTTTGAGGTGGATTCTGTCTTCCGTCCTCAGAGCTGATCTGTTGACTGATCTCATTCTCATTGAGTCCTCCATCTACCTGCTGCTGGACGACAAACACAAAGGTTTCCAACAGCAGCAGTATACATACTAAAGCCTTCATTCTTCACTGATGTTTGTTTCCAGCTCTTGCTCTGTCATCCTCACAGCCTCTCATGTTCCTTTTATAGTATCCTGATTTACTGTCTTTTGTACTTGATTTATATTGCTTCAGATAAATAAGTAGTTCAAGTTAATTGTTAATCGTGATTAAGAGTTGTTTCAGGTTCAGTAGATGCTTATCTCTGTTCACAACATTTGTGGCACTGTTTATCGCAAAAGAAAAGAACTTTTACTCAAAAGATTTTTTTTAATATTTAAAATAAAGTTTTACATCCTTGTGGGAAGTGGAGGAATAATCACAGAAACACACCTCTGGTCATGTGAATGGATTTACCAAGTTCTGGCATGAAACTCTTGAATTTAATGTGGAGAGAGTTGGTCAGCTGATTTATCTGAAAGATTGGTGAGATTGCTGTCTTGTAGAGCCTCTTCTGTATTATCAGACAAGGAAGACACACAAGTGTAATAAAATCAATTTTATTACCAAAAGATAAACAAGAACAAATAACACAACTACGAAATTAATACCAGGAATAAAGTGCGTAAGATACATGAGTGCGTAAGTGATTAAGTTGGGTGAGGCTATGGCAGAGTTACGTTATCTTATGGAAAGATAAGATCTTATGTATTAGAGGCTACCGCAGTAATGTCCATCTACAGTAGGACATGGTAACCTCTTAACTGGTGGAGGAAATACTTCAGGGACAGAAATACAGCCATCAGTCTGAGACAATTGATGTGCCAATCGAGATGATGACCTCACCAAATCCCTTTGGACTGGACGGCCACCTAAGACCGCTTCACAGCAGTTAATTTCACATTTAAAATGCACTAAAACTACCAAAACACTTCATTCATGTCTCAAATCAACTCAATCTTCAAGAACTCTAGCAAAGGTTTCACACAACAAACACACTTTGACAATCATAAAACACAGACCTAAAAAACACTAACATCAGGTGGCATTAATGTTTTCTTTTTCTGTACAAAACAAGAATGACATTCTTGTTTTTACCCACTTTAAAAGCACATTTCCCACCATTCTCAGTTATCCTAAACCAAGCAGGGTGGCGGTGGCACCAGAGCTTGGGCCCGTCATTGCTCCTTGCAGCTATTTTTTTTTCTGTAAATTTCTGTCATACATTTGTTATCAGCTTACTGTCAATACTGCTAACTCCGTTTGTAAGAAAAGTATTGTTAAAAAAAACTAAACGACTTAGTGATTTTGCACCATATGACTAGAATCTAAATACACAGCAATGGTAAACAAAAGGTAAAATACGAATAGGAAATAGATGTGCACAAAAAACAAACAAAAAAAAAACAGTATTACATACAGTGTAATTTTAGACAGACTATTCTGCATATGAATGTTTATTTTAGATATACACATATTTAACTAATTTATTTAATATAATGCATTGCTTACAATTTTTTTTTTTTCTCGTTTCTAAGAAATGCCTCATACTGTATGGACAGAGATGTACAGTAATTATTAGTTATGTATGTATGTGGCTACCCATGAGAAGGAGGAGCAGAACTGGACTGCCAGTACACAATAGTGTGTGTGTTCAAGGACACAAAAGTTGCGTCCCAAATGACACACTATGCACTATGTACTTATGCATCCATGTAGTGCATGAATTGTTTAAGGTTATTTTGTCATTTAACATCGGAGTCTGGAATTTTCAGTGTGAACGCACTACTTGGACTATTTATACTTAAAAACAAATTGAAGCTGGCAGCAAATTGGGACACACCTAAAGAACTGTGGTTCTACTCCTTGCACATTAAAAGGAAATCGGCCATCTTGGTTGAGTTTACTGGAGTTCAAGGCTGAAGAGTCGATTGCCTCTTTGGATACTGATACATCAATCCCTCCGACTCCTAGAAACCCAGAGCTGACTACACATTTGATTCAGAGCGGGAATATTGTACTTTATACTTTAATGATGACATTTTATTTGCCTTTACATTTTTTTTTTTATTATAAGAAATGTAACCAATTAAAAGAAATTTGACTGATTACGAAAAACTGTCTATCGAAGCTTTGATTTATAGCGTTTTAAGACTTTAATCAAGAACACACCACAGAGAAGTCTTCTGACCAAACTGTAATTTAAAATGCTTATAATTTAGGCCAGACTCGACTTACTTTACCTAACCTGAGAATAATAATAAGGTTAAAGATGATAAGATCAAAGTACACACTGCAAAACAACAGCTCACATTATGATACCATAAAACAAGTTATTGTAAACTTTATCATAAGTGCATAAATCCAATTTCCCAAAATCTAGGGCATTCTTGTTGTAAAAGTTGTTGTAAATCAGGTTGATAATTACATTTCATGTTTTTATATGTCATTAAATTTACTAACTTGCCATTCACATGGATAACAGACAGTGGAGTGACCATCTATATCAGAGGTCAGAAATATATCAGAGATCAGGATAATCACTGACATGTGACAATAGCTAATGTATTTAATTTAAATAAAGTCACTCAAACTTGCATATGGGTGTACATTTTGAGGTAATAATTCCTCATAGCCACAGCCTGTTTTATTAAGTTAGGTGCTATAAATACTATTAAAGAGATTTTAATCTGCAGATCAGACGATCCATTCATACGACCAGAGGTTTCTGTGATCCAACAATCTTCTGTGATTATCACTCCGCGTCCCATAAAGTTGCCGACTGCTGATCTATATAAATTTAAAAAATAAACAACAAACACAACTGAGAGATGAGTCAAAAGTTATTTTCTGTTGAGATTAACATTGTGCCACAAATGTTGTGAATGGAGATAAACTTTCCTGGAAACCTGGAACATCCCTTTGATTATGATTAACATGGTAAAAAGCCTTCTTATTCCCCAAGTATGCTTTATAGGTTCCTGGTCATGACGTCACCTGCCTATGACTGTCACAGACCCGCCAAGCTCCACCATCGGCCAATCACAGCACACTCCCTCACCAGAGTTCTAATCACACGCGCCTGTTCCCCATCAGCACCTGATCACACCAGACATTTAAGCAACCCACTCACCTCAGTCAATTGTCTGGTTTATATGTAAAGGACTTCTCTATGTTGATCTCCAAGATTACTAAGCTACTTACCTGGTCTCTGCCCAGTGCCCTCTGGCTCGGCGGAGGACTGCAATGGATTCCTTCTGCATTGTTCGCTGGCCCTGGAGATGCAGCCACGTCTATACCCTGACGATCGTTCTAAGGTAGCATTTATCATCTCTCAGTTGAACGGACGGGAACTCAAATGGGCAGAAACCATCTGGTCACAAGCTGGACCATTACCCAGTGTCTGAATAACTTCATCACCCATTTCAAGGAGGTTTTCGGCAGACCAGCAGATGATTCATCTGGGGGTGAGCAACTCTATCACCTACGACAAGGTTCAAAGTCTGTTAATGATTATGCTAGGCATGTGACGGTATCAAATTTTCATGTTGCGATTAATTGCTGAAGCTTTTATCACGGTATACGGTATTATCACGATATTAAAATAAGTTGCAAAAAAATGTTGTCATAGTTTAATAGGTTTAAGAACTCTTTTTGAAATAAAACAAAAACAACTATGAATGTTTAAATACAATAATACACTACAAAAAATAAATAAAGTGAAATTTTCCAACAGATTAAAATGCAAAAGAATTAGGCTATAAAGAACAACAGATAACACTTTACAATAAGGTCTCATTATTTAATGCATTAACTAAGATTGAGCAACAGCTACATATGTTACAGAAAGTTTTATTTTTTTGTTAATGTTAGTTTAGAAACACAACTGATCATTGTTAGTCTTATCTCAGGTCCATTAAATAAGTTATTTTGATTTTAGTAATGTTATTAAACAGTAACTAAGAAATTAACATTATAAGTATTTTTATTGTCAGTTTAGTGATAATGAATTAACATGTTGTAACACTCAGAATGACGTGTACACTAAAATCGAGGGAACCGCTTGTTCCTCTGGAAATAATATGAAAAATGACAGACCAAAAACTTTGTTTCAATCACCCAAGTGTATTATACAATTTAGAAAAGTCTTGACCCACAATACAACCAGAAAAATGTTTTAAAAGTGTATGTGAAAGCGAAAGTCCAAACGTAGTATGTATGTTATTGAATCAGTCTCACCTGGAAAATGTCCATGAATGAATGAATGAATGTCCGTGAGCAGATCCAACGTGACCACCGAACTGTTAAAAATCCTCCCTGGTAAGTAGTCCAAAGTCCCAAAAACAAAAACACCCAGACAAAACTCCACAGGTGAGGCGGCAGTAAACTCCAGAAAAAACAGTTCGGCAAATAATCCACAAAAGAGTGAGGGAGCGAACACAGACGCTGCTAGATGCCGGTTTGCCGGCTAACTTTAAAGTTCCGTGTTTTCCTCACGTGACGCAAAGGCCGCGCGGGACTTGTGGAATCTCGCGAGAGTCCGTTCACATGAGGGCTCACACACACACACACACACACAGGAGCAACGGAACAGAGCACAGGGTGACAATTAAAATAAATGATCAACCATGCATTCGTGTTAATCCAGCATAAGTATAAATATCACCCCTTATGTGGCATTGCTACAATGTTAACTAATGAAGCTGTATGTTTTCAAAGTTTTACTGAACAATAACAAATAATCAGAACATTTCTAATCATTAGGGCATGTTGTAGTCCAGATTAAAATATAAAAATGTTTAGGTTTGAAAATGAATATCCTTTTAAGTCTTTTTTAATTATTCAGTGTTTGGTGCTGTGATGAACAACACTGAGATTACAAAAAAATTAATGGCTGTTTGAAGCATTTTAAAAACTTAAAGGTGCCCAAGAACGTTCTTTCACAAGATGTAATATAAGTCTAAGGTGTCTCCTGAATGTGTCTGTGAAGTTTCAGCTCAAAATACCCCATAGATTTTTTTTAAATTAATTTTAACTGCCTATTTTGGGCATCATTAACAATGCACTGATTTACACTCGACGCCGCCCCTTTAAGACGCGTGCTTCCTGCCACATGAGTTGTTGACTATATTACATTGCATTTACAAAGTTCACACAGCTAATATAACCCTCAAATGGATCTTTACAAGATGTTCGTCATGCATGCTGTATGCATGCTTCGAATTATGTGAGTAAAGTAATTATTTTGAAGTTTTATTCTGAGTGAATGAGGCTGGGCTCCGTGGCTAACGGCTATTGCTACACTGTTGGAGAGATTTATAAAGAATGAAGTTGTGTTTATGCATTATACAGACTGCAAGTGTTTAAAAAATGAAAATAACGACAGTCTTGTCTCCGTGAATACAGTAAGAAACGATGGTAACTTTAACCACATTTAACAGTACATTAGCAACATGCTAACGAAACATTTAGAAAGACAATTTACAAATATCACTAAAAATATCATGATATCATGGATCATGTCAGTTATTATCGCTCCATCTGCCATTTTTCGCTGTTGTTCTTGCTTGCTTACCTAGTCTGATGATTCGGCTGTGTGCAGCTCCAGACGTTAACTGGCTGCCCTTGTGTAATCCCTTTGATAATTGTTGGGAACGTGGGCTGGCATTATGCAAATATTGGGGCGTTCACCCCGACGGTGTTATGTTGAGATTCGCCTGTTCTTCGGAGGTCGTTTAAACAAATGAGATTTATATAAGAAGGAGGAAACAATGGGGTTTGAGACTCACTGTATGTCATTTCCATGTACTGAATGTTAAGTAAGAGTGATGGAAGACCAGGGCTGGATGCAGTTAACAGTCTTTAATGAATAAAGTAAATAGTCCTCACAGAGTAACAAGAACACAAATCACTGGCATAAAACGGAGCCAGAACAGAAATAGCCAGACGACTGGATCAAAGGAAATCTGCAAACTTCCATGAGGACAGAGGCAGGGACCCCGAGATGCATTCAGCCAGTCAGAAATAGTGAAGACAGCAGTCAGGGTGAACAGCCAAGGGTGAGCGCAGAACAGGTACTCTGCAAACAGGCACAGCTGGATAATACACAGTCCAATGGCAGTATAACTCACGGCAAAATAATGACTTCACTCTTCTCGGATTAGACAGGACAGGACAGGTGAACAAATGTATCTTCACGAGAGGTCATTGAATAATCCGACAACAAGACAGGGCAAGGAAGAGGGAATAAGAAGCAGAGACAATCAAGAGGGAAAAAGGGACAGGTGAGGAGAAGGGAATGAAAGGGGAACCAGCTGAAAGAGATAATGAGCGGAGAAGTGGAAGTGTGTGCGTGAGAGTGTGTGACCACAAGAGGGAGACAGAGAAAGAGGAGAAAAGGCCAGGATCATGACACTGAACTCTTGTTATTTAACTATGCCAGGGTAAATTCAATTTTTGAATCA
Source organism: Chanodichthys erythropterus (assembly GCF_024489055.1). Classification (NCBI taxonomy): domain Eukaryota; kingdom Metazoa; phylum Chordata; class Actinopteri; order Cypriniformes; family Xenocyprididae; genus Chanodichthys; species Chanodichthys erythropterus. The sequence continues at coordinate 36,881,676 of NC_090228.1, read as the reverse complement.
AGGGCACCTTTAACCAGCGCAGTTACTTTGTTTGCACGGTTTCCGTGGTAACCGCTGCATGCTGCTGTTCCATCAGCGCCCTCTGCTGTCAGAGAGTGAACGTGCACTTTCATTCAGTGCGTCTTCTTCACTCTTCCGCCATGTGCTTCTCGTGCACGATGGGCTTGTTTACATCTGAGCGCGTGTCCTTTTGACGCAGAATACAGCGGTGTTGTACATTTTATACGAGTGATGGGTAAAGTATTCTTTGCATTATAAAAAAATAATAATTTGTAATAAATTATTATTTATGGTATTCTGAAGTGCCCACGATTACAATATCATGCATATTCATTATCGCGATTTATCGCATTACCGAATATCGGCACAAGTCTAGATTATGCCCTCAAATTCAGGACTCTCGCTGCGGCTAGTGGATGGAATGAGCGATTGCTTCTCACCACCTATCATCAGGGTTTGGATCCCAGGGTGCGGCTGCATACAAGGATACCATCGGGCTCGAACGATTCTTCCAGCTATCCATCAGATTCACCACTCGTATGCAGTCGTGTGTAGAAGAACACCAGGGCCAATCGCTATTTGTACCATCCTTCCATCAGCCAGAATCCATCAGCCCTCCTGAACCAGGCCCCGAACCCATGCAGTTGGAGAACAATCGGCTGACATTTGCTGAGCAGCAGAGGCAGCTGACCCGGGGCTTATGTTTGTGCTGTGGTGCAGCAGGCAATGTCTTTACCACATGCCCTATTCGTCCTCCTTGTCCCATGGTGAGTGCCATTCTACCCTCCATTAAGAATATGAAGCCACTCACTATCATTGTAATGCTTACTGCTGTTAATGTCTCCATTCCAGTCAATGCCCTCCTCGACTCAATGCCCAAGCTCAAGACCACATCCACACCGTCCATCTACCAGATCCATTCCGTGACTGGCAAACCACTCAGCCGTAAACAAGTTCGCTTTTGTGCTGGTCCGCTAAAGCTCCAAGGTGAATTACTACATGTTGAACATTACATCTCCTGGTTCTGGAGGATTCCACCTCTGATGTGATCCTAGGGCGCCCCTAGTTGGAGCAGCACAATCCCATCATCTCATGGTCAACCGGCGAAATCCTGAAGTGGGGTGATACCTGTTTTCCCTCTCACTCAACCTCCTGCTCTTCGCTCCAAGACGTTTCCTGTCTGCTCCACCTCCATCGAAACCCCCGTAGAGTGACATTTTCTGCCCGAAGAAAGCCTCTAAGCTGCCTCCACACTGGCGATGGGACTGTGCCATCGATCTGCTTCCGGGTGAATCAGTGCCCCGTGGTAAAATCTACCCACTATCCATCCCTGAGCAGAAGGTCATGGAGGAGTACATCGAGGAAGCATTACATCAAGGCTACATACGTCCTTCCACTTCCCCTGCTGCTTCGAGTTTCTTCTTTGTGGCCAAAAAGGACGGAGGCTTGCGGCCTTGTATTGATTACCGGGCTCTCAACAGTATCACAGTTAAGTTCTGCTATCCTCTTCCCCTCATCCCAGCAGCATTTGAACATCTACGCAGTGCCACTGCCTTCACCAAGTTGGACCTCTGCAGCGCTTACAACCTCATTCGGATACGTGAGGGGGACAAGTGGAAGATAGCTTTTGTGACCCCTACTGGACACTATGAATATTGCGTCATTCCGTATGGCCTGGTCAGCGCCCCCTCCATATTCCAAGACTTCATCCATGAGGTGTTCCGGGAGTTCCTCCACAAGTTCGTCTTGTTCTACGTCGAAGATATACTCATCTACTCCTGGAGCATGGCCGAACATCGCCACCATGTTGCGGAGGTCCTGAAAAGCCAGAGAGTTCTATCTGTTCCTACCCACTTACCAGCCTCCTCCACAACAAGCCCAAGTCTCTGTCCTGGTCACCATCTGCCACTGAAGCTTTCAACACCTTAACCCTCTGGAGTCTGAGGCTGATTTGGGGCCTGGAGTAGTTTTGACATGCCCTGACATTTGTGCTTTTTTCAGTTGTTCATAAACATATTAATGGAAAAAGTGTCATTACACTGTATTCAGCACAAACTAGGCTACAATAATATGTGAGGAACATGTATGTACATGTTTGTGTTTTTGAAGGAATAACATTTATGCGTGGTTATTGAAAAAACAAAAAACTTAAGTCACTGAAATAAGGCCAAAAAAAGTATAGTAAATCTGTGTTTACAATACTTTAGGGTATTGGAGGTTGTAAACTAGAATTTTTGCTTCAAAATTATGGAAAAATTATGCTGCCTACTCCTTCATATAAAACAATATATTGATTTAGTTTTTGTAAGACACTTTTTGCCAAGAAACACAGTATGCGTGGAGGCGTGAATCACCACTGAATAATGGGCCATTCTCACCTGAGAAGACAAAAGAATTGCATAGTAATGAGCTGAAATGACTTGCATATTAATGAGGCATTTCAGTCAGGTAGGCTGTGAAAAAAACCTTCTGTGATGTCTCAAGCTCATCATGATATATGAAACATACAGAAAAATATTATTACAATATAAAGTAATAGTTTTATATTATACTTTAAAATATAATGTATTTCTGTGATGCAAAGAGTCTGAATATAGGCTTTTAGTTTAAAAGCATGCACATTTGGAGAAATATTGGATTCTCATATGCTTATGTCAATTTTCTATACAGAGGAGTTATATTTATTTAATATTCATTGTCATTACTATGAGCGCTGGTGTTTTCAATTCATACTTGAAGTCGGAGGGCGCTCTCTGTGCATTTTTAGTCCACAAATTCATCTAAAAGAAGAAGAGGCTATTCCATGAATGGAGTTTCCAATTCATACTGCAGCCGGAGGGCGCTAAAGAAACAAAAACTCATCTAAAATTCATCTATAGAAGAAAAGAAAACAGGAACTAACTGCATGTCTTCTAGAGCTCGCTAACCATGTCTTTTACATCCAGATAAACACTTTTCAAGACAATAAATACACGATTGAGACGATGAATGCATGTATTGCCTCTGAATTTGCGTCTGAATAGCGCTGGCTCCATGGGCGTGGCCGCATTAGCAGATAATGAGCTGAATCACGGACTTCTGACATGGCTCTCTTTTCATACAGATTACATAAACACAGAAGGTTTGTTTTCGATTTGATTAGTATTCACTAAGTTACAGTTCATTTTCTGAGAACTATCAGATTGGACTTCGTTCAGAGGGAGAGGAGAAATCACGCATCATGTTAGTTTTCTTTATTTTACAAAAAGCACAACATTTTGTTTTTACTCTGAGTGTATACAAATAAAAGAAGATATTCTATAGTTTCAATTGATATATTACTTATGTCTCTATGACAAAAAATGACGGAGTATTTTATGTCTGTTTTGCTGCAATGTGAAAAAAACCCTGCAAAACGCGCCGGCGCGTTTTCAGACCTCAGAGTGTTAAAAGAAGCATTCACCAGCGCACCGCTCCTTGTTCACCCTGACCCAGACAAACCCTTCATCGTCGAGGTCGACGCCTCCACCATCGGAGTAGGAGCGGTGCTGTCACAGCAGCAGGGGAACTCAGCCAGACTCCATCCATGTGCCGCCTTCTCACGCAAACTCAGCCCGGTGGAGAGGAACTACAACATTGGCAACAGGGAACTTCTAGCCATCAAGCTAGCCCTTGAAGATTGGAGGCATTGGCTGGAGGGTGCCAAATATCCTTTCACGGTACTCGCCGACCACAAGAACCTGAAGTACTTAAGGGATGCTAAGAGGTTAAATCCACGTCAAGCTTGTTGGGCTTTGTTCTTCACACGTTTTCACTTCAGTATCTTCTACCGTCCAGGTCCCAAAAATGTGAAAGCAGATGCCTTGTCCTGCATATACACTCCAGAAGAAACCAACAGAGAACCTGAGCCCATTCTCCCAAAGAACATTATTGTGAGTCCTATTCACTGGTCTGCAACATCCGTTACCTCCACCAGTGCCTCCGCCAACACTCCACCGAGCTGCCCTCCAGGTTTACAGTATGTCAGCCGGACTCAGCGCACTTCACTCATCCATTCATCCCACACATCTCTGGGCACTGGTCACCCTGGGGCCAATGAAACCCTCTCGCTGTTAAAAGAGCACTTCTGGTGGGTCAACATGGCCAAGGATGTGAGAAGGTACGTACAGGGATGTCCGGAATGCGCCATCTCCAAGAGCCCTTGCCACCTTCCATCTGGCAAGCTACATCCCCTGCCCATTCCCAACAGACCCTGGTCACACCTAGGAGTGGATTTTATCACCGATCTGCCAGCTTCTGACAATAATCCCTGTATCCTGGTGGTTGTTGACAGGTTTTTCAAGTCCGGTTGTCTCATTCCCCTCAAGGGACTACCCACAGCTATGGAAACTGCAGAACTCATGTTCAATTACATTTGCAGATACTATGGTATCCCAGAAGATATTTTGTCAGACCGTGGACCCCAGTTCATCTCAAGAGTGTGGAGATCCTTCTCCCTCCTAGGTGTGACTGTAAGCCTCTCATCTGGTTACCATCCGCAGTCAAACGGGCAGACAGAAAGGAAGATCCAGGAGATTGGTTGCTTCCTACGTACCTTCTGCCATGGCCACCAGAACTCTTGGAACCGGTTTTTGGGTTGGGCCGAGTATGCACAGAACTCTCTGCATCAAGCCACGTCGGTTACCAACCCTTCTCTTCCCTTGGTCAGGAGAACCGTCCGATGTACCAGCTGTCGACTACTGGTTCCAAGAAAGAGGGTCTGGGACGCAGCACATCACCAACTACAATGAGCTCTTTGCAGACGCAGAATGACAGCCAACCTGAGACGCTCTACTGCCCCAGTCTATCAACCTGGTCAAAGGTCTGGCTGTTGACCCGGGACATCAGAATGCATCTTCCCTGCAAGAAGCTCAGTCCCAGATTCATTGGGCTCTTCACCATCACGAAGCAGATCAACCTGGTCACCTATAAGCTCCAATTACCTCCACAGTACAGAATTCATCCCACTTTCCATGTATCCCTTCTCAAACCTCACCACCCTCCTGTTTCTGTCTCCACAGAGCCTGGCCCGGCAGTTGAACCCCCCCTTCCTCTCATCCTGGATGATGGAGCGGTTACCAAGTCAACAAGATCTTGGACTCCCGACGCTGTGGTGGTCTACTAGAATACCTTGTGGAATGGGAGGGCTACGGTCCAGAAAAGCGCTCATGGGTACCCAGAAATTACATCCTTGATCCCTCACTGCTCGACACCTTCCACGCTACTCATTCCACGCTACTCTGTCCGTAACAATGACGTTCCATCACACAATTGGACTGATTTGACATGTGCTTCATGACGCAATCACGCAGAGGCTTTCCCACAGCATCTCGTTCCCTGAGATGTTTTCGATAAAACTTCATTTAAAAGTATACACTTAAAGCTTTCTAAAGACATATCTCTCATGTCTGTTAATTTTTGTGACATGTTTCAGAAAGAAGTTCACAGAGACTGAAGTGGCAGAAAGCATACCCGGTTTGTTTTCTCTATTTTACAAAAGCACAGAGTTTTGTTGTTACTGTAAGTGTACACAAATAAGAGATAGGTCAAAGTTATTTTCTGTTGAAATCAACAGTGCCACAAATGATGTGAATTGAGATAAACATCTACTGAGCCTTGAACATCCCACTAATTATGATTAATAATTAACTTGAACTACTTATTTATCTGAAGCAATATAAATCAAATACAAAAGACACTAAATCAGGACACTATAAAAGGAACATGAGAGGCTGTGGATGACAGAGCAAGAGCTGGAAACAAACATCAGTGAAGAATGAAGGCTTTAGTATGTATACTGCTGCTGTTGGAAACCTTTGTGTTTGTCGTCCAGCAGCAGGTAGATGGAGGACTCAATGAGAATGAGATCAGTCAACAGATCAGCTCTGAGGACGGAAGACAGAATCCACCTCAAACAGACACTTTGAGAGCTGAAGCTTCAACTGACAGACAACAATACTGTGATCTGGGCATCCCTGACATCCATGCAGCACTGAGAGAACTGACCGCCACCGTTACAGAGCAGAAAGAAAAGAACAGAGAACTGACCGCCACCGTTATAGAGCAGAAAGAAAACATCAGAGCTTTAGAGACGCAACTGAGGGATGAGATGAACAAGAAAAATGAAGGTACTTCACCAAAACATCCACTCTTTTATCAATGATCCTCAAAGTAAAACACCAATGCAATACATTGTATAGTGTAAATGTTAGTGTAAAGTTGAGTGTATACTGTATAAATTGTGTTATCTATTACAATAATCAGTGTAAATGTCATTTAACAGAATCTTTATTCCTTCACAGAAATTTCAAATCTTACTCTGGGTCAAGAGGAGTTGAGAAAGGAAAATAGAGGTGAAAGTGTGATTGAATGATGTTAAATTCAGTGTATTCATTCTCAGTGTAATACAGTAATATATCACAATATTGCTTATGTTTTTCAATAACAGACAGAGAAATAGCTTTTTCAGCTTCACTGACACAATCGAGCACTGAATATATTGGTCCTTTTACCACTGAAATCACACTAACCTACAGGAACGTCTTCACAAACATAGGGAACGCCTACAACCCAATTACAGGTAATTATCAATGAAATGGAGTCATAAAACTCAGTTTATAGTAATGAAAACCTTCTGCTCCATTCAAATCTCTCTGCAGTTGTGTAATGTGTATAAGAAAATTAGGGGCCGTTTACACGACAACAGTTTCAACTGAAAAAGGAAAACTTTGGAAGTGTTTTGGTCGTTCATTCACACGACAACGGCGTTTTGGGGGCCTAAAAATGCAGTTTTTGAAAACGATAGTGTTGTCTATATGTAAAGTACAAAAATTTTTTGTCTTCACCAAGTTGAATTTGTGAAAATGGTGATGTCATATTCATTACATGTTCAGTCTCTAGGTGTGTAGTGTTTCTTTACAAAGTGACATCGCCAACTACTGGCCTGGCAGCATAATACAGTGTTTTAAATTGTTTCCACAGATCTGTGTGAAGGTATGAGAAAAACACAAAGAAAAAACTATTTGTCATCTTTAAAACATCACCTGCTGATTATGAGCTAAATAATGAATAAGCTTGACCATTATTTTCAACTTTTTTAATGTTTATTTATGATTGCATATATTAAATAGTTCAAAAACGAGACATTCTCACAGGGTGAAAGAACGTTTTCATTTAATTTCAACGGTTTCTTTCTAGTTATCCATGGTTTTACCACAGTAAAAATACTACAGCAACAGTATTTAGTTCTAGAGTCTCAATAACCATATAACTATGTTTTGATATTTGTAGTGCAACCATGGTATTATAAATGTAATCTCTCTCTCTCTCTCCTCTCTCTCTCTCTCTCTCTCTCTCTATAATATATATATATATATATATATATATATATATATATATATATATAGATACACACACACACACACACACACACACACACTGTTTTAGGATATTGTTGTCGTGTAAATGTAGCCTGAAATGGTTTACCATCTTTCAAAACTAGTACAGTGTGTTTGGTATCATACAGGAAACAGCTGATTCTTTTCTTTATCTTTTGTTATTTGATTTAGGTGTTTTCACAGCCCCACTGAAAGGAGCGTACATGTTCAGAATCTCTGTATTTGGTTATGGCCCAACTCCATCAGGTGCAGCCATTTATAAGAATGGAGAGAAGGTGGTTACAGCATATGCCCATCAGCCTCAGTATGATTTAAACTCTTCAAATGGAGTTGTGTTGATCCTGGAGGTTGGAGATGTTGTCTATGTGAGACTTTGGCCTAACACGAAGATATCTGATAACGAGAATAACCACAGCACATTCAGTGGTTATCTACTGTTTCCCTTAAGATAAGAGGAGATTTGAAGAATGATTCCAATAATTCTGACTTCACAAAGCCTGCGATTCAATTAAAAAATGTATATGCCCTGCAGGTTTAATATATGGGCTTTAATTATTTACATGCGTGGAGCATCTCAAACTCCATCTCTGAGAGTTTGTGTTGCTTATAACTTTCATCTGGGCACCATTTCATCAGATTTGTAATGTAAATAATTTATAAACCAAAGCCAACACTGGGGAATACATCAATGTGTTTCTAAATATGTAAACTGTTTATCATGATTACAAAATAAAAGTTTAAACCCTCTCTCTGAGTTTGCATGTTTGGATGTCCACATATTCTTGCAAGAAATGACAGTGGCTGTTGCATTTCTATCGTAAAGAAGCGGCCAAGTATTAAAGATTAAGTGAACATTTTAATTGAAATGTCATTTGACCAATACTTAACAAGGATTTAATCTGCTGTAAAGTGTAACAATCACAAGTGTAACAATCAATTTAACACTGTTGTTCTATAAAACAATATGATTACTTGTTTTAATACCAAATATTTATTTGACCAAATAATTATTGCCTCATTATTATTATATATGTATTTTAAGTCATTTTTAAGGCTATTGTTTGGTTATGTCTATTTTTATTACCACACACACACACAAAAAATCAGATTACTTGATTAACTGTCAGAATAATCGACTGATTACCCGATTACCAAAATAATCATTAGTGACAGCCTTACTGAAAAGTGTTTGTTAAAGCAGTAAAGCTATAATGTTTAATAATACCTTTTTAAGTGCATCTTGTTACTGATCCTTGATCTGTATCTCTTCATCCTACATAAATAAAGAAGAGAATAAAGAGACATTGTGGTATTTTCTTTTCCTCATATTTTCATGAATATTTCCCCAACAATGCTTGCTTTGAGAGATGCATGATTTATTTATCAGTCCCACCTGGAATTTTTTTTTTTTTTTTTTGTGTGTGTGATTTTTTTGCAATAAAAATGTCTGACTTTGGCAATTTCCAGATTTATTTATGATTTATTTATAATTTGGACACCACATTTACCAGATTATGTATTATCGCTTACAAAAATGTCCTGTGGTATTCCATGCAATAAAACATCAAGAGTAATTGTGGCACTAGCCCCTCACTGCAGAACATGAGATTCAGGGACCGAGGTTAGATCCAGATCCAACTCCTCCCACTTTACATATTCCTAAACCTACCCATGTCCACCCCCTGGATCTGGATCCTGGTCCAGATGTTCTGCAGTGAGGGGCTAGTGATATATTTTTGTAGTATTGTGTGGTATTCCTGTAACCCTTTATTTCTAGAATATTATGGTAAAATGATATGATATTCCTGCAAGAAAAATGTCAAATCACAAATTAAAATTCAAGGTAAATTGTTACGGGAGGTCATGTTAGAATGTGACATATCATATACACGTGTGTTATTACATTTTAACATTTATTCACAACACATATGGTAGGGTGATTGAGACACTTTTTGCCATTGAGATGACTTGGAAAATGTGTAAACCTGAATTCCCCCTATGTTCACACACATCTCTACAAACTAGGGTAAAAGCACAATGACTCAAAGAATGAAAATGGAACTATATATTGAGACAATACTTAAATAAAATGAATACATACTATGACCACTAATCTTTCTCTCATTTGAAAGTTTGTTGCAAGCTTCTTCTTTTAAGCATCTTGAGTCCTCATCAGAGAAATCACATCTCACATTTCCAGCAAGGGAAAATAAGACAGCTTAGCTGAATGCCACTGCATAGTTTAACAGAGGAATAATTGGTAATGGGTCATTGAATTACTGAAAAACTCATTTTTTTAGTAATTATACAGTCTGTAGTCATTTATTCCAATAATACCACACCTACCATGTCTCAAGACATTTTTAGGTGTATGTCAAAACTTTTTTTTTCTAGGTTTTTGTCCCTAAAATACTTTTCTGATAATAGTACAATACAGGTTCCTGACAATTCCTTCCCCTCACTGATATACAATTAGTTAAAACAATTAGCATGTGTAGTTGTTACATCTGTCAGCTGCAGATGCAATTATTTACCAGCAGATTGCAGCCTTGTCCCTTACAGTCACACTGTTATTCCCGGACTCCATTTCCCAGCACTCTCTGCTCATTGTAGCTTATCAGTTTCAGCTGTGTCTTGTTTAAACCATGTAATATAAGGTGCGTTCACACGGCCTCATAATTCCTATGAGATTGTAAAAAGTGTTCAAGTCCTCGTAGAGCTCACAATTACAGCTTGTAAGCTGGGAGTTTTCTGAAAGCTCACAGATGTACCATGTGGCCGCTGTACCACCTGACTGCTGTAGATTCATAGGCGTTGATAGTGGTGCCATGGAAACGCATAATTCCCAGTCCAAGGACGTGAACAGCTCCGAATATAACGTCACATGTTGTCATCTCAAGATTCTGGTAAATATGAGGTGGCGTGAAGGCAGCATTATTTTACAACCGAGCAAAGGAATTGTACAGCGTACAGCATGGGCCGTAACTATCAGCTCTGTAGCGGATATGAATATTCAGCAACTCAAACTATAGTGAAAACACTATTTATTAGTAAGGTAACATAGATCTGCAGTTTAAGACATTCAATTCATAAGCACATAACAGAAGACACTTCTTTTTTAAAAATATAAATGAGAATTTATTGATTATTCTAACACAAACTAATATCTAGCACAAACACGCACACACATATTCACACAAGTTGCAGAAAGAGAGAAACTGAGGAAAGAATGAGTTTTAAGAGAGTGAAATGATGAAATCCCACATTTCTAGCACTATATGCACTTCATAAGACCTGATCTAAACGAACCATCAATCATTAATTTAACCTTTCTATCATTTCTTAGGCGGGATTATTAGACTTTATGTCAATTGTTGTTATCAGCAATACCCTGCTTCATTAGAACATGCAACATAATAATAAGTTTAATAAAAAGAAAAAAACAACAACTGCAAAACATTTATTGGAAAAACACTTATTGAGTGTTTAAGTGATTGATAAGAATGATAATAGTTTAAAAGAAAAGAAGAAGCACAATTTGGTTTATAGAAAGCAAATGATAGCTTTTCATATAAAAATGTTGAAGATAACTTGGAGGAAAATAGATGTTTGGTTTAAAGAATGAAAGACAACTGGTGTAACACATTTATTAAAGCATGTATTAATTAAGAAAGACAAAACAACTGGTTTTTGTAAAAGTGTTTAATAAGATAATTGCTTATTAAGAAAAGATACAAAACACTTTATTGTTATAAAAACATTAATACGAATGTAGTTTATAAAAAAAAGACAACTGTTGTTTTAAGACTTTATTAGGAGCATGTTGGTAGAATAGAGAAAAACATGTTTTAGAAAGAGCTTTGGTATAAAGTACAAAAAATGGTAATTACCTTTGGATGATGTGTTGCAAGACGAGACATCGGAGACAGCAAAAGAGAAGAGTCCGGGAACAAAGAAGTGAAAACCTTCATATGTAGACTGAGAAATGATTCCAAAGAAGATGACCTCAAGAGGTCAGATAGTCTATAAAAGGCTGGAACGTGAAGAGAACTGGACATGCTGCTTCATGCCTGAAGAGCTTGTATTGCACCTATTTTTAAGTGCTTATAATTTAGATCAGATTACAGATTTAGATCACTTACCTTTAAAAATGACAAAATTTGAGACTTTGTTTCAAAAGTAACCTTCTCTGTCTTGTCTGTCGACGTGTTATCATCAGTGTCATCTTTGCTCTGCGATGCATTTTTCTCTGTGTGAGAACATGATGTGTGGCACGAGAACGACATGGCTTGTTGGACAAAGGAACATAAGTAAAGAGGGCGGGTATTTGTAAATGGTCAATTCTGCGCTGAATGTGAATGCCCACTAGATCTCACAGTGATGTTATGTGTATTCAAACTCTTTCTCAATGGATCTCCCAGCAGTAAAGAGTGTCACGTGATTGAGATCAACACATGCTGAGCTTGTGCTGTCTATTATTGCACAGTGCTGATAAACGGTCAGCACTGCACAGCTCGAAAAAGTAGCGCTTACATTTCACTTTAATTTTGTTTGCCATTTCTGTCTCATATGAAACAGAAATGGCAGCTCTTATCAGTTGTGCAATGTGTTGCTCGCACCAATCTCTATCAAAACTTAGTCGCACTGGCAGAAAAAAAGGTCGCAAAATGTGACCATTTAATCGCAGTCTGGAGCTCTGACATCATTACTTCAGTTATGAATGATTCTGATTGGCTATGAAAATCATAAACAGTAAATTTCCACACATGGACTGATAGGCAGAAGCATATTGTGATGGAATTTTTTAATTAATCATAACTAACATTTCTTTTTTATTGCAGGAATAACATTTATATGCTTTTGAAACCTAAATGTCCTCAAACTTTGGGCCTAAATAAGTGTGTGTCTGAATCATGTCCAAATATAAGAAAAGGAGAAATGACACTTAGGGACAGCTAGACAACCATCTAAATATAACAGTCCCATGACATATTGAGTAACCAACGAACTAATAAACATGATATGGGCAGATCTTGCTTTACCTAGTAACATGAGGGTTTGACATATGAAGAACCAATCATATTGTAGAATGCTTTGCCATGCTCCTATCCTGTATAAACTGTTGTATTCTTCTTGCTGGTGGGATTCTCTGTGATTGATACGAGGTCCTCCGGCCATGATTAAAGCATATTCTAAGGCATAGTCTGGAGTCTGTCTGGTTATTGCTGCGCAGCAAGTTAGGGGTCAAGATGTTGACCGAAATATTATTGAGTGTCAATTAGTAGACGCTCCGGAAGATATTATTGAGTGTCGATTAGGAGACGCTCCGAAAGATCAGGTATATTGTTGAGTGTCGATTAGGAGGCGCTCGGGTGTCGATTAGGAGATAGGTAAACAGGTAAACTTAAGTCAGGTGCGTAGGGGAAAATCTACCACAGTATCTTTACTGATCATGTGGATGACACCTGGGCCCAGAGTTAGAGACGAAGTGACCCCCTGGGTCACAGAACTACATTATCTAGGCGCCAACACTCCCGCAATTGTTTAGTACAGTTTACTGCAGAACAACTGCAGAACATGTCGGTGTGAAATAAAAAGTTATGGAAATGTAGAAATTAAAGTTAAAACTCCAATCTCCTCCTAAAAAAGGTCTGTTGGTGCCCCAGTGACTACTTCTCTGTCAATCTCAGGTATCAATGTGATAAAAACTACATAAAATGACAAAGTATCTTTGGAGGAAAAAAAATTGAAGTGTAATTTAATTGTTTAGTTTTTCTCACGTCCCATTAAATTACATGGAGAGGGCGGTGTTTATGACCTATACTGGGACCAACCACCTGGGGGCGATCACAGCGCTTTGTCTTCATTTTTCGGGACTTGTGCAGCATGCTTGGTTGGTTGTGGCCAACGGGCCTATTCATGGACTTTCAATATTGCGACTATTGTGTTGGTGTTCATAAAAAGGTCAACAGTTTGTGTTTTGTTTGGTGTTACCTTCTAGCAAATGAGTAAAAGGGAACAATAAAACTAAACTCTCCTTGTGATAGTGATTCAACCCTTTCGTAAAGAGTTGCAGTTGTTATAACAAGTTAAAAATCACTAACAGATAAATAGTATTTAGTGGACAACACGTGTCCTGTGAAGCAAAGGGTACAGATATGTCACAACACCCTACTTAAAGGGATAGTTCACCCAAAATGAAAATTCTCATAATTTACCCACATTAATAGCACATTTCCCACCATGCACACTTATCCCAAAACAACCAGGATGGCAGTGGCACTAGGGCTTTGGCCCATCATCTCTGCTTGCAGCTATATATATTTTTTCTGTGCATTTCTGTTGTACATTTGTTATCAGTTATCTCCTTCAGACAAAAATGGACCAATACTGACAACGGAGTTACTGTCAATACTGTCAATGTTTTGCACCATATGACCAGATTCTGAATACACAGTAATGGCAAAGGGTTAAATACTAATAGGAAATAGATGTGCACAAACAAACAGTAGTATTACATACAGTGTATTTTAGACTACTCTGCATATGAATGTTTATTTTAGATGACTTTTTGCTACATATATTTAATTAAATTGTTGAATATAATGCAATGCTTAAATTGTTATTTATTTTTTTTCTAAGAATTGCCTTATACTGTATGGACAGAGTTGTACAGTAATTGTTAGTTATGTATGTATGTGACTACCCATGAGAAGGAGGAGCAGAACTGGACTGCCAGTACACAGAAGTGTGTGTGTGTGTGTGTTTAAGGACACAAAAAACTGTGGTTCTACTCCTAGAACCTTAAATGTGAGCCATAAAAACCTTGGAGGACTAATAATAATAATAAAAATAATACATTTTATTTATAAAGCACTTTACATTTTAAAGAAAATCTCAAAGTGCTACAATAGAAGCAGAAAAAAAAAAATCTAGGAATTAAGTTAAAAATCAACTGCCAACTAAAACTAACAAAATTAAACATGAAGAAAGTTTTAAACATTGAAAAACTTTTTAAAAAGATACGTTTTTAAGTCCTTTTTAAAACCATTTGTCGTCTGTGGAGCCCTCAAGTGTTCAGGAAGAGCATTCCAGAGCCGAGGGGCTGCGGCACAGAAGGCTCTGTCCCCAAATGTGCGGGACTTAGTCTTAGGGGGACGGAGCCGGTGGGTATTTGTGGATTTCTGTTGTCATCCTCTGGTTGAGTATCTTCTGGGAAGCAGCAAAGTAACCTCGATCCGGACTTCTGATCGGTAGTTGGGAAAGATGAGGAAGACGAAACAGAAAAAGAGGAGCGAATTTTAGCAATTTTGGTTCTAAAAAAGGTCATAAAATCATTACATTTTTCTTCTGTAACTCCTGTGAGAGGAGCACTTTGAGGTTTAAGGAGATGATTTATGGTGGCAAACAATTGTTTGGAATTGCCAGGACTATTTTGAATGATATTTGAATAGTACTGTGACCGTGCTTCTTTGATCGACTTCAGATAGGTTTTTTGATGGTCCCGATAGGCCAGCTTATGAACAGTTAGTTCAGAAGAGTTGTACCGCCGTTCAAGGGCACATCCAGCTGCCTTCATTTTTCGCAGGTCACTTGTGAACCAGGGAGCTGAACGGGAAGACGTAATTGTCCTAACTTTGACGGGTGCATGGAAATCCAAAATGCGGCTCAATGTCTGATTATAAAATTCCACAGATTCAGTGACTGATGAAATATTTGAAGAAAGGAAATGTTGAAGGCTTAAGGTCATGTTTTCTGTGTTAATCTTTTTCAGATTTCTAAAACGTATTTCACGTTTAGGCTTCATGTAGGAAGACGGAAAGGACAGCTCCATGGAGATGACCTTATGGTCAGATACACCCAGATCATATACAAACGGTGCACTTAAAAGGGCTGACTCAGTAAAGACCAAATCGAGAATATTCCCCTTGATGTGAGTGGGAAGGACAGGAAGTTCAACCGACTATGGCAAATTTGAAATCTTTATTCTCAGCATGACCCAAGGAAACTACTGAGACCAGTTTCATTACAATCGGTTAATATAGTCAAAAGTTATTAGCGTTTTTGTAAATTTTGTTATAACTTTTGACCACAAGGTGGCGCTGTGCCAAAACTTCTCAGGCTCCTTCAGGGCATTGTCCTGATGACTCATACCGAGTTTCATAACGATATGCTAATGCGTTCATAAAATACAGCATTTTAGCACAAAATTCAAAATGGCCAATATGGGAAAATTGGATATCAATCGACTCGACATGATGCCCTGAATCTAACGAGAAATTTGTGATTTTTGAACAAACCCATCAGAAGTTATAAGCAAAAATGACCATTTTTCATATATCTGCACCAGTAGGTGGTGCTGCGCCAAAACACTGCATGGTACCTCAGGTCATGCTTGTGATGACATGTACAAAGTTTGGTCTGAATACAATAAAGCTTTGCGGAAATACAGCCTTACTTCTGTTTTCGCAAGCACTATGTACAATTCATTTCTGAGTTTTTCGAAAACGGTTTGAGGAATCGACTTGAATTCCATAATTTTTTGTCAGCATGGACTGAAGATGATCTGATTCAATTTTCGTGAAAATCGGAGTAACGGCCTTGGAGGAGTTCGAAAAAGTAGGTTTTTCAGAAAATTCAAAATGCCGGAAAAATTTTCATGACGGAAAGTGACGACATAGGGTGCAATCGATTCGTCTTGAGCCAAGGAATCAGAGGAAAAAATTTTGGGTAACACTTTACTTGAAGGGGTGTGCATAAGACTGACATGACACCTTCATAATCATGACATGACACATGTCATGAATATGAAGGAGGGTTTATGAATGTTTATGACAACTGTCATTAAGTGTCATTCGCTCAATTTTGTCATTTTTAATGCAAAGATGACATTGTTTGAGATGTCAAGTCAAGTCAAGTCAAATTTATTTATATAGCGCTTTTACAATTGGTAATTGTTTCAAAGCAGCTTTACATATTAGAAGCACAGAAAAAAGGGAAGTGGTTAAAAATAAGCTGTACAACAAGCGTGGTAATATGTAACATATACAAGATGGTGGTACATTAAGCCAATGTCGGCTGACTCCCAGGGGTGGAAAAAACCCCCTAGGAGAAAAACCCAGCGTGCTAACACTGGGAAAAAAGTCCTAGGAGGGAAAAAACCCCTTGGAAGATATATATAATATATGTAAATGGATATGGAGATCAGATGTCCAAGTTATGACAACTTGACATAAACCAATACATCATAACCTGTCAGTGTCTTTGTCATGACAACTTGACATTATTTAGCTTTATGGGTTAACATTACATTAAACTGTCATGTGGTTGGTTTTGACATTGGCTGTCATGAGGCCATTATAATAGTGTCATGAATATGTATCTTGAGCTCAAGTACAGTGGTACAAATTGAACTTGTCATTAAAATGTCATTAAGTGACAATACTCTGACAAATAATTTTATAACAGCGTCATGACTATTTTTCATTTCATGTTTTTTTGTTGTTTTTTTAAGTTTCCTCCAACAGAAGGTCAGATAATAGACAATTTCAAATTTCGTAAAAAAGATGACACTGTTATAAAATAATGGTAACACTTTATTTTAGGGTCTTTTAACTAGTTGCTTATTACTATTAGCATTCATATGGCTAAAATATTGGCTATTTATTAGTACTTATAAAGCATATATTAATGCCTTATTCTGCATAATCTTATTCTTAGTCCTACCCAATACCTAAACCTAACAATTAACTATAATAAGCAGTAAATTAAGAGTTTATTGAGGGAAAAGTCATAGTTAATCGTTTATATATGTGTTCCCTATACTGAAGTGTTACCAAAATAATGTAATGTAATGTTAACCCATAAAGCTAAGTAGTTTTTTAAGTTTGATAATTAATCTGCTGTGTTATGTTTATGACAGGTTATGATGTTTTGCTAATGTCAAGTTGTCATGACAAAGACACTGACAGGTTATGATGTGTTGGTTTATGTCAAGTTGTCGTAACAAAGACATCTCAAACAATGTCATCTTTGCATTAAAAATGTGTCAGGAAATGAACACGGAGAGAGGATCCAAGTGCAAGTAAAACAATATTTATTGACAGAATACGCTGTACAATAACTTCACTCCAAATGGGCAGTCGTTACAGTGACTGAGGCGTGCTGAAGCAATGGTGTGCGGTGGCAGATGAACAGGGTGGCGCAGGGTTGCAGCGGGTATCAGAAACCAAGGATAATCCAACCCAGACGCGGGCACCAGACGACAGTTCATATAATCCACCCAGACGTGGGCACAAGACGATAGTCCAGAAATCCAGGAAACGGGAAGTGAAACACGGAACACACGACACCTAGACAGCCTGAAACGAACTGACAAAGACACCATGTAGAGACACACATTAAATAGCAAACACTGAACAAGACACGGCTGGCAGCACATCACAATCAGACAGGTGGGTGATGCCCACACAATCACTCACTCAGTGCAACACACACCACAACCACACGAGGGCGAGTAAGTGAACCCATGAACCGTGACAGTACCCCCTCTCCTACGAGCGCCTCCTGGCGCTCCCAGGAGAGCCTACCTGTCGATTGTAATCATCAATAAGAGAGTGGTCCAGGATGTCCCTGGCAGGAACCCAACTCCTCTCCTCCGGACCGTAACCTTCCCAGTCCACCAAGTACTGGAATCCGCGTCCACTCCGCCTAGCGTCCAAGATACGACGGACCGAATAAGTAGGTTCCCCATCTACGAGTCGCGGCGGGGGAGGAACCGGAACCGGCAGATTAATGTTAGAATGAAAAACAGGTTTAATTTTAGACACGTGAAAAACGGGATAAATTCTGCGGTACGCTGGTGGCAATTTGAGGCAGACAGTCACCGGGCTAAGAATTTTGGTGACCGTAAACGGGCCAATAAATTTGGGTGCTAACTTGTTACTCACGGAGCGGAGCGGAATATTCTTGGATGAAAGCCACACTTTTTGACCAACGACATATACGGGAGGCTTCAGCCGGTGGCGGTCGGCCTGGGCCTTGGTGCGCGCTCCCACCTGAAGAAGAGTCTCTCGGGCTCTTCTCCACGTGTGACGACACCTCTGGACGAAGGCGTGAGTGGAGGGGACCGCGACTTCGGATTCCAGACTGGGAAAGGCAGGTGGCTGGTAACCTAGACTACACTGAAAAGGCGACAGGCCCGTAGCCGACACTGGTAACGAGTTGTGCGCGTACTCCACCCAAGGAAGCTGCTGACTCCAGGAGGAAGGATTCTGAGCAACCCGACATCGCAACATTCTCTCCAAATCCTGGTTGGCTCTCTCAGCTTGCCCGTTCGTCTGGGGATGGAACCCAGATGACAAACTAACAGTCGCCCCCAGTAAACGACAAAACTCCTTCCAGAATTTGGAGGTAAATTGGGATCCCCTGTCAGAAACCACATCTACCGGGAGGCCATGGATACAGAAGACGTGATTAATGACAGTAACCGCTGTCTCCTTGGCAGTGGGTAATTTGGGCAAGGGGATGAAATGTGCCGCCTTCGAGAACCGGTCCACTACGGTCAAAATCACCGTATTGCCCTGTGAAGGAGGGAGGCCTGTGACGAAATCTAGCGCTATGTGGGACCAGGGTCTCGAAGGGACAGACAGCGGTTGAAGGAGTCCATCAGGGGAACGATTGGAAGTCTTACCACGAGCGCAGACAGAGCAAGCCAAAACAAAATTGTGAACGTCGCGAGCCTTGCAGGGCCACCAGAATCGTTGTTTGACCAAAAAATTGTTACGACTAACCCCTGGATGACAAGCCAGATTGGAATCGTGGCCCCATCGGATAACGTCTGAACGTAACCCCTCTGGCACAAATAACCGACTTGGTGGGCACCCGGGTGGAGGCGTTACCCCTTCTAAGGCCGTGCAGACCTTCGACTCGACCTCCCATGTGAGTGAAGAGACAATAAGTCTCTCAGGAAGAATACACTCGGGAGTGGACGGGCGCTCGGAACGATCAAAAACGCGAGATAGTGCATCGAGCTTGATATTTTTGGACCCGGGACGGTAAGATAGAGAAAAATCAAAACGACCGAAAAACAGAGCCCACCGAGCCTGCCTAGAGTTGAGTCGTTTAGCGGATCTGATATATTCAAGGTTCTTATGATCAGTCCAGACGATGAAAGGTACCCCCGAACCCTCCAACCAGTGACGCCACTCTTCCAAAGCTAATTTGACCGCCAGCAGCTCCCTGTTACCAATGTCGTAATTGCGTTCGGCAGCAGTTAAACAATGTGACAAAAACGCACAAGGATGCATCTTATCGTCCGCCGCGGAGCGCTGGGATAGAACTGCACCTACCCCCACCTCTGACGCATCAACCTCCACCACAAACTGACGTGAAGGATCAGGGGCGACAAGAATGGGAGCCGAAACAAAGCGGCTTTTGAGGTTGGAGAATGCAGCCTCAGCTGCATCCGACCACCTGAACGCCGTTGCGGGGGAGGTCAAGGCAGTCAGAGGAGCGGCTAGTTGGCTGAAATTGCGAATAAAACGCCGGTAAAAATTGGCGAATCCCAAAAACCTCTGCAGGGCCTTGCGGGAATCTGGAATTGGCCAATCCACCACAGCCTTAACCTTGTCAGGATCCATGCGCACCCCCTCGGACGATACAATGTACCCCAAAAATGGAACTGACTGTGCATGAAAAACGCACTTCTCCGCCTTGACAAAAAGCCCATTCTCTAACAGCCTCTGGAGCACTCATCTGACGTGTTGCACATGTTCCTGGAGAGAAGAAGAAAATATCAGTATGTCGTCCAGATAGACATATATGAACTGATCGACCATGTCTCTCAACACGTCATTGACGAGTGCTTGGAAGACGGCGGGCAAGTTGGAAAGGCCGAAGGGCATAACCAAGTATTCAAAGTGCCCTCTAGGGGTGTTAAAAGCCGTCTTCCACTCATCCCCCTCCCTAATGCGAACCAAATGATAAGCGTTGCGCAGGTCCAATTTCGTGAATAGAGATGCGCCCTGCAGCCGTTCAAAGGCAGAAGACATCAACGGCAAAGGATAAGTATTCTTTACCATGATGTTGTTCAGTCCTCTGTAATCAATGCACGGCCGCAGGGACCCATCCTTCTTACCCACGAAAAAAAAACCTGCCCCCGCGGGAGACGAGGAAGGGCGGATGATCCCAGCTGCCAGAGAATCAGAAATATATTTCTCCATGACCTCCCTTTCTGGATTAGAAAGTGAATATAACTTGCCTTTAGGCGGAGAAGACCCTGGAACTAAGTCTATGGCACAGTCATAGGGACGATGCGGAGGGAGAGAAGCAGCCCGGGACTTACTGAACACTTCCTTCAGGTCGAGGTACTCCTGGGGCACGTTTGACAGGTTCACCGACTCCTCCTGCAACACAGAACGAGACACAGAAGAACAAGCAGACAACAAACAAGACGCATGACAGTGCTGACTCCACTCCACCACGGATCCCTGGCCCCACTCGATCCTGGGCTTGTGTTTCATCAGCCATGGGTGCCCCAGGACGATGGGATGATGAACAGATCTGGAGAGGTAAAATGACAGCAGTTCAGTATGATTACCGGAAATGATGACGGTCATGGACGTGGCGTGTGTGATGGTGGGTAATTTCTGTCCGTTGAGAGCGAAAACAGATATGGCACGATCCAGAGGGCGAATAGGAATGTGCAATCGTGTTGCCAGATCCCAGTCCATAATGCTTCCCTCAGCGCCCGAGTCGACCAGAGCCCGGCAGATGTGATGTCCCGATACCCACTGCAGTCTCACCGGGAGGAGCGTCGCAGACGAGGATTTATCCACGGCTAGACCGCCCGACAGTAACCTCGGTCCTACTGCCGGACTTCTGTCCTTTACTGGGCAGTCCTTAAGAAAATGTCCAGCTCAACCACAGTATAAACAAAGTCCTTTTCCCCTCCGGTGTGTCCTCTCCTCCCGGGAGAGCCGAGCTCTCCACACCTGCATGGGCTCAGGATCGAACGGGGGACCGACCGTGTTCTCTCCGCTGATCCCCACGGCAACCAGCTCCTCGAGACGCGCTACAGGCTTCCTGTGTTCAGCGCATTCGTGCAAACGGCCATCCACTCACAGCGCGAGCTCAATCAGTCCGTTAAGAGTGGTGGGTAGATCCAGTGAATAAATTTCTTGTGGAACACGGTCGGCCAGCCCATGCAGGAACACATCCCACTGCGCCTCCTCGTTCCATTTACACTCCGCTGCCAGGGTGCGGAACTCAATGGCGTAGTCGGAAACAGGTCGAACTCCCTGCCGCAGGTCCGCGAGCTTGCGAGCAGCCTCCCGTCCCGCCACCGAACGGTCGAACACTCGCCTCATCTCCTGCGACAGGGACTGGAACGAGGAGCAGCATGGATGGTTGTTTTCCCATACCGCCGTTCCCCATAACGCCGCTCGTCCAGTCAATAACGTCACAACCAACGCTACTTTAGACTCCTCAGAAGAGAACGTGTTAGGTTGCAGAGAGAAATAAATAGAGCATTTAGACAAAAAAGCTCTTCAAGCATCAGGTTCTCCACCATACCTCTCAGGTGCAGGAATACGAGGTTCTTGTTGCGTGCTGGCGGATGAGTGGGGAACGGACGGTGGGGCTGGTGCAGTGGGAGATGAAAGATGTAATACCTGGGTCGAGAGCTCAGCCACCTGCGCCACCAACGCTTGCACGGCACGAGCAGTGGCCATCACCTGCTCGTCCTGCTGATCCATCCGTTGAGCGCTCTCACTCAAAAACTCCAGAAGATTCGACGAACTTGCTGGATCCATTCTTGGTCAGTTCGTTCTGTCAGGAAATGAACACGGAGAGAGGATCCAAGTGCAAGTAAAACAATATTTATTGACAGAATACGCTATACAATAACTTCACTCCAAATGGGCAGTCGTTGAAGTAACTGAGGCGTGCTGAAGCAATGGCGTGCGGTGGCAGATGAACAGGGTGGCGCAGGGTTGCAGCGGGTATCAGAAACCAAGGATAATCCAACCCAGACGCGGGCACCAGACAACAGTTCAAATAATAATCCCAGACGCGGGCACAAGACGATAGTCCAGAAATCCAGGAAACGGGAAGTGAAACACGGAACACATGACACCTGGACAGCCTGAAACGAACTGACAAAGACACCATGTAGACACACACATTAAATAGCAAACACTGAACAAGACACGGCTGGCAGCACATCACAATCAGACAGGTGGGTGACGCCCACACAATCACTCACTCAGTGCAACACACACCACAACCACACGAGGGCGAGTAAGTGAACCCATGAACCGTGACAAAATGACATAATTGAGCGAATGACACTTAACCCTCAGGGGTCTGAGGATTTTTGGGACCCTGGAGAAGTTTTGACATGCCCTGACATTTGTGCTTTTTTCAGTTGTTCATAAACATATTAATGGAAAAAGTGTCATTACACTGAATTCAGCACAAACTAGGCTACAACAATATGTGAGGAACATGTATGTACATGTTTGTGTTTTTGAAGGAATAACGTTTATGCGTGGTTATTGAAAAAACAAAAAACTTAAGTCACTGAAATAAAGCCAAAAAATATTTATTAAATCTTTGTTCACAAGACTTCTGGGTATTTGAGGTTGTAGACTAGAGTTTTTGCTTCAAAATGAGGTAAAAATTATGCTGCCTGCTGGTTCATATAAAACAATAGAGAGATTTAAATTTTCTAAAACATCTTTGGTCAAGAAACACATTATGCGTGGAGGCGTGAATCCTCATGTATACCTGAGAAGACAAAAGAATCACATAATAATGACCTGAAATGACTTGCATATTAATGAGGCCTTTCAGACAGGTAGGCTGTGAAAAAACCCTCTGTGATCATGATTCAAATCTCATCATGGTGTAAATCAAACATACAGAAAAAACAGCAATACTGTGAAATATTATTACAATTTAAAATAATGGTATTCTATTATATTCTTTAAAATATGTTTTTCTGTGATGCAAAGTGTCTGAACAATTATGTTACCTCTATGGCATTTCATATAGGCTTTTAGCTTAAAAGCATGCACATTTGGAGAAATATTGATGGATTCTCATATGTTTGTCAATTTTCTATACAGAAGAGTAATATTTATTCAGGATTTATTGTCATTACTATGAGCGCTGGATACTGTGTTTTCAATTCATACTTGCAGCCGGAGGGCGCTCTGTACACCTTTAGTCCACAAATGCCTGAGCTCTAAAGAAGAATAGGCAATCCAGGAACTAACCGAACTAACAGAGGACAGAGATCGCTAACTATGGCTATTCAAAACACTTTTCAAGACAATAAATACACGATTGAGACGATGTATGCATGTATTGACTTAATTTGCCTCTGAATAGCGCTCCCTCCGTGGGCGTGGCCGCATTAGCGGATAATGAGCTGAATCACGGACTTTGACATGGCTCTCTTTTCATACAGATTACAGAAACACAGAATGTTTGTTTTCGATTAGACTTACACGATTTAAAACCTGACATTTCAACGTTTTTTTTAGACATAAGTCTATATTTTTTTGTGATTAGTATTCACTAAGTTACAGTTCATTTTCTGAGAACTATCAGATTGGACTTCCTTCAGAGGGAGACGAGAGATCATGCAT
This sequence comes from Chanodichthys erythropterus, assembly GCF_024489055.1. Taxonomy (NCBI): domain Eukaryota; kingdom Metazoa; phylum Chordata; class Actinopteri; order Cypriniformes; family Xenocyprididae; genus Chanodichthys; species Chanodichthys erythropterus. Next base: position 36,857,606 of record NC_090228.1, on the reverse strand, counting down.
CATGTTAGTTTTCTTTATTTTACAAAAAGCACAACATTTTGTTTTTACTCTGAGTGTACACAAATAAAAGAAGATATTCCACAGATTAAAATGGTGTATAACTCTTAATTGTATGTGCAACATTAACGGAGTATTTTGAGTCTCTTTCACACTGGTAAGAAAAAAACCGCGGTGGTATCGCCGGCGATACCCTCAGACCTCAGAGTGTTAAAAGAACAAACTCAGACCCTTTTAAGTGGATCAAGAGGTGAACCAAGTGAAAAAGGACCCAGCTCTCTTTACGTTCACACTGTCCCTGAAAGAGGACTCGGATCCTTTTTTGGTCCACTTAAGTAGGAATGTGGTCTCAGACCTCTTTGTGTTCATACTGTTGCTTTTTGGATCTAGTCCAGTTCAGTGTTTGATGGCTGACCCTATGACCTTCAACATTTGATCCCATTCACTTACATTGTCTGTGCTTAACTAACCACGAAATTTGTTTGTAAAGATTATTATTATTATTATTATTATTATTATTATTATATTGTAAAACAACATTGCTACAAATGCTCTTGAATGAGCTAAAGTTATTTATCTTTTGCACAAAAATATAATTTTTTAATGCAATATTACATCAGTATTCTTTCACTATATCACACATCCGTCTTTGTAAATAACATTTATTTTTAATTGTTTTCTTTGAATCATGTTTTTATTACAGAAGGCAATGATAACATCAGCATAGAAAAAACAATGACAAATACGATAAAAGAACATGTACAGCAGTTATACCTAAAAGCAGCATTCAAGTAAGAAATTGAATAATCAAATGAATAAAATAAAACTGCAAATTCTTCACTGTATGAACAAAACATACTGATTCTTCTGATTGTTTTATTAGGCTGTCACTTTAGGAACTACAGTAATGCATTGATCCAATATACTGATAAACATACATGATTTATTTCCCAGATTCATTCACTTAAGACAAAACCTGTTCATGTGAACCTAGAGTGTTTTGACACTTTAAAAGCAATAAGATGGTACAGGTAATTCAGTTTAGGACATTCGCAGTGACAGCTGGTTTTCTGTACATGCACTAGGTGTGTGCGCTCATAAAACGTCTCAGGTTACGCACTCTGTGCTGAAATCGCGCTATGGGGAACGCCACTCGTGACCCGTGTTCGAAATGCCAAGAATCACACAACTCCAATCCTATTGGCCGGCGACAGCCTATGACGTCGAACGGCGCGAACCGTGACGTATAAAGGGAGCGCCCGAGGAAGCAGTCGGACACCTTTTCGCCTTTGAGGGACTGTTCCGCAGGCACCCCGAAGCATGGCAGGGAAGTGCAGAGTCTCGTTCCCTGTTCTCAGGGAACCATGGTTACATGCGTAACCTGAGACGTTCCCGTTTGAAAGGGAACTCAACTCTGCGCTGAAATCGCGCTGTGGGGAACGATATACCCACGCCGCCATGCTGAAGGAGAGTGCATGCCCAAGAAGTCTGAACAAACGTCCGGCAGTTCCAGGGAAAAACCGGGAGCAACTCTCCAAGGCTGTCAGTGACAGCATTCCCTACGGCCAACAGCCCAAGCTGAGCCTAAAAGAGGCCTTCCGTAAAAGGCCTGCCAAGGCTGCTAGAGGCATTTGAGACCAACGACCCGTGGGGAAGTGGTCACTTAAAGGGAATGTGGTCAGGGAACCAGAGGAATCCCGGCCCGTCACTAGGGGGATAAATTCACCCCTGACGCCACCAAGGAGGCCATACTAATTCAGCAAAGGCCAAACATAGTCTGGGCCTACCTTGTCTGACATACAGAATCTCCAATGCGTGAACTCCAAGAGGAGAGCAGGTAAGAGTGACTGCAAAAGGGCAGTAGCAACTCAAACCCACACGCAGAGATGGGCATCCTGGAGATCGGAACTCAGCTGAGCGCTATAAACCCTCGTATTGAGGGGAGTAAGACCACTCATCCTAGGATCTACTCAGCTTCTGATACGCGCTGAGGAGGCTGTGCGCTAGAGAACCTTGGTACAGGGGAGCACAAACTAGCCTAGGTCCAGTCTGAACGGGAGACTACAACCAATGACCAGCTTAGGGAGCTAAGCACAATCACACAGTCAACCCAGAGGGAAGTACAAAGCTCAACCTAACAGACAGACAGTACTGCAGGCACATAACCATGGAGGCCGAACAAAAGGGGCCTACAACATAGCTACAAGTTCTACAGAGAACTAATCATCACAACACAAACCTAATCAAACCGGTGATATTCAGGATGGTCGATAGGGCCAAAGAACTGAAACAAAGCATGCTGAGCACATGACCAACCAGGTGATTAGGTAGCTGTGAGTGCCCACAAAACAGCCCGTCCAACACAATCCGACAAGCAGTGTACTCGGTAAAAGCACCCTTCTACTCTTTAAGCAAGAGGAGTACAACATACGCCATCACGTGCTAAAGAAGGCCCCATGGGCCTATAACCTCAGCAGACACGTGGCATCAGCTCGTGGCAGTGTTATCAAGCTCCAGGCAGAACAAACCGACTACAGAGGAGGTTAATGAGTCAGCCGGAGCCCTGGCCAGCCAGCAACATCAAATTCCTTTTACTGTCTTCAAAAACAATGTAAAAGAAGTGCAAAAGGTACATGCCAGCATTTTCCCAAAGGACGCCCCGAGGGCCTACTTGTTACACGTGGCGTCAGCTAGCGGCCATCAAGAGATGGGCATCCCAGAGAGCAGAACTCAGCTAAACGCTATAAACCCTCGTATTGAGGGGAGTATCCGCTCATCCTAGGATCTATTCAGTTGCTGATAAAGCACTGAGGAGGCTGTGCGCTAGAGAACCCTGGTACAGGGGAGCACAAACCAGCCTGGGGCCAGTCTGAACGGGAGACTTCACAGAAGTCTACAACCAATGACCAGCTCAGGGAGCTAAGCACAATTACGCAGTCAACCCAGGGGGAAGTACGAAGCTCAACCTAACAGACAGACAGTACTGTAGGCACATAACCATGGAGGCCGAACAAAAGGGGCCTACAACATAGCTATGAGTTCTATAGAGAACTAACATCACAACGCGAACCCAACACACCAGGTGGTATTCAGGATGGCCCATAAGGCCAAAGAACTGAAAACAAAGCATGCTGTGGACATGACCAACCAAGTAATTAGGTAGCTGTGAGTGCCCACAAGACAGCCCATCCAACACAATCCAACGAGCAGTGTACTCGGTAAAAGCACCCTTTTACTCTTTAAGCAAGAGGAGTACAACGTACGCCAACATGCGCTAAAGAAGGCCCCATGGGCCTAAAACCTCAGCAGACACGTGGCATCAGCTCATGGCAGTGTTATCAAGGTTCAGGCTAGACAGACCGACTACCAAGGAGGTCATTAGCCAGCCAAAAGAGGAAAGAGGCCAAAATAAAGGGCCAACAATCTAACAGCAAATGCAAGACAGCTGCTGTGGTCACAATCGACTGAGAGTTAACAGAGATAGCTATTCTAACCAGAATAAGACTCTCTACACTCAGAGTGTGCAATCCAACAGGTGATGCACTCAGTGAAACACATACCCTAAACCGGGGAGTACAACAAAACACCACATTCATAGATAGAGACTAATCACAGCCTGCTATCACAGAAACAGGCGTTAACCTGTGGCAGCACATAAGTAAGCTCACATATGCATGTAGGGCTAAAGCTTAGAACCCAAAGCAAACATGAATGCTTTGTAATACATGCCATCCAGACAGGATAAATGTTTCACAGAACAGAACTGGAATCTGTAATGAACCCTAGAGAATGAAAGCTAGAATATTTAGCATCATAATCTGAAACTTGAATATAATTCAATGGGCTCATGTGAAGACATTATAGGCATGACAAGAAGTTCTAAAAAGTTGGGCCTAGTAGCACTGCATAACTCATCTTCTCGAAGATAAGAGCCTACCACCTGGGAAAAACAGCACCAGGAAGGCTAATAACAGCCTATAGCCTTAGCTGTTAACCTCAGCCATAGCACCTACATTTTCACATCGAAGGGGAAATGGGCATGCGGCCCGCAACTCCCTCAGGAGGAGGCCAGAACTAGGAACTATACAACCTCACAGGGATAGTAATAATAAGGGTGATGTAACAAACAAACACCTAAACCTAGCTCTAGCCTAGCCGCTAGCTAAGGTCTACTGGGCTAAGCAAGGCTTGGGCTTCATTTTGAAACCTTCAAATATGAGGAGAAAATGAAGCACTGCAAACAAACAGTGTCAGGCGGCCAATAAGCCGTCCTGTACACAAATAACTGAAGCGACGAGTGCTAACTCAAACCAAACTAAAGTATTAGCTGAGAAGCTACTCTAACATAGGAGGCTATAAAATAGCGGCCATAAAGCGGCCTGCATATTTTGAAAATTAGCCAACCTAATGCTGCAGTTATTTTGCCCAAAAGAACCCCTTCTAACTTTACTGACTACATGCTCAGGAAAGCTATACAGGAAAAACAAGGTCTACACTTTTTATAAACATAAAAATATAGACCCAGCTTACCTTCCTGCGGCTCGCAGAACGAAGATTTTCCCTCCTTATTAATGCATGAAGAAGGATGAAATCAAAAGTTCTTTTAAGCCTAAAAGCACTTTCACTATCAAGCCAGAAGGCAGCCTTTAGAAAAAAATATTATCAAAAGGCCAGCCGACAGCCTAACTGTAAAAGAAGCACCTGAGCATATATGGGAGGTGAAAGAAGAAGATTAGAGGGTAGATATAAATCACCCTTTAAACAGCTGGGGGATCGATTATAAACGCAACGGTGTTTACAATTGATCACCCATCTCACTCTCACTTCTTCCTCCTCCCGTCTGTCTGTCTGGCTCAGATCCAAATCTGAATGGCCAGGGGGTTTTTCATGCCCTCCCGATCTCAAACGCGGAGATCAGGAGAGAATGGAAAGTCTATGGAAGCCGCAACATTCATGGACAGAAAGGAACCGTTCGTCGAGCCGTCGCGTGCGGCCCCTTTCTTAACGCACTCACACAGCAGCTGCAGCCCGCCGAAAAACGCGCCCCAAAAACACAGCAGCTCACATACCCAGCGGCCAGAGGAGCGCTCGCTATCGGACACGGTGACATCAAACGCGGACGTCACCATCATCCAACTCACAACCTTGTCAGCCCCGGGGAAGCCGAGAGAAATATAATTCTTCTGAGACTTCCCAACGAGCTCACCTGCGAGCCCTATACTTGCAGCCGCCGTATTACCTCAGCACACACAGGGTTACAAAAACCAGGCACAGATGCAGACACCTCCTCCCTCAGGAAGAGTGTCAAACAAGAACGGAGTGAACGCCGCCCTCAAGCATCGTCTATGCGTTCGCTCCTCTCCAGACAGAAAAACACCAGAAACGTGTACATCAAGTGTCAAACCCCTGGGACATGGATGAACACATCCTCCTGGACGTTTACAGATATAAAGGAGTAATTTCCTACCGGAGTTTGTGAAACAATGCCACGAACAAAACAGTCCCGAAAAGACGAGAAGATGTCCGACTGCTTCCTCGGGCGCTCCCTTTATACGTCACGGTTCGCGCCGTTCGACATCATAGGCCGTCGCCGGCCAATAGGATTGGATTTGTGTGATTCTTGGCATTTCGAACACGGGTCACGAGTGGCGTTCCCCATAGCGCGATTTCAGCGCAGAGTCTCGTTCCCTTTCGAAAGGGAACCATATATTAAAAAAAAATAACTGGCAAGGCATGCAGGCACGTCTCTCTTACACAGTTAAAATCACAGTAAACAAGTGTACGTTGTGAACGGATAATTTGTCCTGAGACTCTCGTCTGTGGAATGCGCATGATTTTGGGCCCCATTTTCACACGACAGACAAATCTTTGACAGATTTAGCGAAATTGACGTCAAATGCCTGAAATCAGAAGGAAATTGGTGCTTGTTCATGTGAGTGAAAATCACACAGAGTGAATTATCAAAGAAGTGATCTAAGAGAATCGACGATGCATTGCTGACGCTCGTGAGATATTTGGCATGTTAAATATCTGGACCTGTCTGCAATTCAAAATCCTGCTGTGTGAAATGAGTTCTGACTGAAAATGACATCAGCGATGACCTACAGCCAATGAGAGAGCAAGATACAGGGCAGCGGGAAGTTCGGGGAGGAGTTAGACCTGTGTCTCACCAAACTTTTCCTCCATAAACTTTTTTTCATTTTTTAAAAATTAATATTGTTTTTTTTTCTTTTTTTAATCCTTTTCGCTGCAAGTTAGCACACAGACAGTTTGGATCACAGGCTTCTTGCAGGCTAACATTTTTAATAACAATTCCGGTCTCACATTCCGGTCCTGTGTTATTCCCTTATCACTGCTCGTGTATTTGGATGTGAAGCGACGAGACAGAGGTGTCAGCAATTCTTCTTATTGTAAAGTCATGCAATATTTAACCCCGTCACCGATCCATCGAGCAATGTGCTCACAGTGACTGAATGCTGTCCCAGATAGTCATACAGTGTGAAAAGAACAGTGATCTGATGAGTTTGAAAATCATGCAGTCTGAACTTGGCATTAGTCAACACGGGTAGATTGCAATCAAGGATTTAAAAAAAAAAAATAGAGTACTCATATTTAATCGAGGAATCTTGACAGCGCTACTTTTGAGTCACATGTGATATTCATGTCCCATCTGTCTCAGTGCTGAAACTCTTTATACAATGTTACATAAACAGCTCAGACATTTTTATACAGTAATCTAAAGCAAATTTCAAACCCACATTAGTCCTCATTAATACAGATTTAAATGTTAATGATTCTTCATGATTTTCATCTTAAATCATACGCTGAAGGTTCAGAATTATTGGAATCACATTCTTTAAATCTCCTGTTATCTTAAGGGAAACAGTAGATAACCACTGAAAGTGTTGCGGTTATACCGGTCATCAAATATCTTTGTGTTAGGCCAAAGTTTAACATAGACAACATCTCCAACCTCCAGGATCAACACAACTCCATTCGAGGAGTTTAACCGATCCTGATCCTGAGCCTGCATATCATATGCCATAACCATACGCTCTTCATTCTTATAAATGGATGCAGCTGATGCAGTTGGGGCATAACCATATACAGAGACTCTGAACATGTACGCTCCTTTCAGTGGGGCTATGAAAACACCTAAATCAAATAACAAGAGATACAGAATCAGCTGATTCCTGTATGATTGCTGAATTACCAAACACACCGTAATAGTTTAGAAATGCCCCCTTTCCACCAGCATGAACCGGGTGCTAGTTCAGAGCTAGTGCTAGTTCGGAGTTGGTTCAACTGACGAACCTTCTAAGTGGTTTCTAACTGGTTTGCCTTTCCACGGGCTAGGGAGCCAGCACAGAGCCAGGATTTACGTCACTGTATACGTCTCATATTTCACAACAAAGCTAGCGCCGCAGCGCCAAACACAAACACAAACACCAAACTTGTTTGAGATGCATCGGCTTCCCACAGAGCGATCAGCACATGACATCAAAGCACCGCGAGAACAATTCAAAAGCACAAGAATTCGTATGCTCTACAAACACTCCCGGGGACCCGCGGCACTCCGATGTCACCCGCCAAATCGGTCCGCGTTGCTCCGATGCATCTCGAACAAGTCTTCCATTAACAACCGCGGATGTTTCACTACTGTTGATGCTCATGGCTTTGTGAACCTACATCCATTTGTATATAGACGGAGATTACGATCGAGCTGCTATTTAAAAATGGTGGTCTCAAGTTTCTTGTTGGTCATGGTAACCCCGCCCCCAGCCCCTGATAAAAGCGGTTATTACTTCTAGTCCAGCAATGTCTTGGTGCTACTTACAAACCACTTTTCCTGGTTCGGAGCTGGTGTTTTGTGTGTCGAAAGACAAAGAACTGATTTGAAACTAGGCTCTGGCTCCGAACCAGCACTCAAACTGCCTTGGTGGAAAAGGGGTAAAAGATGGCAGATCATTTCAGGCTACATTTATTCAACAACAATGTCTTAAAAACAGACAAATTTTTTCTTTGCGTTTTTCATGTAATGACAACGATGTTGTCAAAAAGATCCCGTTCAAACAGATCCGTGGAAACAGCTTAAAAAATACTACACGCCTAGAGACTGAACACATAGTACGCATAACATTACCGCTTTTTACAAATTCACATTTTTGTAGTTTACACAGAGACCATAACAGTATTGTTTCCAATAATGTTTGTAAATAACATTTTCAAAGGTTTGCATTTTCAGGTCCCCAAAATGCTGTTGTCTTGTGAATGAACGGCCAAAATACAAAACTCAAAGTTTACAGTTTTTATTTGAAACTGTTGTTGTGTAAATGGCTCCTAATTCTCTTATACACATTACACAACTGCAGAGAGGTCTGAATGGAGCAGAAGGTTTTCATTACTATAAACTGACTTTTATGACTCAATTTCATTGATAATTACCTGTAATTGGGTTGTAGGCGTTCCCTATGTTTGTGAAGACGTTCCTGTAGGTTAGTGTGAATTCACTGGTAAAAGGACCAATATATCCACCGCCAGATTCCATCATTGAAGCTGAAAAGGCTATTTCTCTGTCTGTTATTGATAAACATAAGCAATATTGTGATATATTACTGTATTACACTGAGAATGAATACACTGAATTTAACATCATTCAAGCACACTTTCACCTCTATTTTCCTTTCTCAACTCCACTTGACTCAGAGTAAGATTTGAAATTTCTGTGAAGGAATAAAGATTCTGTTAAATGACATTTACACTGATTATTGTAATAGAAAACACAATTTACACAGTATACACTCAACTTTACACTAACATTTACACTATACAATGTATTGCATTGGTGTTTTACTTTGAGGATCATTGATAAAAGAGTGAATGTTTTGGTGAAGTACCTTCATTTTTCTTGTTCATCTCATCCCTCAGTTGCGTCTCTAAAGCTCTGATGTTTTCTTTCTGCTCTGTAATGGTGGCGGTCAGTTCTCTGTTCTTTTCTTTCTGCTCTGTAACGGTGGCGGTCAGTTCTCTCAGTGCTGCATGGATGTCAGGGATGCCCAGATCACAGTATTGTTGTCTGTCAGTTGAAGCTTCAGCTCTCAAAGTGTCTATTTGAGGTGGATTCTGTCTTCCGTCCTCAGCGCTGATCTGTTGACTGATCTCATTCTCATTGAGTCCTCCATCTACCTGCTGCTGGACGACAAACACAAAGGTTTCCAACAGCAGCAGTATACATACTAAAGCCTTCATTCTTCACTGATGTTTGTTTCCAGCTCTTGCTCTGTCATCCTCACAGCCTCTCACGTTCATTTTATAGTGTCCTGATTCACTGTCTTTTGTACTTGATTTATATTGCTTCAGATAAAAAAGTAGTTCAAGTTAATTGTTAATCATAATCAAAGGGATGTTCCAGGCTTAGTAGATGTTTATCTCTCTTCACAACATTTGTGGCACTATGTTGATCTCAACAGAAAATAACCTGATTTCATATAGATCAGCAGTCGACAGCCTTATGAGACACAGAGTGATAATCACAGAAGATTGTTTCATCACAGAAACCTTTGGTCATGTGAATGGATAGTCTGATCTGCACACTAGAGCAGGATAAAATCTTTTTACACTTTAATAGTATTTATAGTACCTAACTTAATAAAACTGGCTGTGTGACTTTGAGGAATTATTACCTCAAAATGTACGTCTATAGGCAAGTTTGAATGACTTTATTTAAATTCAATACATTAGCTATTGTCATGTGTCAGTGATTATTCTGATCTCTGATATATTTATTACCTCTGATATAGTCTATTCTCTGGTATCAATGTGAATACCTTACAAACGTTACCAGGTTTACCAGCTTTATGTTATGACAGAAAAGGAAAGATTGGATGTAAATTTACACAGAAAATAAATTAGTAAGTGATGTTTACATGTAATGTTGAAGCCTTAAACTGTGTATTTAGTGTGTATTAGCGTTATCTAATAAGCATTATCTACCCAATAAACCATTAAAATGTCTTACCTGTCCAGCAGAAAAAAGCAATGTCTGGATCCCATTCAAAACAAGTTCATGCCACCTTTCAAAAGCCCTGCTGATATTTTTAGGGCCCGAACACCGATGGTGTGAGGACCCTATTGGAATTGCGCTGTTTATTATTATTAGGGGCCAAGCACCGAAGGTGCGAAGGCACATATTGTAATTGTTAGTTTTTAGGGGCCAAGCACTGAAGGTGCTTAGGCACCTATTGTATCTGTTGGCGTTCTTTTTATTTTTGATTATTAGGGGCCAAGCACCGAAGGTGCGGAGGCACCTATTGTTATTGTTGGCATTCTTTTTTTTTTTTAGGGGCCAAGCACCGAAGGTGCTTAGGCACCTATTGTAACTGTTGCCGTTCCGTAATCTTATTATTATTATTCTTCCGCTTCCGCTCTTGAAGTCTATGGCAGCCCATAGAACCGTTGGCGGGAAAGTTGTGAAATTTGGCACACAGTTAGAGGACAGTCTGACCTTTGTCCACAGCAAATTTGGAGTCTTTAACTCAATCCCTGTAGCGCCACCAGCTGTCCGAAGTTGCACTTATGTTTATGTTAATAACTTTTGAACCGTAAGGGTTAGAAACAAAATTCGGTAACACTTTACTTGAAGGGTTGTGCATAAGACTGACATGACACCTTCATAATCATGACATGACACGTGTCATGAATATGAAGGAGGTTTTATGAATGTTTATGACAACTGTCATTAAAGTAGCCCAATTCAGTCGTCCAATCCATGGACTTGGCAACACTGCACGTAACCTACACGCATTGAAATAATTAAAGCGCATATACATTAAACCCACAGGGCACATATTTATTTAACTGAATCACAGCCTTTCTGAACTCTCAATGACACTATGCTATGTGGTTTTTCAAAGATTTTAATATATTGTGCAGCCTTACAAAATGATCCAATAATGCGGTTCATGGATTCTCGTCCGTAGATATGCGCCACTTCTGGTATTTTGCCAATTACTCGACACAGTGAAAATTGCAATCAAGGATTTTTTTTTTTTAAACAGAGACTACAATTTAATCAAGGAGTCATGACAGCCCTACATTTGAGTCACATGTGATATTCGTCCTGTCTGTCTCAGTGCTGAAACTCTTTATTCAAAGTTACATGAATACAGCTTATGCAAATTTCAAACACACATTAGTCATCATAAATACAGTTTCATATGTTAATGATTCTGCATGATTTTCATCTTAAATCATACGCTGAAGGTTCAGAATTATTGGAATCACATTTTGCAAAGATTATCTTCTCTTAAGGGAAACGGTAGGAAACCACTGAAAGTGCTGTGGTTACTCACGCTATCAAATATCCTTGTGTTTGGCCAAAGTCTCACATAGACAACATCTCCAACCTCCAGGATCAACACAACTCCATTTGAGGAGTTTAACGCATTCTGAGCCTGATGGGCATATGCCATAACCACACGCTGTTCATTCTTATAAATGGACGCAGCTGATATAGTTGGGCCATGACCATATACAGAGATTCTGAACACGTACGCTCCTTTAAGTGGGGCTGTGAAAACACCTAAATCAAATAACAAGAGATACAGAATCCTGTATGATTTCTCAATTATCAAACACATTGTGTAACAGTTTTGAGAGATGACAGATGATTTCAGGCTACATTTATTCAACAACAATGTCCTGTGAAAAGTTTTTTCTTTGTGTTTTTTTTCCACACAGATCCGTGGAAACAACTTAACTCTGTATTCTGCTGTCAGGCCAGTAGTTGGCGATGTCACTTTGTAAAGAAACACTACACGCCTGTAAACTGAACATGTAATACGCATGACATCACATTTTTCACAAATTCATGTTTATGTAGTTTACATGGAGACGATAACGGTATCATTTCCAAAAACTTGCACTTTGAAGCCCGTTTTTTTTAAAGTGTGTGTTTTCAGGACCCCAAAACACTGTTGTCGTGTAAACAGACCCTAATTCTCTTTTACACATTACACAACTGCAGAGAGGTCTGAATGGAGCAGAAGGTTTTCATTACTATAAACTGAGTTTTATTTATAATTACCTGTAATTGGGTTGTAGGCGTTCCCTATGTTTGTGAAGACGTTCCTGTAGGTTAGTGTGAATTCACTGGTAAAAGGACCAGTATAACCATCACCAGATTGCATCAGTGCAGCTGAAAAAGCTATTTCTCTGTCTGTTATTGATAAACATAAGCAATATTGTGATATATTACTGTATTACACTGAGAATGTATACACTGAATTTAACATCATTCAAGCACACTTTCACCTCTATTTTCCTTTCTCAACTCCTCCACTTGACTCAGAGTAAGATTTGAAATTTCTGTGAAGGAATAAAGATTCTGTTAAATGACATTTACACTGATTATTGTAACAGATAACACAATTTACACAGTATACACTCAACTTTACACTAACATTTACACTATACAATGTATTGCACTGGTGTTTTACTTTGAGGATTATTGATTAAAGAGTGAATGTTTTGGTGAAATACCTTCATTTTTCTTGTTCAGCTCTTCCAGGATAAACGTCTGTTGTTCCCTCAGTTGAGTCTCTAAAGCTCTGATGTTTCCTTTCTGCTCTGTAACAGTGGCGGTCAGTTCTCTGATGTTTGCTTTCTGCTCTGTAACGGTAGCGGTCAGTTCTCTGTTCTTTTCTTTCTCCTCTGTAACGGTGGCGGTCAGTTCTCTGATGTTTCCTTTCTGCTCTGTAACGGTGGCGGTCAGTTCTCTCAGTGCTGCATGGATGTCAGGGATGCCCAGAAGGCAGTATTGTTGTCTGTCAGTTGAAGCTTCAGCTCTCAAAGTGTCTGTTTGAGGTTGATTCTGTCTTCTGTTCTCAGAGCTGATCTGTTGATTGATCTCATTCTCATCGAGTCCTCCATCTACCTGCTGCTGGACGACAAACATTCTTCACTTATGTTTGTTTCCAGCTCTTGCTCTGTCATCCTCACAGCCTCTCATGTTCCTTTTATAGTGTCCTGATTTAGTGTCTTTTGTACTTGATTTATATTGCTTCAGATAAAAAAAAGTAGTTCACGTTAATTGTTAATCATAATTAAAAGTTGTTCCAGGTTCAGTAGATGTTTATCTCTGTTCACATTTGTGCCACTATGTTGATCTCAACAGAAAATAACTTTTACTCAAAAAGTTTTTTTCTTTTTTAGTATTAAAAAAAAAAAATGTAGATCAGCGGTCGGCATCCTTGTGGGACGTGGAGGAATAATCACAGAAACACAGCTCCGGTCGTGTGAATGGATTTACATTGTTCTGGCATGAAACTCTAGATAGCAAAGGCTGATAGGTCTTTAACTCATTTTGGCCTCGCCATGCCACGCCTGAGCCTCGCCATGCCACGGTTGCCACAAAAAGCACAACATTGTGTTTTTACTCTGAGTGTACACAAATAAAAGAAGACATTCTATAGTTTCAATTGATATACTACTTATGTCTCTATGACAAGAAATGACGGAGTATTTTAAGTCTGTTTTGCTGCAATGTGAAAAAAATACTGCAAAACACGCCGGCACGTTTTCAGACCTCAGGGAGTTAAAAAGAAGGATGAGAGTCTCAGGCCTTGCATTGATTATCGTGGTCTTAATGACATCACCGTGAAGTTCAGGTATCCTCTTCCATTAGTTCCTGCTGCCCTAGAGCAACTCCGCCAGGCCAAGTACTTCACCAAATTAGACCTGCGCTCTGCTTACAACCTAATTCACATAAGGGAGGGGGACGAATGGAAGACAGCCTTTTCCACATTCACTGGGCACTATGAATACTCCGTTATGCCGTTCGGCCTTGCCAATAGTCTGTCTGTGTTTCAGTCCATGATCAACGATGTGTTCAGAGACATGTTGGATAGATGGATGGTAGTATACATCGATGACATCCTTGTTTATTCAAACACCATGGAGGAACATATTCAACACGTTCGTGCTGTCCTTCTTCTCATCCAGCATCAGTTATATGCTAAGGCAGAGAAATGTTTCATCGAGACTAAAACTTCTTTCTTGGGTTACGTCATCAGACAAGAGGGAGTGGCGATGGATGATCAGAAGGTGAGAGCAGTGGTGGACTGGCCCCAGCCTCAAACTCTCAAGGAACTACAGCGTTTCCTGGGCTTTGCAAATTTCTACCAGCAGTTCATCAGAAATTTCATCACTGTGGCAGCACCTTTAACTTTCATGACCCGTCGGAACTCAACCTCTCTCACCTGGTCCCCCAAGGCTTGTCGGGCCTTTCAAGAACTAAAGCATCGCTTTACTACAGCTCCCATACTTCATCATCCGGACCCCAGTAATGCTTTCATCATGGAGGTTGACACATCCAGCACAGGAACTGGGGCTGTTCTCTCACAACGACATGACCCATCCAACATGGTATTCCCCTGTGCATACTTTTCAAGGAAACTCTCTGCGGCTGAACGCAACTATGATGTGGGGAATCGTGAACTGTTAGCCATGAAGGCAGCTATAGAGGAGTGGCGTCAATGGCTTGAGGGTGCTCAGCAGCCCTTCATCGTCCTAACCGATCATAAAAACCTGGAGTATTTCAAATCTGCTAAACCTCTGAATCCACGTCAGGCCAGGTGGGCGCTCTTCTTCACTCGCTTCCATTTCTCCATTACTTACCGACCTGGTTCCAAGAACACAAAAGCTGACGCTGTCCAGCACCTGTCCAGTGGGATATTTACACCGAGATCAACATTGCTAACACTCAGACACCACCACCTCCCGAATGTCCACCAGCACTCACATATGTTCCAGAACAACTCAGAGATAAACTGCTGCACCACATCCATGACAGCTGTTTTCTTCCGTTTCTTAAATGTCAACATCAGTTGTACCTCCAGGTACCACCTACAGTCCAGTGGCCAAACTGAACATTTGAACCAAGAAGTCACTCATTTTCTACGAACTTACTGTCAACACAACCAGTCTGACTGGAGCCGATACCTCATGTGGGCCGAATACGCCCAGAGCTCACTACAAAAGCCAGCCACCGGTCTCACTCCATTCAAATGTGTGCTGGACTTCCGACCTCCATTATTCCCTTGGTCAGGGGAACCATCTGAACTACCAGCAGTCAACAAGTGGTTGCAATGCAGCTCACATCCATCTGCAGTGAGCTGTGAGGAGATGAGACTCAAGCCAACCGCCAACGCCGCCCTGGCCCAGAATACACACCTGTTCAGTGGGTTTGGTTATCGGCTTCCGTGCAAAAAGCTCAGTCCTAGGTATGTGGGTCCATTCAAAATTCTTAGATAAATCACACCTGTTTCATTCTGTTTAGAACTTCCTGTTAATTATCATATTTCTCCTACCTTTCATGTGTCACTGCTGAATCCTGCCGGCAGTCATGGAGAGGGTCAGGGGACCATAGGCACCGAGGATCAGAGACCCCCGCTTATGCAGATCGATGACGAGGAGGTACATCAGGTCCGAGACCTGCTCAACTCTCGACGTCACAATGGGGTGCTTCAATACCTGGTCGATTGGGAGGGTTACGGCCCGGAGGAATGGTCCTGGGTTAATTCCAAGGACATTCTCGACCCCACACTCACTGAGGAGTTTCATAGGACGCATCCGGAGAAGCCAGCCCCCAGACCCAGAGGGAGACCCCGACGTTGCTTGCCTCCTCGCGTCAGGAGCCACTCGCAGGGTGGGGGCTCTGTCATGATTGAGTCACCTGCACCAGATCTCCCGAACTGCCAGAGGGAGCCGTCACCGGATTATTAGTTTATATTGGACTTCATTTCCCATGCACCCATATACCTGGGACTGATTACTCTTGCACCTGCCGCCAATCATCTCCACGCACACTCACTATAAAGCTCACACTCACACTCAGTCCTATGCGAAGTCTTGATTAGCCATGGTTGTTATTTCTGAGCGTTTATTCCTGTTTTGCTGTTTTGTTGCTGACTTGGACTGTTACTTTGGATTGTGATTCTTGCTGCCTGTCCCGACCTCTGCCTGTTTGTTTATCCCTGCCTGCCGCCTTCCTCGACCCTTGTCTGCTACTGTTTCTGCTGTCTGCCGCCTGCCACAACCCTCTGCCTGTTTCCTGGTTTGTGTCTTCTGTATTGTCTGAGTTTCTGAATAAACTGCAAATGAATCAATACTCTTCTGAGTCATCACAGAATGACACAGGAATAAAGTCTGCAAGGTACATGAAATACAAGTGATTAAGTAGGGTGAGGCTATGGCAGAGTTATGTTATCTTATGGAAAGATAAACTGTTTCTCTGAAAATAATAAGGTGAAGAACCTTATTATGCATCAAACAAATAAATTAAAGATTATTTGTTATTAAAGGATTAGTTCACTTTAAAATGAAAATTAGCCCAAGCTTTACTTACCCTCAAGCCATCCTAGGTGTATATGACTTTCTTGTTCCTGATGAACATAATCGAAGAAATATTAATAAATATCCTGATGCATCCTAGCTTTATAATGGCAGTAATAGGGATCAATGAGTATGAGCTGACGAAAAAGCTTACAACCACATCCATCCATCATAAATCTGTTCTCCACGGGGTTAACAAAGGCCTTCTGAAGCGAAGCTGGTAGCCGCTCCATAGAGAGGGGGTACTGTCATGATCACTAGTGGGAGTGCCCTATATCAGCCACTAGAGGGCACTCCAACCCGGACTCTTGTTTTCTACACTTGGACTTCAATTCCCAGAACTCACTTCCCGGACTCATTACCTCTTCATTGCACCCAGCTGTCTTGTGTTATGTTCATTAGTGTCTGTCTATTTATACTGAGTTTGTTCCTGCTTTTGTTATCTTGGTTTCACTTTATGTCACCGGCTTCTGTTTGTTTTCTTTGTTTTCTGTTTGGACTGCTCTGTGGATTTTGACCCTTGCTTGTTTGTGGATTACGTGTTGGATTACCCCATTAAAGCTGCATTTGGATCTTACCTACTTGTCTCTGTGCCATTCCGTGACACCCCGTCAATCAGAGTGTGGCAAGCCGAAAGAGCGGCCACATAAATCCTGAGAATGGCAGGGAATGTGCCTGTTGATAATTTTCCCTGCAGAAAATCCAGAACTGTAGCAATCTGGCAGTTAAGCGGATCTGCATTGCTTCTACTCCCCCGTCGGTATGCTCTGTCTAGCCGCACTATATCCCTTTGGATTGGACGACCACCTAAGACCACTCCCCAGCCCATAAGGGAAGCGTCTGTTGTTGGCATGTTGTAACATCAACGCATATAGAATGGGACCCAGGGTCTGCGCCACATAGAAAGGGAACGAAGCCGCAGCATGCAACCCTCACCATAAACATGGAATTTTGAAAGGACACGAAGCACTCATCAAGTGCCCTTGCCCTTTTTTGCCATGGGGAATTGCTTAGACAAAATCTCCCGGCTTTGAGCCACAACTGAAACTCATATGAATCACATAGGAATCACAGAGGACACTGATGCCATGAGACCTAAAATTTCTTGATAGTGTAGAACAATGCAATCGTGGCCTAGCCTGACATTGTTCAGGGTGGTTAGAATTGTCTCGACTCGACTCTTACGACCCCTAAATATGTCGTTCTCTGGGTAGGACAGAGAACACTTTTCTTCTTGTTTAATCTCAACCCTAGAGAAACTAGATGAGCTAGTACGACATCTCTATGGAAAAAATCAAAACTGTAAAGAGTTTCTGTATAGCCTACTCACAATAAAAACTAAATATTGTGCTTTGTATTTTTTTTACAATCACTAGGACACATTTCTCAATATTTAAATCACTATTTCAAAACTCTTCACTCAGTTCTCCTAGCCAACTTTCTGCTTCACAGCAGTTAATTTCACATTTAAAATGCACTAAAACTACAAAAACACTTCATTCATGTCTCAAATCAATTCATTCTTCCAGAACTCTAGCAAAGGTTTCACACAACAAACACACTTTGACAATCATAAAACACAGACCTAAAAAACACTAACATCAGGTGGCATTATACAATGTTTTCTTTTTCTATACAAAACAAGAATGATATTCTCTACTGCTTATATGTTGCAAGGCCTATTGTTTACAGTACAAAATTATTCCTAAGCTTTTAAATTGAAAGAACTACTTTCGATTTTTGAACCACTTTTTATAAATATGAACTTTGGCATGAATTTTAGCGTAAACACACTCTAAGATCAAATCTGTGCTAGTGCTGGGCGGTATGACCAAAAATTTATATCACAGTATTTTTCAAAATTATATCGGTTTCATGGTATATGACGGTATTTTTTTCCCCTATGCATGACCGGGCGTTAACCACATTTTCTACTGATTGAGAGAGAAAATACTGCAGTAGATTGACTAGAATGCCCTGTTTTACTGTCATGATGAGTGAATATTGTAGAAAAAATCCACACTAGAGTTAATACAGGTTTACAAAGCCCCACAAAATGATGCTGTGGGGAGACAACAACCAATAAAACACAGACATGCAACACACTCATTACAGACACATGAATATTAAAATATGACCATGGAGATAGAAAAAAAAAAAAGAGTTGAGGGCACTTTAAGCATTTTAAAAATCTAACCCTATATAACAACAAACTGCCAAAACGAGCCGCGTGTATTTTGAATTCTCCGCTGTAATCAAGGACTGAATCCGAAATCGCCCCCTATAACCTCAAATAGGGCATTATTTGAGGCAACAGCCATTTGTAGTGGTGTCCGAAACCATAGTGGACGTTATTGAGCGCACTCATTCAATCTCACATTGCACCGCAATAACGAGTGTACAGCCGATGTACACACAACGGCTGTCCGAATTCACTCACTCGTTTTCATTCACTTTTTCACGTGAACATATGTGGATTACATAGGGAACAGTGAATGAGGCTTTAGGGGGTGATTTCGGACTCACCATACCCAGATAGCAAACAGACGTCGATTCAACGTTTATTTTTGGTTGTAAAGATCAGTATCAGTCGCCGATCAAATTTCAATGTTGATTCAACGTTCACTATTTGATCGGTACATCAGAACGTTATTACGTCGAAAATATAACATCGATTCAATGTCGAAATGAGGTTGTTTCATCAACAGATAGCTACGCCGACGCATATGATCGAAATCACAACGTCTAATATATGTTGAAACTTGGTTAGAGGAATCGGACATTGCGTGCACTAAATCCCTTTTCGGACGAAATAGGACGTGCATGTATTTTGACTTATTTACTGATATAATTTTAATTATATAATTATATTATAAAAACCCTATTTAAGTAAATTAAACAAGTTTATAGCAGTGGCTATTTATAATAAATCCACATAAATGAGCAGCGAAATCTAGCAGGCTCTTACTCTGACACTGATAAAATGAGCAGTCCTCAAAGTTTCCGTGATTTTTTTTTTTGTTGTTGTTGTTAAAATTAAATGAAAGCATATCCTACCGAAGATTGCTCAAACAGTATCGCAGGCAGGTCATAAAACACAAGGAGCGTTAATGAAAACCATAAATGCAACATACTGTTTGTAATATTATATGAAGACTTCAGATGAATGATGAGATGCAAAAGCCTCTAAGTGCCGTCTGAAATTTTCTTCTAAAATGAGCATTTTTATCAAGCTCGTAGGTTCAGTCATTTCACTTGAATGGCAATTAATAGGTCCTTTTCATTGCCATTAAAGTGAAATAACTGAACATAAACATATAAGCTTGATAAAAATGCTCATTTTAGAAGAAAATTTCAGACGGCACTTAGAGGCTTTTGCATCTGAAGTCTTCATATATATTATATATACTGTTTATATTTTAAAAATGTAAAAATGCATAGAACATAAAGTTGGTGGACATGCTTTGAAACTTCAGTGTCAAATGTAACATCACTAGTTAAAGGACATTCCAACTTTGGTCTTGCAAGTATTATTGTGGAGAAAAATCATCTCTTCTTTGTAAATGAAGCTCAAGAGGCAGTCTTTTCTCACTTGTCTAATTATGGCGTCCTGCCAAATGATGGTCAACCTTTTATTGTAGGCAAGATGTAGCAATTTCCAAGTACAAATGGCGCCTTCTCAAAGGAGGGAAGCTCAATTTCATAAGTTATTTTATTCTTTCACAAACTATTTCAAAATAAACTATTTAAACTATTACTACAATGGTTTTTAATATGGTAGTTAAACATTCCAACAGTATCTGTGTTTTTGTTGTGACATGTTCATTATTTATCTAAATTATTCATTTGTAAGAAATGTACATTTTAACAAGTAACAATGTAAAGTAAGCCATGTTGTGGTTACCATGCTACATGCACATGTACTGTAACCCCAGTGTTTCCGTGTGCCCTAAACTCTAAGTTTCTGAATTCAAGGGGGTAAACATTAAACATGAGCAACCTATTATATTTTTTATGAAAGCCACAAATATCTATTACTCTTTAGATCTTTTTTTTTTTTTGGTGATCAAATTTGTATTAAGTATTGCAGTTACATTTATTATTAGACATACATCAATGGAAATAAAGTGCAATGCATCTTTTTGATTGTAACTACCATCCTACCCACAGCGACCATATATAACCCACTTCTTTCCCCACTCCCTCTATATCACAGACACAATCAAGACAATCTGTAACATAAATATAAATACAATTCCACAATACAACTATAGTGTGAAGACATTTAATACATGTCTTTTTACAGCAAGTTCTTAATTTTAGAAATTGCCTTTAATCATACTGAGAGAATAACCTTTTCTGTGACAGAGAAAAACTGTAGAATGAGTCATAATTTAAAAGGAGAAGTTTAGGACAGCATGATATGTCAGTTTCCAGAACGTCCTTCAGAGTTGTAGATAACCGTCTCCAAAAATTAACAACTTCAGGACAATCCCAAAACATTGTATGTGCCTACCAAACCTCCCAAGCTGCAATTACAATTGGAAGATAAGGAAAGCTTCATTAAATAACATTTTGTAGGTCCAAGATACATCCTATGAATACTTTTGTAATTGATGTAACTAATTGATGGTGAGGGTTTTTTTGAAACAAGTTTAACATTTGCCCATATTGAATGCCAACACATATCTTCATTATCATCTTCTATTTCCGTACTACATAGATCTCTGTACCAAATGTCTAAAATTGGTAACTGCTTATAAGAAGCTTCCAAGAACAAGTAGAACAAAGATGCTTTGCCCCTCATACTTTTATTCACTGTCAAAATTTGTGTAAGACAAGAAATATTACATATAATAATATTAAATATTATTATATGTACTGGGCTACTTTTTAGTTACAGCAGCTATCACTGTGTTGCAATTAAGTCAGTTGTGCCAGAGAATAATTGAGGCAGAGGCAGACTGTGGGACACTCTAGGGAAAAGCTGTTTCTCAGTCTGGAAGTGCAGGCCTTCAATCTGCTGGAATAAAGAGTATTATAGGGTTAGTGATGGAAAACTTAAATGGTCAATGGATCAATGTTTAAGGTTGGTAAACACTTGTACACTGAAGCATATAATACTATCTGCCAAGTATACACTGTAAAAAATGAATGTGATTTTAATGGTAAAATATTGTAAATAGGTTAACAGTAAGTTAAGTAAAAAACTGTAAAAGCTCTAACCAGACATTTATGCAATTTTCATAGTAAAATGCAAATTTCAAAGTAAAAAAGACAAAATCAATGTATTATTTACAGTCAAAATCTGTAAACTGATGTTCCCACAATTCCCTGTGTGACACTCCACATTTGAAAGTATTTTGTTTAAATAATCATGTTTCTTAAAAGTTTTTGTTATCAGTTACATTACATTGGGGTTTTATGTTACATTGTCTGTTGTTTATTGAATGTTTATTGCATTATGTAAGTATTTTGGGTTACCATGATGGTGTTTTGCGTTTGCATGAATGAATCTGTGCACCTTCTTTATATAAGTATGTACTTCAGCTTGTGGAAAAGCTACTTGGAATGAACTAATTCTTCATGTGGCTTTCTCTTTTACCACCTGCATTATTATGTGGTTATCAGTATATGTTAAAAGTACAAAACAGATTTTAGTAGTAGTGTGCATTGTTGAATTTATTGGTTTACATTCTTAAATTACTTTTATACTGTAAATTTTACAGTTTGTTCTGTAAATATGTTTACAGGTTTGTTTGTTTGTTTTTTTACAAAATTATTAGCAACCACAGCTGCCAAAATTATTTTGTAAAAACTATGGAATTTTTTTCCTCAAAGGCAGTGCCAGAAGGATGCTGAGAGAATAACAACTTTTTCTGTGACAGAGAAAAACTGTAGAATGAGTCATAATTTAAAAGGAGAAGTTTAGGACAGCATGATATGTCAGTTTCCAGAACGTCCTTCAGAGTTGTAGATAACCGTCTCCAAAAATTAACAACTTCAGGACAATCCCAAAACATTGTATGAGCCTACCAAACCTCCCAAGCTGCAATTACAATTGGAAGATAAGGAAAGCTTCATTAAACATTTTGTAGGTGTAAGATACAGTAGTGAACTAACTGATGGTGAAGGTTTTTTGCCCATATTGAATGCCAACACATATCTTCATTATTATCTTCTATTTCCGTACTATATAGATCTCTGTACCAAACGTCTAAAATTGGTAACTGCTTGTAATATTTTATAGGTTTCATTCCATTATAGGTTTTTTGTATTATCTTAAATTGTCTAAGTTGTTAAAATACTTTTTTCCTAATAAAAACATTATAGCCTATTTAATTTGTTTGAATGGATTGCCATTTATGAGAACCTGTTATATTTGAGTTAAAAGAATCCTTTAACCATTTTTCTTTTGTCTATTACATGAATATGTGCATTAATTCATTAGCTGTATATGGGCTATGGTTAGGTGTCTGTTAAATTTTCGCTGACAGCCAGAATTTTGTTTTGTTTTAGCCAAGATATCAGTACTGTTTTGATAGCTAGATTTCTTGCTGGGAAGTGTGATAACACATTATCATCTCAGGACACTTCATGAATGACTATGCTATTTTTAATTTTATCTGAAAATCAACATTTGTGAGATTTAGTCAGATGAAACAGTTTTGAGGTTGACTGATCTAATTTTGTGTCTCTAGAAAATTCTGATCTATGAAATTAGACCCTAAGATAGGTCACCCAGGATTGGGCACAGTAGTTGTATGATGTTACTTGTTTTTTTGTTTTTGTTTTATGTAATAATTATTGTTATTAATGGGGTTTTTATTCATAATTTCCATGAATTAGATATAGGCCTACATTTTAGATGTCTTTGCTTTCATTGGAACTATAGGTAAAAAAAAAAAACTGTAATAATAACTGACTATTTTATTTTTATTAAATAAACTAATTACTAATAATTAATTAATTAATTAATTAATAATTAATAAACAAAGATATTTGAGCAGCAAGTTGCATTAAATTTATATTGGCTATACACTAAATGTTTGAGGTCATTATTATCATTATTATTATTATTAAATAATTGTATTTATACATCATATTTCTTTCCAGGATTGATAAGTAAAATAGCAATATAGCCTATATACCCTAGGCCTTTAGGAAACTAGAGCAAATTTTTTATGCTAATTATTTTCTCCAATAACGAAAAGAGAAATATAAAAACCTATTGAGTTTCCATGATTTTTCAATATTGCCTATAAAAGAAAATAGAGAGAGATGGATTGTGGCAGTCAAAAGAGAGAAACGAAAATTTGCAGTCTCTCCCTCAGCAGCTGTATGAAACCCCACTGCAACAATAGGACAGTATTTTTTTTTTTTTTTTTTTGTCATGAAAATCTAACAAGATATGTCGATATAAATGTACTACTTAGATTATTTCTTTTTTTACATAAAATAAAAATTTAAGAAATGTATTAATTTTGGTACTTTACACTCGCGTGCAATGCCCGCGAAAGAACCTGGCAGCGGGTATATAAGCTGGTGTCTGTGCCCACCGCGCGCACAACCCGACTTCGTTCTGAGAGGATATCGCCTGAGTTTCCTGAGGTAAAGTAGCCTACTTTTTCTTTTAAAAATGATTTTAATTACTTTTAAAACGTAGCCAACAACATTACTACGAATATCCATGACTTTTAAAACATATTAAGAAAGTAAACAATGAAATAAAATTAAGTTTACTAAGGACAGACAAACTGGAAACCGGCCAAGCAAATTTAATCACAAAATATAACAGCCGCTTTGGTATATGAAACAATAAATTGTAATAAAATTGACGGACTCCCAGTATATAACATTTACTGTTAGCACAAACAATGGTTTTCCGTCTTTTTCTGCTACCGTCCACTCCAGCACCGTTAATACCGTTAATGTCGTTTTTATTTGTGTGACGTCATTCGCGCTATAGAAGGTTTGGCTGCGAGCGCGTGAGTTACCCGCTCTCACACACGCTCACACCGTGTCTGACCAGACGCGACTCTTATATTATATATATAATAATAATAATATATATAATAATAATAATTATTATTATTATTATGAAAATGCCAGTGCAATA
Source organism: Chanodichthys erythropterus (assembly GCF_024489055.1). Taxonomy (NCBI): domain Eukaryota; kingdom Metazoa; phylum Chordata; class Actinopteri; order Cypriniformes; family Xenocyprididae; genus Chanodichthys; species Chanodichthys erythropterus. The sequence goes on along the minus strand of NC_090228.1, from coordinate 36,833,098 downwards.
GGCCAGTGCATATAAAATAGAAAATTAGAAACCATAATTATGTAAAATGATAATTCATTAAAGAATGAAAATGCATCTGTGAATGATTTCTTATTTGTTAGCCAGTTGAAAGGGTTAAAAAAAAAAAAAATCATACCTTTGTACATTTTCAGATTTTATTGTACATATTCATAAATCTTTAAAAGCCTTTATTAACTTTGGGTTTATACTATGAAAATAATTATTCCTTTCTCTCTTTTTTAGGGTCAATTGCCATCTGATTTTTGTAAGTGCTCTTCATCTCTAAATTGCCATGTTCATAAAATATGATTAGTCAATTTTTGATGAAAAATTCATTTTAATTTGTACAGACAACTATAACTCATAGTCAGTGATGTTTCTTCCCTTTTCTCTCCTTTTGTTTCAACAGCAACCGAATAAACACCAAAGGCTCTTTTAAGAGCCATCCAAGCACAGAGCGTCTTTAGCTTTGTAAGTATATTAATGTATATATATATATATATATATTTTACTGATCAATACTGATAGATTAATCATACAGCTAGTTAGTCAACAGTGATGTCTTGATAAAGTCTTAAAAATCCTGCATCTCTGAAAGACTGCAAATGATGTTTGTTGAGCACCCTTCTGACTTGAAAGATTAGTTCACTTTCAAATGAAAATGATCCCAAGCTTTACTTACCCTCAAGCTATCCTAAGTGTATATGACTATCTGAGTTATATTAATAAATATCCTGATGCATCCGAAAGTCATATACACTTAGGATGGCTTGAGGGGGAGTAAATCTTGGGGTAATTTTCATTTGAAAGTGAACTAATCATTTAAAGGGATGGTTCACCCAAAAATTAAAAATCTGTCATCATTTACTCCCCCTCAAACCTGTATACATTTCTTTGTTCTGCTGTACACAAAAGAAGGTATTTGGAAGAATGTTTGTAACCAAGCAGATATCACCCCCCACTGACTACCATAGTATTTTTCTCTACTATTATAGTCAGTGGGGGGTGATATCTGCTTGGTTACAAACATTCTTCCAAATATCTTTGGAAGAAATGATGACAGAATTTTCATTTTTGGGTGAGCTAACCCTTTAACACTATAGCTGCATTTTAAAGGGCCATTTCCTTATGTCTTTTCGGGTCTTATTTATGAAAAAGAATGACCTTCAGTTGCTTAACCCTTTAAAAGTTTTAAATTAAGTTAAATTGTCCAGAAATGTAATGATAACTTAGAAGTCACCTATTGAATGTTTTTGCATCAAGTCATGCAAAATGGGATAGTCCCATGTGACTTTCTTTTGTGGAGCACAAAATTTAAAATTCTTAGTTTGTATATGAAATGTATGCAGTACACAATACTTGAGGAAATGTAAAGATAGTCTAATAAAATATTACTCCAATAAAACAATTAACTACTCTTTTTAATTTTAGTTCAGTCAAAGTGCAAAAGTACTAAGATGGGGGGGCTATTTATATGAGAATAAAAGCCTAAATTAAATCGATCGTCTCTTCAGAAGGCTTGTTTTGTATTGATTTATTTTATGATCTCTTTATGAATGTTTTGAAGAGTCAGAGTTTTGGGCGAGTAGACTTTCAATGGAGGAATAGAAATCTCTCTGATTTAAAAAAAAATAAAAATAAAAATAATAATAATAAATATATATATAAATTAATTTGGATTCCGGGGATGAACGAAACTCTTACCGGTTTCACGAGGATGAGTAAATGATGACATTTTAATTTTTTTTATTTAATTTTAACTCTTTAATGACAAAATTTGTCATTAAAGAGTTAAATATTTGGGTGGTGTTAATCTGACATGATAACCAGGGGTCCATTCTTCATACCTCACTTAATATATCTGAAGCCGTATTTCCATTACAGATTTGCACAAAACTTTTAAGCTTCCTGAGGAGCTATGAGCGAGGATGCACAGGTGCATAGACATCTAATACTATTAGTTTCTATTATGTTAATTATCAATTGTTAATAGATTAATACTATTTATATTAGATGTCAAACTTCAATAACACAAGATCCCTTGAGGCTTGAGCGCAGCTGATGACACTTTAAACTGATGCTTGAGGGATCAAGAATATTCCAATATACAAATAAGATTCGATTACCCCGTCTTTCTTGCATCCTCCCGCTGCATCTATGGGGTGAAGCTAAGGCAAGATGAAAGTGATGCATAAATAAGAAAAGAAAAGAACCCCCTGTCTCGTCTTCTGTACAAACATACCATGCTATCTTTAAAGAATGATAGCATGTTTCCATTGCAGTTTTGTGAAATAATTTTTTTGAATAAAGTTTTTGAACTGCCTGAAAAACCACCTCATGCGAGTGTAAAAACATTTTTTGTGATACTTGGGAGTTTTTTGCAAAATTCACGTGTTTCCATTGAGCGTAATTTCAATTGGACAGATACGAAAGGAAATTGTTGAATAAAGTTGTCGTTTTATTTTTTTGGCTCAAAAAACAACAAAAAAACTTGGCTCATGACCGTTTAAGGTTGAACCACTGTAGTCACATGAACTGTTTTAAATATGTCTTTAGTAGCTTTCTGGACATTGAAAGTGTAAATGAACTTATTCTCAATGCAGGCCTCACTGAGCCATTAGCACACAACATTATCCTATAATATTAATTTTTTATTGTCCCTGGTTCACATTAGAGTACTCTTGTAAGAAAGTATCAGTGGCTGGGACAGACTTTACGTATCACCTCCGCTTAAAAAGATGCAATCTAATTCTGTTTACATGAAATAAGCTTTATTTAATAACCTCCTGAGCAGGTTTAAGCTTACGGACCTGTTGCTAATACAAGTCTAAGAACCTTTGAAGTACTGAACAATCCAAGATCCAAATCTTCATCAATCAAATCCAGCTAACTGGGTTAGCGACATAGGAAGAACGGACCCCAGGAGTCCAAAATTAAGTGAAAAAATGTGTTTACCATAACGTTGAAATGAGAGCGTTAAGACATTGACTTACCTCTGAATAAATGAAGGCATGCAAGCAGCTTTATTCTGATAAGCAAGGTTGAAGTTGTAGCAGTTTGCAAATAATGGTGCCAGGCCATCAACAAATACCTCCGAACATGGGCCTGCTTTTCACTGACAACAGTCACTGGCACGGTGTCACGATTCACCTAAAAAAACAAATTCATCCTGATTTAACACACAAAACAACTTTGTTGCCTTGAAGATTACTGTTCTGTTAGAGAGAGGGAAAGGTTGAGAGACACTCAAGTAATTGGGCAAAAAAAGACAAAGAATTAAAACAGCAGAATAAAAACAGATCGTAAAAGTGAAAAAGTATGGGACAAAAGGGGCATAGAAGTACAGAGCTAGACAACATGTGATAGTGTGTGTAATGGACACACAGAAATAAAGTAGTACAGCAAATTACCTGGTAAGGTAAATATGGTAAGCCACCTCTTTTCCATATCTGCTGCAGTAGCTCCTAAAATTAAATTAATAAGAACGTGAATTAGGCACATTTTGTATTCAATTTTATATGCTGCATAAATGTCAGGATTGTTTTGCTCTCAGAACTGACAGATAAAAAAAACCCTGTAAAATTCAAGACTTCACAAGCTAATGAAGACCTGTAAATGTGCAACACGGAACCGACCTGGACCCGACTATTATTCTTAAAGTTGGACCCGGACCCATGCAGAACGGAGAAATGTCATAAATGTACTACCCGGAACCCACGCAGACCTTGGAAGACACAGACCCGACTGGACCCGATCGGCCTATTCCACATCAAAAAACAAGTTGCGAAAACAAAACTTTTTGTCTTACCTCTAATGTTAGTAGCCTTCTCCCTTGTACCTGACTGTGATACACAATCCTCTTTGCATTTTATCGTTTCTCTAGTCAACTTACATAAAATTACTAGAGTGTTTGTAGCCTACTAAGTGATATTAAAAGATCAAATCCTGCACAAAATAAATTTTCTGTACAGTATGCTTTATTAGTGTTTACCAAGTTTGGTATTTTATGTCACTGAAGAAATTTTTTTACATGTAATTAAACATGTTGCGTTCATATTCTGGGTAGGCTCATCTGCTTTTCTGTATGCTTTATTAGTATGGTGTTTACCAAGTTTGGTTTGTCCTTTGATTTTTTATCACCTGGCTCAGTGTCTTGCAACAAATAACTACATTGCATTCATATTACTATTGACTGTATGTTGCATTTTATTTAGGAATTATCATAATATCAAAAGATATGTGCAATAAACATTAAAATTATGCCACTATGTCACTTCTGACCAAACTTTTTAATACAAATATTATGTTAATACAACGTGAAAAAAAAGAATGAAGGACTCGGACCAGATACTCGAGAGAGGAACTATCTTTTCAGTTTCTGCATTCAGCCTGTGGGGTGTTGCGCATGCGCGGTTAACACAAAATGAATGAATCACTCCTTTAAACAACTGTTCTCGCGTCATATTAAAAGGCTTGTTCGAGATGCATCGGCGCTGCGCAGACCGATCGGCGTATGACATCAAAGTACCGCGAGAGTGACTGGAGAGCATTCAACTCCTTATGCTTTTGAATCGCTCTCGCGGTACTTTGATGTCATACGCCGATCGGTCTGCGCAGCGCGATGCATCTCAAACAAGCCTAAAGATTCAAAATGAACGAATCGTTTATGAACGACACATTACAAAACACACGCACAGCGCTGACTCTGAACTATTTTTTACAGTCTATGCTCTGAACACGGCCGGGTGATGCCCGAGTCTGATCGACTCGAGTGTTACGCACAATGTTAAACAGATCCGGGACCTAAGTAATAAATTGAAACCCAATGGCTGACCATTTGAAATAGACCCGAAACCGTACGGGTCCCGGGTTCTCTCAGTGTGCGCACCACTTTACTTTTTCTTTTTTCTAACAATTAGCTAAAATACAAATATGGATACAACACACCCTTATAAGTAATGTTAACCTAAACAATGTCTTCTTAAAAACAAATACATTTTAAATAAAAAAAAATGTATATTCACCACAGCAACCTCATGGGGAATAAACACGTGCTAATTGTCAAGTTGGCTGTCTAGCCAAGCTAACAACTAGCGTTACTCAGTAAAATAAAACCCAATTTATTTTCCAGAAATTTGAGTTTTATGTTAAAATAACAACAAGGGTGCCGTTTCCGTCCAAAATAACTTTATAAGAACGGCTATTAAAATGCAATGGTAAAATTTCGTGACTTGTTTGACAGTTTGGCCCAGTCTGTGACTCTGCCACAGTAGTAAAATTTCACGTGTAAACTGCAGCATCAACTGTTAGCAACACTCACCTTAATTACGGTCCTCGAACTCCAACTCAGCAATAAATGCAATAAATCTGTAATGCGCAATAAAACTGGATTCGCCTTCGACTTTCGACCAGTCCGCTGCAAATGACGTAATGACATCACTCGCACTGCGTGAAGTCTATGTAGACGTAGACACGTTTCTGTATTGGAGTAATGCAGAGTAGATAATATATTTTGGAAAAAGTGTGGATGCTTCCACATTTCTTTTTTTTAACCAATAAAGTAAAATAGATTTCTTTTAAAATAATTCATAAGTGTTACCCTGCAAACAACTACTTAAAAAGTTCAAAAATGATATTTGCTCCAGTTGTACTTTTTGTGACCACTCTGACAAAACTGTAGTCGTTTTGTGTTTGGTATTGTCCCTAAACGTCTGGCAAGATGTCATAGGATTTATTAGGAATATTTTATTTTGATTTCCTGTATAATCATTTTTCTTTCATTTTTCAATTAAGAGCAAAACATAACAGCAACTATTCTTGAACCCTTATAAAACATTAATAGAGTAAAATTACATTAGTTTTTAAAAAATATATTATACAGGGCTCGACAGTAAGGACTATTTAGTGTGTACACTTTCACTGCACCTGATTTAGTCTATTAATCTATTTAGTCTATTAAATGTGATATTGATTTTATACAGAGTAGCCTACAGTTTAATGAACAAGAACTTAATATCAAGCGACTTACATTTTAGACACTAAATCACCTGTTTCACTCTATTTCGCCAACGAAAACAGTTCCAAACAAAGTCCACAGAATTGTTTTGCGTCTCTGAGCAACACTTCCTGAATGAATCAGCCGCCTGAATGAATCGGTTGAATCTCAATGACTCGCTCATTAGCAGGGACTTGCTGCCACGTACTGGCGGGTTTAATTTCAGATTTTAAGTGTCTTCATTTTTAAAATAATTTGAAATGACAGTATTTAACGTTTTACATTTTCAACATTTCAAAACACTTATGCATCTGTAACTGCTATCGACTGATTAATAAAGTTTAATCTATAGTTATAAATCTATAGTTATATAGTTATAGATATTACAATTACTGTACTTGAAAATCTCCTGTTTAAACCTACATGAAAAACTTGAAAAGCATTGTTTATTTCATTTATTTATTTGTTCTGCTGTATTCATTTGTGCTATTACTCGTAATTTGATTATTTATTAATATTTTATGATTTTCTCTTTATTTATCTAACAATATTTAAAATTTAAGTAAGTTAATCTAGTAGCTTTTGGTGTCATAACCTTATTTATTAAGGTTACATGTATCAAAAACAATGAAAACAATAACTTGGCTTATTTTATAGACCCATTTTCTTTTCTGTTACTTTATTAATTTTTTGTTGTGGGGCAAGTAAAAATTTGAACGACTGGCCCAACTGGGCCAGTAGAAAAAAATCCTTAGTGTTGAGCCCTGTTATATTGTTCCAAAATTACATTTTGTTGTGTAACTTTTTTTTTTTTTTTACACCAACATAAAAACATTTTTTTTTGTGTGTGTACATCTGATCTTAAAAGTGTTAACCACCGTACAAAGTCTCATGCCATTGTTACATCCCACATAAGTCTAGGGGTGTATGTGGACGCAACAAAAGTGAAATATTTTAAAGAGCGTTCATCCGAGTCCTGCCATAGCACCACAAGCAACAAATTATCACAAAAAAGATTTTATTTCACAGCTCGTGGAACAAATACAAGAAAAAGGTACTGTAATAAAATACAAAGAAAAGAAAAAGGAAGCAATAGCTTCAGGAGAGGGCAAAGCCAAAATAATAAACAAAGAAATGCAAACTAACTAAAGTAATTAGAACCTCTAACTAAACTAACAAAGAAAACAAAAGAAAATAACAGAGTTGTACCTTAACTCCCTTCCTGGCCCCAAAATAGGAGAAAATAGGGTTAAACAAAAAAGAAAAATGGCACCCAGCTCCCTACAGCCTCCAAGTAAAACAAAAATAAGCAAAACACAAATAAACAGATATTTAAGTAGCTGCTAAACTAGATGATAATAGTAGCAGCAGCTATAAGCCAAATAATACAACAAACAGATGAGGGTGAAGGACAATACGAATCACTTTAACTTAAATGGCAAAAGTAAGTGTTGGAGAATATCATAATGAGCAAATACAAAAAAAAAAAAAAAACTACAATACCAAAGTAGGATATCAAGCAGCAACCAGCTAGGCAGGACAAAGACAACACTCTGGAGAAAGCTCTTGGGGAAACGTTTTCTCAATCAGCTACCTGCCAGGCAGATTGAGTAGGAGGAGCAAGAAAAAACAAGGAAAAAAAAAAAAAAACATACATTAAAGAAAACATAAATCCGATGAAGACTTCGTCTCTGGACGTAACACCATTTGGACAAAGAGAACTTTTTTTTTTTTTTTTTTAATTTGAGCAAACATCATTTGCGGGTCAAAAAGACCCCAAAGACCATATGAGAGTTAAACATTAGTTAATGCATTAACTAACATGAACTATGAGCAGTACATGCGTTACTGTATTTACTAATCTTTGTTAATGTTAATGAAAATACAGTTGTTCATTGTTTGTTCATGTTAACAAGATTTTAATAATGTATTAGTAAATGTTGAAATTAACATTAACAAAGATTAAGTGCAGTTCATTATTAGTTCATTAGTAACTAATGTTAATGAACCTTATTGTAAAGTGTTACCGAAAACTCATAGGCAGATTTTAAATCAACAAATTTATAGATTTTTTTGACCCTGTAATTTACAGTTCTTATTTTTGTCTTTCAGGAGCATTTCCAAAGGAATAATACAAGAGAAGCAAGTAATATAAACAGAACACTTCAATGTTTACAACATATCAATTAGCACCTTCAGCTGTACATATAAATCTGTAAATAGCACAATAGCCTACATGTATATAATCCTGACAATAGCACACATATATGCATATCACAATGTCTTATTGGACTAAAAGGAGAAAGACTTTAGCCAGTGTACAACAAATAGAACAAGAGATTTTGGATGAATACAAAACACAGGCTGAAAACACTGATGAATGTAGTGCTCATGGTCACAAAAGTCAAAACTCTCAAACTAGTGATCTCTCATCTTCTTGTAATGTAGTTCCCTCTCTTTCACCACCACATGAGAACTCATATGATCTGGAAAACAACACAGAGGCTGATTTATTCTGTGATTCTGACACTCTTTCTGATCCAGGCACTCTTTCTGATCCTGGTAGCATCCAACCAAATGCAGATTCTGACAGCAGTAGCAACAATTCATGTTATCAGTTGCAAACTAAACTGCAAACATGGGCAGCATCTTTTTGCATCCCTCTAGTAGCTCTTACAGCACTATTGGCAATCTTAAGATCAGAATTTCCAGATTTGCCCAAGGATGCAAGGACTCTTCTTGGTACACAGACAAAGGTATCCGTAGTAAACATTTGCAATGGAGAATATTACCATTTTGGCCTGGTAAATGGCTTGCAAAACACATTAACTCGGATCTCCAATATTCCCAAAAATCTGAAAACTCTTGCTTTGCAGTTTAATGTTGATGGCATTCCCCTGTTTAAAAGCTCCAGAACACAATTTTGGCCGATTCTTGCAACAATTGACTGTGATAAAACACGATCCCCATTTCTAATTGGTTTGTTCTGCGGCAATAGTAAACCAGGTTCAGTCTGGGAGTATTTGAAAGAATTCATTGCAGAACTAAAAGTGGTACTACAGGAAGGCATTGTGAAGAATGGTACTCATTTTAAAGTTGTGGTCTCCTCCTTTATTTGCGATGCCCCTGCACGAGCGTTCATCAAAAACGTCAAGTCTCACAATGGCTATTTTGGCTGTGACAAATGCTCCCAGACTGGAGTGTGGTTGAATAAAATGACATACCCTGAAATAGATGCTCCACTGCGAACTGACACGGACTATGAAATGATGATAAACGAAGAACATCATTTGAACAGTAGTTTAAGCCCCTTGACTGGACTTGTAAAAATGGTAACGCAGTTTCCTTTAGACTATATGCACACCTGCTGTCTTGGAGTCATGAGAAGACTAATTCAGATGTGGATGAAAGGCAGAAAGCTTAAAACAAGATTGTCATCACAGCGTGTAACAGAGATTTCTAACAGACTTGTTGCTCTCCGTGCTTTTATGCCTCAAGAGTTTGCCAGGAAGCCTCGTTCTTTAACGGACGTGGATAGATGGAAGGCCACAGAGTTCCGTCAGTTTATGTTATATACTGGCCCCGTTGTTTTAAAAGGATGTGTGGAATGCGAAATTTATGACAACTTTCTTCTCTTTTCTGCTGGCATGTTTCTGCTGCTTAGTCCTGGCCTCTCTACTTCAATGATTGAATTTGCCAACAAGGCTCTTTTGTCATTTGTGACACATTATAGCAGATTATATGGCACAGACGAGGTAGTTTACAATGTCCACCAAGTAATCCATCTTGCAGGGGAGTATAAAGCATTCGGCCCTCTCGATAACATATCGGCATTTCCATATGAAAATTACCTTGGTGGACTGAAACGGTTGGTTAGGAAACCAGATCGTCCTTTACAGCAGGTTGTCAAAAGACTTTCAGAAATGCTTCCAAAAGAATCTCACCAATCAACTGATGAATCACTTCTCTCATCAAGCTCAAAACAGCAGAAAATGGTGCATTTCTCAGATTGTGTTTTGTCACATAACCAAGGAGACAACTGTATCAAAGTCGATGCAGACATTGCCATAGTAAAGGACATAGTCAAACAGAATGACAGCATTCATATAATGTGTTCCAAAAAACCGAATCGTTTTACACTTACCCATGCGACTCCTCTGCACTTGGATGTCATAGAGTCTCTGTCCTCCAAGACAAGACTGAAATGGTACCTTTGTCCAGTGTGAAACAAAAGTATGTCCTTCTTCCTGAAAATGAGAATGGGTTTTTTGCAATACCCCTCCTCCATTTCAGATAGTATTTGTTCAGCAGAGTGAGCACAGATGGTGGGTGTAGTGTTAGGCTTTTTGAAATGTTTTTAAATAAAATACTGAAAAATTGTAGATAAAATGTTCAAAATATATAGGGTTAGTTCACCTGAAAATAAAAATTCTATCATTTCACAATATTTAACTCATAATTAGATATTTTTTAATGAAATCTGAGAGATTTCTGTCACTCCATTGAAAGTCCAGATAAACATAACTTTCTAGATCCAAAAATGTCATCATAATATTGAAACAAATCCATATGAATCAAGAGGTTTAATGTGTGTCTTCTGAAGAGATATGATCACTTTATACAGTTGACAGATTTAATTTAGCCTTTTATTCACATTGTCAACATTGGTTAACATACAGGGAGTGCTTCAAAGTTTGTTAAAAGTTCAAACACACTAAAGCAAACCTCATTAGTGGGTTACGCACACATGCAAGCACTTTGGTGTATGCATGGGTGCAATGCACTGTACATGTGCTTTAATCAATGTTTATTATGGCTAAATTAAATCTGTCCATCGTATAGCAATCATGTCTCTTCTGAAGTCTTATATTAATCCTCTTGATTCATATTGATTATTTCTAATTTATATTGATTTTTCAATATTACAATGACATTTTTTAATCTAGAAAGTTTTGCTTATCTGGACTGTCAGTGGAGTGACAAATCTCTTAGCTTTCATTAAAAATACCTTAATATGTGTTTCTAAGATGAACGAAAGTGAGTAAAATTATGACAGAATTTTAATTTTTGGGTAAACCAGCCCTTTGAAAGTTGGTTGAAGTGACTGAACATTGTGAGATTAGGGAGCAGGGCTGGGCGATATATCACATGCGATTGTCACGCGTATTTCGTCAGTAAAGCCGGTTCCCTGATTACCGCTAAATCGTCATCACCTGCTTTCAAATGGAGCAGCATTTAATAGACAGAGCCGTAATTATGAACGCGATATTGCGTGGTTTGTCAGTGAACTACGGCTCTGTCTATTAAATGCCGCTCCATTTGAAAGCAGGTGATGGCGATTTAGCGGTAATCAGGGAACCGGCTTTACTGACGAAATGCGCGTGACAATCGCATGCGATATATCGCCCAGTCTTATTAGAGGGTATCACATATTTTCTTCCTGCTCAAAAAAAAAAAAAAAGGCCCAATGCCACACCCACTCTTATCATTATATTTTCACAAATAAATACATTCATGCCTGACTCTAACTCCACTGTGATTAGTTCTGGGTATGGGAGCTGAACACGCAGCAACCCAGAACTAATCACAGATGGGGTCAACATTTCTCCTGACAAAATTGTATCTTTCCCAGATAATGGAAAAAATCAAGCAGTGTTATGCACTGATCGAATTTCCTGACAAAAGCACAGATGTTGTCCCTGAAAATTGGGTTTTTGGACAAAAATGTTACTGGCCAAATTACAACTTGGCAAAATTAAAGACAGCAGTAAAGAGAAGAGAGCCTGTACATGATGAATGGAAACTCTTGGAGCCTGTTCGACTGCTTAAAAAGTGTGGTAAGAATGGGCTAAAAAATAATTACATCTTTATAATCTCAATGCACTGATAGTATACATGCTTTGCTCAATTTTTAAATATTATCTATATCTCTATTATTAGAAACCCTAGAAAAAGCACAGAAAATGCTAAAAAAGTATGTGGACTGTGATATCCACACATCGGAAGTAACTTCAGACGAAGAGGGCCATGATGAAAGAACAAAAAGGAAGAAAAGGTAACAATGATAAATATCAAATAATTGTTTGATGTGTTGTCCTATAGAGAAGTAATATGAATGTTTCACTTTACAGGCCTAATCCACGCTTCCTGAATTTCATAGAGAATGATTCTGAACAGGATGATATAGCACCAAAAAAAAATTGCCTCGCAGCTGCCCCCATAATTAATTTTCCAGGTAATCACACTAATTAAGGGTTTCTGGAGGTTTCATCAAATCTAATTTAATGCTTTTTAATGCCAATTTTTTTTTATTTTTTAATGCAATATTTTATATATATGTGCAAGAATGACATGATGAATATTCTAATTGGCATATGCCGTCATCTATCAACATTACACACATACAGTACTGTGCAGAAGTCTTAGGCACATCAGTATTTTAACCCCCCAAAAAAGATTTTAAGCCATTTATTTATATCTTTTGCTGTAGTGTGTCAATAGGAAATATCCGTTCACATTTCCAAACATTCATTTTGCCATTAAAGGGATAGTTCACCCAAAAATGAAAATTTGATGTTTATCTGCTTACCCCCAGGGCATCCAAGATGTAGGTGACTTTTTTTCTTCAGTCGAACGCAAATTATGATTTTTAACTGCAACCGCTGCCGTCTGTCAGTCAAATAATAGCAGTGATTGGGAACTTGAACAATAAGAGTCGAAAAAACTTCCATAGACAAATCCAAATTAAACCCTGCGGCTTGTGACGACACATTGATGTCCTAAGACACGAAACGATCGGTTTGTGTGAGAAACCGAACAGTATTTATATCATTTTTTACCTCTAATACACCACTATGTCCAACTCCATTCAGCTTCCGGTTAGTGAGGTCTGATCGCGCTCTGACAGCGGCAGTGATGTCTCGCACTCATTGAAGTATATGGGCGAGACATCACTTCCGTCATCAGAACGCGTTTTTTGACCTCACCAACAGGATGCTGAACGAAGTTGGACATAGTGGTGTATTAGAGGTAAAAAATGATATAAATACTGTTCGGTTTCTCAAACAAACCGATCGTTTCGTGTCTTAGGACATCAATGTGTCGTCACGAGCCGCAGGGTTTAATTAGGATTTGTCTAAGCAAGTTTTATTTACTGTTATAGTTGAAGTTCCCATCCACTGCTATTATTTGACTGACAGATGGCAGCGGTTGCAGTTAAAAATCATCATTTGCGTTCGACTGAAGAAACAAATTCACCTACATCTTGGATGTACTGGGGGTAAGCAGATAAACATCAAATTTTCATTTTTGGGTTAACTATCCCTTTAATTGTAATAATCCAGTGAGATTTTTGAATACACAAGGAGTCTGACAACAGCCGGTGCTCCACACAGTAATCTGATCTCACCATCATCGAATCCGTCTGTGATTACATGAAGAAACAGATGAAACTGTCGCTAAATGTCAATAGATGACATAGGGCTGGGTACCGAACTTGATACTTTTTAGGTACCGATTGAATTGCCTCGATACTATCGAGTATCGAAAAGTGTCTTGTCATTCGGTACCAAATTTCGATACCTCAGAATGGAGCCGGGGAGGGGGGGCGGAGAAATGCTTTCGCTGTCTCGTTGATGAACAAGTAACGTTGCACTACATTGTTATTTATATTTAAATCTAAATATATAAAACTATGCGCGTGAGAAGACCCTATGTGCGAGAGGGCGAGTGAATCAATGGTTTCGTTTTCACTTTATCTCCGAATGGACAGGTACAACACACAGCAGCTTTACATCAGCGTTCGCCCCTCACGTATATGGAAACACGCAACCGGTTCGTGACAGGCTCATTCACCTGCACGGGAACAAGCTCTGGCTCCAGAATGCGAACAATTCTGCTGGAAAAAGGGGTATCAGCATCCTCCTGATACTGCCATACTGCAGATAATCTGCGGGTCGGGCCAATTAATAAAAAATAACATTCCAATTAATTGCGGATGGATGAGAGATGAATCATTAATGTGTTGATTTTAATAAAGACACAGAACTCTCATTTCACGGTAAGACGCAACAAACGTGCGTCACTCTTCCACTTTGATCTAGTTAATAATAATAAATTTTTTGAAGAAGAACAACAATTGCTGAGTGATTTAAAATGATCTGATTTTTTGCATTGAAAACTAAACTTTATTAAAACTGTTTGCACTGATTTATTGTGTTGGGTAAATTTTGTTCATTTGTGCTTTTTTATTCCCTGCAGTGGCTCAGGAGATGAGTCTTTGAGTCTGAAAAAAAAGTCAACAAAGTTAAAATATAAAACCAAAGATTTTTTGAGGTAATGTAATCTTGTTAAAACAGATTTTATAAAATTGGTATAGAAAAAAGTATCGTTCAGGTATCGGTATCGAAGTCAAGGTATCAGTATTGTCTCTGTATCGAAAACCCAGCCCTAACGCCAATTAGAATATTCATCATGTCATTGTTGTATTCACATTCTGCCAAGTGTCAGGCCTTTACATTTATTTGCTTCTCTGCTGCTACCCTTTTTGCTCACATAATATATTTTAATACAGCCAAATTCCAAATGAAATTGTTTTATCTACATATTTTTCTGGTTTTGTTGTCAGACAACATGAAATGATGACTGAAACATGGCCCATTAAGACTAAATACAGGACTCGACATTAGGCCTTGTCATTCACATGTACGAGTAACAGTTGCTTGTCCGGAAAAAATGATTTTGTGTGAGACATACGAGAAAAATGGTCAGTCACGACCAGCACGTCCACATTATGGCATTTTGAGCTTTCTGCGGTCCAAAAATCAATCCATACTAGCTCCATTGGACTTGATGTTTTCTAGGGCTGCAACAACTATTCGATAAAATCGATAATAATTGTTAATGAAAATCATCAACAACGATTCTCATTATCGATTAGTTGGCTCCGCCCACCGTGCACGAAAGACTTATGCCAGTCGTGTCAAATTACAGCACTGAATACTTACAAACGTCTTGTTCCAACCAGACCAAAAGAACCTTTGTCTGACCAGGTGCATAGTTCTACCTTGGCCCTGGTGCCCTGCTTCATCGTGAACGCCTGTCATCACCTGCAATGGGACAATTAGGGCTAGACGATTAATCGAAAAGTAATCAAAACCGCAATTCAGAACCTCTAAACAAATCCTGCACTGTGTCTCTCTCAAATTGCTCCGCTTCCTCAAGCAATGCACTGTAAGGCTCTCCAAACCGCAAATTCATGGCCTTTCAGCCAGTGGCTGAATTTGTCGCAGATGGACCACTTCAAAGCCATAAACTCTAATCAGTGAGCAGAATACTTTGCCTGAGCGAGCGTCTTACCCTCTGCGACCTGTGATAGCACAGGCCCCAAACCATCCATAGACGCGTCAGTGGACAAAATAAATGGGCAACCGAAATCAGGATGTGCGAGTACCACAGAATTAATCAGAGCAGCTTTTAACTGCTGGAAGGCCCTATTGTGCTCCTCCTTCCAGTCACCAGGACTCAACTTGGTCAGTTGCTACCCCTAAACTGTCAATGACATGCCCTAAAAACCGTATGCCCCTCCGGAGGAAATGACACTTTTTAGGTGCTAACTTTAAACCGTGCTCTCTAATGGTGCGTTCACACCAGACGCGAATGAAGCGTTAAGCACGAGTGATTTATATGTTAAGTCAATGCAAAGACGCGAATAGACATCCTGCGGTGCGAATTGAGCGTTTCGGGCGTTTGACGCGTGATTTGCACAAAACGCGCAAGTTGAAAAATCTGAACTTTGGCGAAAATTCGCGCCGCGTTAACCAATCAGGAGCTTGCTCTAGTAGTGATGTGATGTAGCGAGCTGAGGCAGAAAATCCGAAACAACACGGAGGACAAAATCATAGTCGCTGTACATCTTCATACTTTTATAGAAACTAAAATAAAAAGGATCTTGCTTGGAAGAAAGTGAGTGAGGAGGTCAGACAATCTGGTAAGTTGTAAAAAACGGTCTTTACTTAATTTGAGCTATCTATATATATGCATATTGAGACTACAAGCTAACTAAAGACGACTAATTGACCTTATTCGTTGTAATTTACAACTATTTTCCCGCTGACGAGTCGTGTTTATTCAGAGGAAGTGTGCAGAAAGAAGTGAAAGAGTCTTGGACACATAAAGGAGCAGGAGAGCCCCTTTCATGACGCGAATTCGCATCTGTTGTTAAGTAAATTTCACGCGCGAATGAAGTGAGTAAACTCAAAATGTCCAAGCGTCCAACTACGCGCGAATCGCGAAAGTCGCGTCTGGTGTGAACACAGCATAAGCCTACTGAACACCAACTCAAGCCTGTTAATGGCATAGGTCATCCAGATAACTTCCTGACGTTGCTTTGCTTTGATCGCTGAAGATGTTCGTAAGGTTGAGCACTCCAACACAGTTTCTAGCGTTTTCAGCACATGCTCTAAAGTGCCCAATTCTGTAGCTTCACTTGTTTTAGCACGTGATGAGCTTGCAGTACACGCTGCAGAGGTTACGCCTACACTTTTGCTTCCTTTGGTTTATGCGCATAGATGGTTTTAAGCACGGTCGGATCAGTTACAGAATCATAGACCAAGATGCATGGTTTTCCGACTACAGACTCGGATACCCCAAACAACCCATGCTCCCTGCCAATGTGTGGAGTCACTAAATCTTCGTTCCATCCCCTTTTTGGCCATATTGTGAATTTTAGATAATGAAAAACTTACACAAGAAAATTTAGGCTACCTCGCAAATACTGTATGCTTAAACAAGCAGAAATGAGGAAATAAACAAAAACAGAAAACAGTTCAATGTGCACGAAGTGTAAAGTCCAATGTGTGTGTAATGTAAAACGAGAGTTCAGTTACTCAGTTCAGTTCAATGTCCAGACACCACCACCAGAACGTCAACAATGAACATCCTTAGCGTTGTGATCCCGCGCTGTCGAACCCCAGCGATCAGCTGCAGCAGATCTGGCGCATCCGGGTCACAGCACCAAATTTATGTAGCGTGTCTGGACCGGTCACTCTCACACATACAAGGACCACACGACCACTCGGTGAGATTCAGCACTTTACTCAATCTGTAATTAGGAGAAATAATCAGTGGAACAACAGGGCAACAGCTTCTCCCTCTCTGGTACACACAGAATATTTTGCGGGTAGAAGTGAAAAGCACATGCGTCATCGGACTCATACACAAGTAGAAATATACAATAATTGAAAAGAATGATATAAATGTAAATAAACTATATACTGCTTATAAAATATATCTTGTTTTTTTAATACATCAGATCAATAATCTTATTCTGTTACAATAAATATATTACAATAGCGTATAGTAAAATTAGTAACGTTGTATTATATTAAATATACAATACCTATATATATATATCATTATTAACATATACATTAAGTATTTATACAATATAACATCATATAATAAAGCAAATAAACAATTATACATACAAATACCACATATTTCACACATTACGTATATAAAAAAATGGAATGAACAGGATATATTCAGCACCGTACCATGTGCAGGCCGCACAAAGTGCGTCACAGACAGCAAAAACAATTCAATCCGATTTTTTCACCCATAACACACTGTCTGTACCATATACATTCATTATCAGTCAACTAAATCTCTTTTCTTTTTGAAACAGAACTGAAACAGAGCAACATACCTGTAATTAGGGGAAATAATCAGTGGAGCAACGGGACGACAGCTTCTCCCTCTCTGGGACACACTAAGCATACGATGCTAATTAGTTAGCATCATGACATACATCATTTAAATCAAGTAACATATTAAATGAATTATTTTCAACATAGCTTACATAATCTAATGTTACTATTAGTCAATCACATTCTTCCAGTAACAAATATGCGTTTTAAACAAGAAACATCACCATACCTGAATATTTTGCGGGGAAAAGCGAAAATCACATGCGTCATCAACCTCATCGCATGTCGTGCAAGAGGAAACCGCGCGGGTGTGTTCCACTGATAACGTTCCCAACAAATTCCCAAAGAAAAGTTCCGCTATTCTAACGTTATATTCACATATCTTGTGAACAATAATATAGGAACAAAATTTCGTGAAGTTCACTAAACCAATCTTTTTAATAATGTGGAAAAATATACAGCATTAATAAACCAATTTAAAAGAAAAAAATACAAATAATAATACAAATACAGAAGGAAATAAACAAAACAAGTCAGATTAAATCAATAAATTCTTCACACCAGTTACATTAGCGATCACCGTTTTTAAGACACAATAAAGGTTTAAAAAATCACAAGCAGGTTATAACTGGTGTGTTTTATGTCATAGATCAAAACGTGAAAATATTTAGAGGCTACTCTATAGTAGCATCTCTGGTTCAGTCTCTCTAAGACCTGTTCATTCTGATTTGTTTTTGTTTGTTTTTTTTTTTTAGTTATGAATGCAGCAAATCACACCCCAAGACAAACAAATACAGACTGCCATGGTAAAATACACTTTTTTCCACTCAGTTTATGAAATTAAAGAATATTTTACAAACTTTTCTTCATTTATGGTTGAATAAAATGTGTGTAAATTGTGTGTATCTGACTTTACTCACTTTTTGACATCTTAACCATAATTTCAGCAGCAAAACCTTTTTAATCAACAAATTGCTGTTTGGTGATCATGCAACATTATACCACATTTCTTTTCATCATTTAAGCATGTTGTCACTTCGAGAAAACCAATAAAAAGAAAACAGAGAACACAAAAATGTTTACAGGAAATTTGAGTCTTGAAAATTTGCTGTTAATTTTACTTGTTTATATCTATTTCAGAAAGTGACATAAGCTTTGAGTCCAGTCCAGCTGTCTCTAGCCTTTCTTTACTTGGTATGTGTTTCAATGTTATTCTTAAAAAATGTTTTGCCTCTTATATTGTATTATTGTACATACATTTAGCTGTTAGAATTGCACTTCCAGCTCCACAAATCCTGTAAAATCCTTTTTGGTCTAATGAAATTTAAAGATTTTTAGGCTAGATTTTGAATAAAATATATCAAATATCAGTAATCTTTGTCTTGTATTTTTAAATAAGCTTGCTGCTTCTATATGCTTGTTCAATTATGTAGCTGACCACAGAATTTGAGTATGTTAAATAAAATCCTGTTAAATTCTTTTGTTCATATTTATTTCAGAGAGACAAGTGAACTACACCTCCAGTCCAACTGGAGCACACCAGGACAAACACCAGGGAGCACACCAGGTCACAAACTACAGAGCACACCAGGAGAAACACCAGGGAGCACACCAGGACACACACTACGGAGCGCACCAGGACACACACCAGGACACAAACTACAGAGCACAACAGCACACACACTACGGAGTGCACCAGGACACAAACTACAGAGCACACCAGGACAAACACCAGGGAGCAAACCAGGACACAAACTACGGAGCACACCAGGACACAAACTACGGAGCACACCAGGACACAAACTACGGAGCACACCAGGACAAACACCAGGGAGCAAACCAGGACACAAACTACGGAGCACACCAGGACACAAACTACGGAGCACACCAGGACACAAACTACAGAGCACACCAGGACACAAACTACGGAGCACACCAGGACACAAACTACAGAGCACACCAGGACACAAACTACGGAGCACACCAGGACACAAACTACGGAGCACACCAGGACACAAACTACAGAGCACACCAGGACACAAACTACGGAGCACACCAGGACATACACCACGGAGGGCACCAGGACACACACTACGGAGCACACCGGGACGCACACCGTGGAGCACACCAAGGAACACTGAGTGAACCAGTTAATGGTAAAGATCAAAGCCTTTTTTTTCCTTTTTTTAAAAAAAAAAAATTAATCAGCAAACCTGTAAATAGAGGTTATTAATTAACTATAGGCTTCTCTCTCTTAATATATTTATTTATTTACTTTATTTTTAGAGTTGTCTCCTTTCAAGCGCAATGTCCTTAAAGTTTTAATGGACATTAAAAATGAACTGAAGGAGCAGAGGGCAATGCTTCAGAGCTTGCAGGGAGTGCCGGTACCTGCACCAGACACTGAATGCAGCTTGTCATTCCCATTACAGTCAAATGAAGATTTTGATGCTTTGGAGAGGATGGATGAGACTGAAAAAAACAGATTGGTATGTCTGTGTAATTACGCTTAACAGGGTTCCTACACTGTTTGGAAAAGTATGGAATTTTATTTAATTTCCAGGTCTAGATAAGTATGAAAAAAAATAAAAACAAATATATGTTTGTTGAAATATATTTATGTTTCCAGACTATTTCCCCTATTCAGTTTTCTAAAATATGTTTCATTATATTGTGTTTCATCTCCTTTTTATTAGATTTGCCAGCTTTCTCTTTGTCACAGAGACGAACTCCGTGATTCCCTCCTCTGGCCATCGGAGGGAGCCATCACCCGAATACTGACACACACACACTACATTTCCCAGAAACACATACCTTGGACTAATCTCTACACCAGCTGTTGCCCATTACATGGACTATAAAGGACTTTCCATCACGCTCCCTGATCGCGAAGTCTTGTTTCTGCCCCGGCGTACATTTCTGAGCATTATTACCTGTTTTGATTTCCTGTTACTGACCTTGCTGTTTACCGTTACTGATCCTGTGCTGCCTGTCTATCGACCCTTGCCTGTTACTACGTTTTGTGTTTGCTTTCTGCCTGTCCCGACCTGTTTGCCTGTTATCTCGACCACGATTCAGTCTGCCTCTGTTACACCTGTCTGCCCCTGTTATACCCTGCCTGTACGACTTCTCTTTATATATAAAGCATGCAAATGGATCCCAATCAGAGTGATGAGTCGTTACAGAAGACTTCGCCACCGCAAGATCCAGCTGCTTTTGCCCACCTGTGTGCCACGATGTCTGCTCAAGCCAGTCAGCTAGCCGCCCACCAGCATCAACTCAATCGCCTTACTTCACTCACGGAGGAAGTGGTAAAAGCTTTGCAAGGTCTGCAGGTGTCCGCGCCAGCGGCGTCCCCTCCACCTGCCGCGGCAGCTGCCATTAACCACGCGGCAGGGACGCCGTCACTGATCAACACTCGCCTTTCGCTCCCGGAGAAGTTCGACGGAGAACCCGCTAAATGCAAGGGTTTCGTTCTGCAGTGCTCTCTATTTATCAACCAACAACCTGCCCTGTACCCCACGGAAGCCAGTAAGATTGCTTTTGTCTGTTCTTTATTAACCGGGAGGGCGCTAGAATGGATAACGGCTGTATGGGGAGAGAATGGATCATCCTTCTCAACATATGATCGCTTTATGCAACAGTTTAAGGAGGTTTTCGATCATCCCAGTGACGGAAGGGGTGCCGGAGACCGTCTTATGGAGTTAACACAGGGCAAAAGGACGGCAGCCGAATACGCCCTGGCTTTTCGCACGCTCGCTGCTCAGACCAACTGGGTGAGTGACACTTTGAAAGTCTGTTTCAGACAAGGATTATCGCATGAGTTACAGTCAGAGCTGGCTTGTCGGGATGAAGGGAGGAGTTTAGATCAGTACATCGAACTCGCTATTCACGTCGACAATCTCATGCGAGCCCGCAAAACGGGTCAAAGACGGAATGTTCGCTCTCCACAACCGAGTGATCCAGATACCCCCGAACCCATGCAAGTCAATGCTTATCATCTCTCGGAGGAGGAGAGAAATCGCCGTCTGGTTAACCGCCTGTGTCTATATTGTGGCAGTCCTGGTCATGTGCGCAACACTTGTCCCGTACGCACTCGCCCACAAGATCAACGCTCGGTGAGTGAGTCTAACCCATATTACAATTCTGAAATGTCTGTCTCCGTACCTGTCACTTTGCTGACTCATGACAATCGCCTAGATACCATAGCACTATTGGATTCTGGGGCTGCAGGAAATTTTATCTCTCTGTCTTTTGCTCAGCAGCACGACATTCCCTTAATTAAATGCTCCTCTCCTCTCACAGTGGAAGCCATAGATGGACGACCACTGGGAACCGGACGAGTCCATTCCATTACACGGCAGCTTACGATGCAGACGGGCATCTTTCACACAGAAACCATACAATTTCACGTATTACCCACCTCTACCTCATCAATTATACTCGGCCTACCATGGTTACGCACACACAACCCAGTCATCTGTTGGAAAGAAGGTCAGATCACTCAATGGAATAAGAACTGTTTTGATAAATGTCTGTCGTCTGTCACCTCACTTCCTCTCAGATCCATTCAGAATGGCGATCTCTCAGTCATCCCTGTTCTCCAAGTCCCCGAAGATTACCAAGACCTCTCAATAGCATTCAGCAAGGAATGCGCCTCCCAATTACCACCTCACCGTACATACGATTGTGCCATCGAGCTCATCCCAGGTGCGACACCACCTAGAGGCCGTATTTTCCCGCTGTCGCAGCCAGAGTCAGATTCTATGAAGAAGTACATAGAGGAGGAGTTGGCTAAGGGCTTCATCCGTCCATCCACGTCACCGGCCTCGGCGGGCTTCTTCTTCGTGAGTAAAAAGGACGGCGGTCTCCGCCCCTGCATTGATTACCAAGGTCTAAACGAGATAACAGTCAAGTTTCGCTATCCTCTGCCTTTGGTTCCCGCAGCTTTGGAACAGCTCCGCTCAGCCAGGGTCTTCACCAAGCTCGACTTGCGTAGTGCTTATAACCTGATCCGCATCAGAGAGGGGGACGAGTGGAAGACCGCCTTCTCGACTGCGACTGGGCACTACGAATACCTAGTTATGCCCTTCGGGCTTGTCAATAGTCCGTCCGTTTTCCAGTCGTTCATCAATGATGTGTTCAGGGACATGCTGAACCGCTTTGTGATTGTCTACATCGATGACATCCTGATTTACTCAGACACCATGCAGGAACACGTCCAACAGGTCAGACAGGTGCTCAAACGCCTTATTCAGTACCAGCTCTACGCAAAAGCCGAGAAATGTGAATTCCACAAATCCTCCATCTCCTTTCTAGGCTACATCATCAGCCCGGAGGGCGTAGCTATGGATGAGAAGAAGGTTGATACCATCCTGAACTGGCCACAGCCCCGCACCATCAAGGAGATGCAGCGATTCCTGGGCTTCTCTAACTTTTATAGACGGTTCATCCGTAACTTCAGCATGATAGCCAGCCCTCTCACCGACATGATAAAGAAGGGACGGAGCCAACTCAAGTGGAATCCCACTGCTGGAAATGCGTTTCGACAGCTCAAGGAACGTTTCACGTCTGCACCCATCCTGCATCACCCTGACCCATCTATGCCCTTCGTTGTCGAGGTGGACGCATCCAACACTGGCCTCGGCGCCATTCTGTCTCAACGACAAGGTAACCCCCTTAAACTGTTCCCGTGTGCTTACTATTCCAGAAAACTGAATGCTGCGGAGAGGAACTACGACGTCGGAGATCGGGAGTTACTGGCTATGAAGGCGGCCTTCGAGGAATGGCGTCATTGGCTGGAGGGAGCTACTCACCCATTCGTCGTACTAACAGATCACAAGAACCTTGAATACCTCCGCACCGCCAAGAGACTGAACCCTCGCCAAGCCCGTTGGTCCCTGTTCTTCTCACGCTTCGATTTCACTGTGACATATCGACCCGGTTCAAGAAACGTCAAGGCAGACGCCCTATCACGCCAGTTTGAAGGTGAGCAAGAGAACAAAGATCCCGTAACCATACTGCCCTCTTCTCTTGTCATTGCCCCTGTACAGTGGGATATTATTACGGAACTGGAGCAGATCAACTCAGAGACCGAGGTTCCTCAAGACTGCCCTCCAGGGAGGACCTACGTCCCGCTGGCCCTGCGCAGCCGTGTGCTGGAGATGGTCCACAATTCACCCGCATGCGGTCATCCTGGCATTACCGCAACCATCCATCTAGCACAAGAACGGTTCTGGTGGCCTTCCATCTCCAGGGACACCACACAGTTCGTCAAAGCATGCCAGGTCTGTAACCGGAATAAACCATCCCATCAACTCCCAGCTGGCTTACTGCATCCTCTACCAGTGCCTCAACGCCCGTGGTCACACATTGCGGTAGACTTCATTACCGATCTTCCTGCATCTGAGGGCAACACAACCATACTCACTGTGGTGGATCGCTTCTCCAAAGCATGCCGCCTTATCCCCTTACCCAGACTACCCACGGCCTTGCAGACCGCTGAGCACCTATGTCAATGGGTGTTCCGCATATATGGCCTACCAGAGGACATTGTGTCCGACCGCGGTTCACAGTTCACTTCCCGTTTATGGTCAGCCTTCTGTCAAGCCCTGAATATTAATGTCAGCCTGTCTTCCGGGTACCATCCACAATCCAACGGGCAGACCGAGCGCATGAACCAGGAACTCACTCGCTATCTTCGGTCCTACTGCAACAGCAATCAGGACGATTGGTCCCGTTACCTCCTATGGGCGGAGTACGCCCAGAATTCTCTACGTAAGCCTGCAACCGGTCTAACCCCCTTTCAATGCATCCTGGGTTTTCAACCCCCTCTATTCCCTTGGTCCGGCGAGCCCACGAACGTACCCGCCATCAATGACTGGTTAAATCGTAGCGAGGCTACATGGGACAGAGCACATGTACATCTACAACACGCTGTTCGTCGTCAAAAAGAACAAGCTGATCGCCGCCGTCGCTCCGGGCCTACCTGTCAGCCAGGACAATGGGTATGGTTGTCAACCAGAGACCTACGACTCCGACTCCCGTGCAAGAAACTAAGTCCAAGGTATGTTGGTCCATTTCAGATAACTCGTCAAATTACACCAGTTTCATTCCGTTTGGCTTTGCCTAATCACTACCGCATTTCTCCTACCTTCCATGTTTCTCTGCTAAAACCTGCCGATGGTCCCCGCGAGGAGGGGGAGGAGAGGTCAGATGATCAGGGCCCCCCACCCGTCATGGTCGATGGCGAGGAGATCTTCCAGGTCCACGAACTGCTGGACTCCAGACGCCGCGGTCGTACACTCCAGTATCTGGTTGACTGGGAGGGGTTTGGTCCGGAGGAACGTTCTTGGGTCGATTCGGATGATAGAGTTCCACGCTAACCATCCGGAAAAACCGGCCCCTCGTCCTAGAGGAAGACCGCGGCATCGCCAACATCCTCGCGCCAGGAGGCGCTCGCAGGAGGGGGGCTCTGTCACAGAGACGAACTCCGTGATTCCCTCCTCTGGCCATCGGAGGGAGCCATCACCCGAATACTGACACACACACACTACATTTCCCAGAAACACATACCTTGGACTAATCTCTACACCAGCTGTTGCCCATTACACGGACTATAAAGGACTTTCCATCACGCTCCCTGATCGCGAAGTCTTGTTTCTGCCCCGGCGTACATTTCTGAGCATTATTACCTGTTTTGATTTCCTGTTACTGACCTTGCTGTTTACCGTTACTGATCCTGTGCTGCCTGTCTATCGACCCTTGCCTGTTACTACGTTTTGTGTTTGCTTTCTGCCTGTCCCGACCTGTTTGCCTGTTATCTCGACCACGATTCAGTCTGCCTCTGTTACACCTGTCTGCCCCTGTTATACCCTGCCTGTACGACTTCTCTTTATATATAAAGCATGCAAATGGATCCCAATCAGAGTGATGAGTCGTTACACTCTTGTGGGCGGCCATAAATTAGATGAAACTGTAAGGAAAATGTTAAGCTACATTTTCACAAACAAATTGGCATCTTCTTTTAACTGGGCTGGACGAGGTGAGAAGAGGAGCTTCGAGGCCTCAAATCTCTCAAAGATAATGTTCCGTAAGTAATAGACTGGTTTAGCACTTGGGTCACCAAAAGAGCATTTCACACTATCAATAACTCAAGATAACATTTTAAAGCCTAAAAACATAGCTTTTTTAATGCATGTAACCATTTTGATCAACTCTTAAGAAGTGACTGAGTAATCAGTCTAAACCGGAGTGTATCACCGGCAGGCATCACCTAGTGACGAAAAAAATCTTGTTTTTCAAAACTGCTGCCTTGATCAATACAAAATAAATGTAATTTGGAAGCTTATAGTCTGAACTTTAAAATGCATGTAGCCAGTTTTGAGTAACTCCTTAGTAGTGCTAAGTTATTTGCTAATAAATAATTTTTTTTAATATAATTTATGAATTTCTTGCTTGGCTTGGCTCCATATGCGGTAACTTTTGAATAGCCTACTTTATGCTGTCACCACAAAATTAAATCCAGATGCATCTCACAATGTAGTGGAACTTAAACAAAATTATCCCCCTACCTTATTTCCTTCCTGAGATATTCCACCTCAAATTAGAAAAATATGTGAAATCTCCCTTGAGCACACTTTTATTTTTTTACTTTTATTAGCAGTTTTATAAATTTTCTATCAAAAATAAATGAAAATCGGCACACTGCCACCGTTGCTCCCAAAGATAAATTTTAATTTATCTATTCATATTTATCTTTGGGAGCAACAGTGGCAGTGTGCCGATTTTCATTTATTTTTGAAGTGCTTTATTTGATAGAGCACCTGCCTAAATTTTTCTGGATGTGCACACATTTTCGTTATTCCATGTTTTCTATCAAACAATACAAACCTTTTGACTCTCCTTGCTACTTTGGACTTTTTTTTTTTTATATGTCACTCAGAAAAAACAACACTTAAAATGGCTTAAGGGGTTAAATTTTATTCCTTACTGTTTCAGGTGCGTTGCGAAGCACTCCACAAGGTAAAGAGGCTTCCAAGGCAGAGTTTTCAGAGGCAGTGAAAAAATGGTTGCGTTATGCTCCAGACCGAGAGGGTGGCAGTGGCAGAAGATCATCTGTTTAATCTGTTTAATCTTTAATCTGTTCTTTCAAAACCTTTCAATTTTGTGCGTCAATCTTTGACTGTTTTGTTTGGCTAAATTAATTACAGTTGTTCTTTAAAAAAAATGTTATATCCCAGTATAGGGAATTACTTTTATCTATAT
Organism: Chanodichthys erythropterus; assembly: GCF_024489055.1. Classification (NCBI taxonomy): domain Eukaryota; kingdom Metazoa; phylum Chordata; class Actinopteri; order Cypriniformes; family Xenocyprididae; genus Chanodichthys; species Chanodichthys erythropterus. The sequence goes on along the minus strand of NC_090228.1, from coordinate 36,806,128 downwards.
TTTTTATCTAATATCTATAATAACTAATCTGTACATGCATACATTTCTCTTAATTATTCATAAAATACTGATAAATTGTATATAATTTGAGTTGATAAATTAAGTTTAGTATAGTATATGTTTATTTAAATTATATTCAAAAATTGTGTGTAATATTACAGTATATATGATATGTACAAAATTACTTCAATTGTCCTTGAAGTAAAATTTCAGCTAGCTTTTAAGTGTATTGGCATCTTATTGGTGAATGAGGTGGATAAACACTTTTTACTGAAAGATTTTAGGTTTAAACATTTTAAAATCATTACCCCAGGTTGTTTCAGTGTGAAAAAGCCTATAGGGTAAATAATCAGCTAAACGAGGTAGGCTACAAATATATTGTTACATTGCTTGTAGTTATAATAATTAATTGAACTACAATGATAACAAGATATTGTGGTTATCAATATATTTTATTTCTCTATAGGTCTATGCCAATGATGCCAACACCATACAGCACAGTCATTCATTCCACTTAAAGGTATTTATGTATGTACAGTATGTAATATGTGTAATTTTACTGATAAATACTTGAATACTTTTTACTTCTTAATACTGACTGTGATTCAGAGGGTCAACAACTTTAGGCATGTAAGTTATTTTTCACAGAAATCTGTTGCTTGTCACCGTTGTTGAGATTCATACGCTGATTGTTGATGTCTATGTGTGCCTAAAAGAAAGATTTTTTTATTAATCAGAACAACTTTTAAAAAGTCTTTGGATTATATTGTAAAAGCTGATCTTTAGCTGTAATCAGTAATGTAAATCTAACGCAGAGATTGGGCTCTAAATGAGTTCAGTGATTCAGGTCATTAATGATTATGTGAAAACATAACCAACAACACCTGATTATCTTTTCTCTTTGCTTGTCTGGTTGTTACAACTCAGTTACAACTGCCCAAACAAAATCTAATATTAAAAAATCAAGGTTTAAGAACCCAACTAAAGCAAACACAGATATCCATGATGGTGACATAAATTTGTAATTTCTCTCCATTGGTGATTCTGCTTGTTAACATCAGGTGTCTTCAATAATGGTCAATCATCACTCAATTAATCACTTATTTATCTCATTAATGCTTCAGTGGGTGGAATAAAAATATGGCAGGACTTTTACTTTCTGACCCCTGGACCTTCCCCTGACTTTATTATTAAATAACCCACAGAAAATACTGTTTTACTATGTTATAAATGTCTTTTCTTGTTCTTTTAGAGTGGAACATCAACATATTGTACCATTGTATTTATCCAAATAAGGTTTGTAAATGCATGGAAGTTTTATATTGTGCACAATTAATCTTGTATGAAAATTACATGTAAAATAATACATGACAAGGTAGCTGGACTTCTCACAAAAAACCCAATGTTATACTCAGAGAGTCAAAATCATCTTTTGTGCGATTCTGTACAACACATATTGTCTATTCAGCTAAACTTTTGAACTTGAACCTGGGATGATACTTTGTTATACCAGGTACTAGATGAGAGACTTTGTAATGGGTATATATGATGGATTTTGAACTGTACTATATTTTATTGCAGGTTTTCTAAAATCCCCAGTTGAAGGCATCAGGACATCAGATGTTGGCCTGGACCTACAGATGTACCAACAGTACACCACACTGACCTCTCTGCTTTTGGATGGCTGACTACTACCATGTTCTATTAAAGTATTATTATAGCAAAACTGAGCACCTGTAACAATTTTTGTCATTTTTCCTTTTTGTCTCTCACAAACATCAGCACAAATCTAATTTATTACATTTAGGCAAGGATTGCTGCAGTGAATGGGTCACAAAACATTCACACGAACATCTGAACATATTTGAACATCTGCATATTGTAAGGGTTGCTGTAAGCAAAGTGCACAAAAAAGGAAATACTCAAATAATACTTTGATATATAGATTGTTTGGGATACAAACTCTGGAACATAGGAAAAATAAACCACAACAACAAAAATCCAAACAAGACCGAATAAAGAACAAAGGCTACATTCAGACTTTCAGTCCAAATCTGATTTTTGTGCATGGCTGATTGAGATCCAATCAGATTTAGCAAGTGAAATGTGATTTTTACAAATCCGTTTCAAGCAACATACATGTGGTTTGTAATCCTATTCAAATCTTATTCATTCAATTTCAGTCTGCTCTGATCGGATTTTGCGTGGTCTATGTGACTTTCTCATGCCATGTAAAACATAAATGTCAGACATTGTAAAAAGAAACATGCAGAAAGTCACTGCAGGTTGTGTTGTTGCAAAGTGCCGGTGTAGTGCTGAATTCTGTGACCCACCAAATTATATGACCCTAGTAGGCACTGTATAGAGCTAATATGACAATGCCTAATCCTAATTGTAACTCTACCCTCACTAAAGCACCTACTAGGGTCACATAATTTGGTGGGTCACAGCATTAAACACTACACCGGAAAATGAAAGAGCAGCATGGACACACAAATCTGACCATTTGTGATACGCATTAGACAGTCAATAATTTTAGATCAGATTCTAATCGGATACACAAATAATTGAATCAGTTTTCTTTCTCTTCTTTCTTTCTCTTTTTTCTCCTCTATTTTTTAGAAGGTTATGACCATGTTATTATTATTAAACCTATTTAACCCGGAAATAAAACTCTTGAGATTTAAAATCTCTTGTACAAGAGGGTACTGGCCAAGACAGGTAGCACATTTAGTTGAACATATAACAAATACATTAATTTACATATACAGAAATATACAAAATCACTCTAAAACAATTACAGTTACAATGTTGATAATGAGTTTTGCCTGTCCATGATCTTATCTAGTTAGATTCTAATAAAGTCTGTAAATATGTTCAGTTCTAATAAACACATTTCAGAATATTCTTCTAAAATATAATATAATATAATATAATATAATATAATACTACAAAATATAATACTACATAACACTACAAAAATTTGATGATAAATGATTTTTACACATTTTACTAATTTAAAATTGTTTGAATGAGTATTTTCATGGCACTGCTCTCACCAGACTTATAATTAAATTTGTGTACATAAGATAAGATACAACAAGAACAAAGAAATAAAGTACAAACAAAATGACAAATAAATACAATAAAACAAAGATACAAATGAAATAAACAGTGCATTAATTTCCGTAAGGTCTACTAACATTACTGTTCAGGGGGGCTTTTCCCATTGAACTCTATTGGTAACGACAGATCTTGCGACCATAGTTCACTTTGGGAAACGCACCCCATGTAAGTAATATAACCCAGTGTGCTACCTGAATAGTAATGTTTATTTCATTTGTATATTTGTTTTATTGTGTTTATTTGTCAGTTTGTTTGTACTTTGTTTTCTGTTGTATCATATCTTATGTATACACATTTATAAAACTAAAAAGGCTGCACACTGGTGCATTTACAAATAGATTACATAGATTTACATTCTTTTGTTTTGTTCAAACATTGCTGTTTCTTTTGCTATTTTAAATTATATTTATTTTACATTTCAGAATATAATGCAATGTTAATTCTGTTAATTTTAATTCTTATTATTATTTAAAAAAAAAAAAAAACTGATAAAAACTGATAATACAGTTAAAGTACCGGATTGATAAGCAGTATCAGTAACAGCAGTAACACCATTAAAACTGTAACGCAACCGTACCCATATGAGTTAAATGGCATACTTTTTAAGGCTGTTCTAATGTAGCACTATACCTAACCACTGCATGGAGGCTGAAAGATGACTTACAGAAGATGGACTGAAAATATGTAAATTAATTTACATGCAAACATAAATTGTATATTGAGCTAAACTTAAATTGAAGATAATTTGTGATACCAGGTGAGATACTCGATGGACTTTGAACTGTACTATTTTTATTGCAGGGTCTCTGGGATCCCCAGTTGAAGGCATCAGGACATCAGATGTTGGCCTGGACAGATGTACCAACAGTACACCACACTGACCTCTCTGCTTTTGCATGGATGGCTGACTACTACCATGTTCTGTTAGGGTATTACTATAGCAAAACAGAACACCTGTGACAGTGGGATTTGTAGTTTTAAAGAACAGTCACACATCAGTAAATTTAAAGTTGTAGAGAAACTTTAACTCATTTAGAAACTTTTTTTTAGAAGTTTCAATTTTTTTTTTCTCACTCTCTCTCTCACCTTTTCAAATTATCTTCTGGAGGTGCACAAATCCTATTCTACAAATCATAAATTAAGAAATTCATATGCTCACTTTTTTTATTACAAACTTCCATGGTGATGATGAGTTTTACCTGTCCATGATTTAGAAATACCGCAGCTAACTGAAATCGACATGATTATTAAACAAGTAAATGCTAATTAGAACTTAATATTTTTTATGTTACCACAAGGGTAAGCTAAACAGTGTAGATGATTCACAAAATCATACACACAAGAAATGTGCATGATTGGCCAAAATGTTTGTAATGTTTGAGATTGAGATGGTAGATCCAAGTGCAAACTTTATTAAAAGAGTGTAGTCACACAAGCAGGAGGTCAAACACCAGTCCAAAAAGAGGCAAATATTAGGGCATGCAATAAACGATCACAATCCAGGAAACAGTCCAAAGTCAAAAATACAGACAGGGCAAGAAACACGGAGACAAGGTATAGAAAACAAGGCGCAATGCAGGGCTAAACAATACTCAGCAATGTGTGTGTGTTTGAGTGCAGCTTATAAAGTCTCAATGATGGAAAACAGGTGTGATTGTGTGATTGGTTCCTATGGGGAATTGTGGGAAATGTAGTCCAGAGTGATGTCTGACTGTGTGTGAAATGACTGTGTGTGCTTTACAAAAATTTGTTTATATTTGTATACAGTGTTGGGAGTAACGCATTACAAAAGTAATTATACTAGTAATATATTATTTATTGCTTTTTTGCAGTAATATAACGCATTATTGATAAAATTTGGGTAATTTTACAATCTCAGTAATGCACGTTACAACAACGCATTTTAACCCGAAATTAAGTGGTTTTCGTTTTATTTTTTACCAACACCGCAAGACATTCCAGCACCAGATAAAAAAAATATATGAATAAAATAGTCTGTCTAATTTCCTGCTGCTGGAATTCGATGGTTGAGATGACTGCAGAGATGGATTCTACATTTGTGAGATGGACATAGCTACTCCCATTATTTTCAGAGAAAATAACAATAGTCAAGCGCAATATTGCAAACTATGTGCGGCACTAAGGAAACCTTCTAGAAAGCACTTGAAAAGACACATGGACCGGTGCCACGCTGAGCTTCAGTGTCGGAGAAGAGAAAGAATGCACCAGACGAGAGCGCGGGCAAGACATATGTAGAAATATCAGTGAGCCGTGAGTGCACAGCCTACACGTTTTGTTGCTCATCAATATTGGACTTGCGCATGTCTAATGTACGACTCCCGTATGTCACTGTAATCGTCTTTACCTCTTTACATTATCCATCAAAACTTTTTTTTTTGTATTAATAATTCAATTAATTAATTAATTAATTAATTAATTATATTAATAAATTTAAATTAATTTAAGTTACCTCAAAGCCCCCCTTGAGGATCACTGGCCTACACATGCTATAGAATTCGTACGATTTTATACGGTTTTTGCTAAATCGTATATTTTACAAATTCGTATGAATTCATACGAATGACCTACCCCAAACCCCGCCCCTAAACCTACCCATCACTAGGGTTTCAACGAAATCGTTCGAATTCGTAGGAGTGAGGTCGTATGAATTAGCCACCTTGTAAAATGTGTACGAATTGGTCGTGAGATAGCGTTGGCTATACCACATTGCCCTTACTGGATGTATAATGAGCAGCAATAAACTACATTTTAGCATTTTATGCCGTCAAACTTCTGTGGTTATTTTAGTAAAAGTAACTAAAAAGTAACGCAAAAGTAACATAACACATTACAATTTAGAGACAGTAATGTTGTAATGTAACTAATTACTTTCAAATGACAGTAACTAGTAATATGTTATGTATTACATTTTGGAAGTAACTTGCCAAACTTTGTTTGTAAATAAACTGTAGGATTTGTGCATCTGCAATGAAGAATTTGAAAAGGTGTAACTGCTGTTTTGTTCTTGTGTGTGTGTGTGTAAGAGAGAGAGAGAGAGAGAGAGAGAGAGAGAGAAACATGTTTGCAACTCCTAAAACATTTTCTCAATGACTTAACTGAAATACTACATTACAACTTCCACTGTCACAGATGCTCAGTTTTGCTACAATAATAATACAATGCATGCATAATTTGAGTCCATATTTTGATCTTTTTTTTCCAAGCACATTTTACCAGTGACAAACCACATAACTAATTTTGTATATAATCCACAGTATCGGTCAAAAGTTTTGAAACATTACTATTTTTAATATTTTTAAAAGAAGACTCTTCTGCTTGTCAAGACTGCATTTATTTCATAAAAAATACAGAAAAAGACAGTAATATTGTTAAATATTATTACAATTTAAAATAATGGTTTTCTATTTTAAAATACTTTAAAATGTAATTTGTATTACATCCAGTGATCATAGTTGAATTTTTAAGCATCATTACTCCAGTCTCAGTGTCACATGATCCTTCAGAAATATGATGATTTCTTATCAATGTTGGAAACAGTGCACCTTAATATTGTTATGACCTGTGATACTTTTTTCAGTGTTCTTTAATGAATAAAAAAAAAAAAAAAAAAAAAGAAGAACAGCATTTATTAAAAATAGAAATCTTTTGTAACAATATAAATACCATTTAAAGTTTTGGGGTCAGTAATTTTTTTCTTTCTTTTTTTGAAAGAAATTAATACTTTTATTCAGCAGGGATGTGTTAAATTGATAAAAAGTGATGGTAAAAAGTTATATATATTAGAAATACTTATATTCTTAGAAATTATTTTTAATAAATGCTATTCTTTTTAACTTTTTATTCATCAATGAATCCTGAAAAAACTATCACAGGTTCCTAAAAAAAAATAAAAAAACAAAAAAATAATAATAAGCAGCACAACTGTTTCCAACATTGATAATAAATCATCATATTTCTGAAGGATCATGTGACTGAAGACTGGAGTAATGATGCTGAAAATTCAGCTTTGATCACAGGAATAAATTACATTTTAAAGTATATTTAAATATTATAGGCTAATAGAGATTTTATGATTGTGATGATACAATGAAAATAACACAAAGGAACATGAGCAGTTTTATTCTTATTGCCTTAACTTTGAGACTATTTGTAATAGGCTGTAATTTACTTTTATGCCTCTTTGTGTGTATTTGATTGTAAATGCCTTTTCTATGTTAGTCTTTTAGAAGTTTTGTGATGTAGGCAACTTGTAACTGTATTTTGTAAATATTAAAGCAATGTTAACTAAATGTGATGTGTGATTATTTTGTAAACTGACTAATTTATCTTTTAGTATTAAGTATTTGAGATTTTTAAAACAAGTAGAAAATGTGTTAATTGTGTATGAAATCAACGTTGGGTAAGCAAACCAATTAGATCGATTTTATATTGATTCTATAACGTCGTTTCACTCAACTGAAATCAACATCGTTTCAACGTTGGGTTAGCAAACCAATTAGGTTGATTTTATGTTGAATGTGTGTTGATTCTATAACGTCGTTTCAACCATCTGAAAATCAACATCGTTTCAACGTTCGGTAAGCAAACCAATTGCGTCGATTTTCCGTTAGATTTGAATGGAGTGTCTGACGTTGATTCAACATTACCCCGATGAGCAAACTGATGCCGGATCAACGTCGGAGATCGACGTCGTTTCGATGTCACAAGAAACGTCGTTTCTACGTTGATTCTATGTCAGTTTGCTATCTGGGTAGGGTGTGATGCGAGCTGTGCTCTCACTACACCACAACAGTGAAACATGACGCTCTCAAACAGGTATTGGGTATCATCAAAATTCATATCATAACAAAAATAAATACCGGTATTCGGTATGAACTGGTATACCGCCCAGCACTAATCTGTGCATACACATGTTTTATAAATGAGGGTTCACATGAGGACTTTCTATAAATGCTTCAATCCAGTGTTGTTCAGTCCAAAGTCTGTTCAGGGTCTGATCTGAAGCTTTTACTGCAGGCCTGTTTAACAGCCTGAATGTAATTTGTGCTTCTGCACGTGTCACAAATATACTTTCATTATTGATTAACCACTATATAGTTTATGGTGGTTTACACACCCTGACGGCACCTTTTATGAAGAAAAACAAATAAAAAATATAATCTTACAACAAAACAAATAACTTAGGATATTATTGCATGTGAAGGAAAACCACACATATATTTATGAATTATATATATTAGAATTGGTGTGTGTGTTCTTAGTACACTGGATTCAGGAATTGGACCCTTCAATAGGAAAGATTCTCAGAGCTGTTAAAGCAGGCAAAGTAATTTATTAACTTTCATGTTTCAATATACAGACAGTAGAATGGAAAAACACACTGTATAGAAAAACTTAACTGCAACAAATAAAGTACTGCTGTGAAGGTGAGGCTGTAAAAGTCTTTCTTGTATGAGGTTTTGCACTGGTGTGGCAGGGTTAAAGAGGGGAGAATACATTAATATATTCTCAATGCATGTTTAAACAACAACACCTAGAGGATACTTTGATATAACATTCACCACAGTTCAGATCAGTTTGTAAGCTGTCAGATGAGACCAAACATGACAGTTGCATTGTAACACTGCATGATGCTCACTTAAGTTAAAAAAAATCAGCCATTGAAGCAGAAGCCAGCTTCAGTTCTCACAAGGAGGTCGTAGGCCGCTCTGCTTACATTACATTTTCACAGTTATACCTCACATCCATGTGACCGTGGCTGTTATGATCAGCTAGAAAATTACTCTCAAAATTTCTCTCAAAAACATAAGCTTAAAGAAGTCATTCAATTCATTTAATAGGTAGAAGGAATAGTATTTGTTAATAACTCATCATTACACATCTCTCAAAGCGTATCTGAAGCGGCAATGGATTTCAGAATCCAGCCCTTCAGTGCCATGCCTAAATGTTTATTGTCTATTTTTTATCTACATGTATCTGTTGATTTTGAGCTGTTTAATAGGTGCGCGCTCTAGTCTGGAATATACTTTTTTCGGACTAAACTCTGAGGACTTTTTTTCTTCGCCTGGAGGATAATCTGTGTTTTTGTGGTGCCTGGACCAGCAGATTATACCTTTTCTCTTATTTGGGACATTTGATTTTTCCATCTGGACATTAGGTTTGTTATCAGGCTGATGAGTATTATTTTTATTATTACTTTTTTTTTTCTATGGACTAAAGTTTTTCTAAGTGTGTTGCAGCCACCAAGACTATTCATGGAATACTGGGAATATTTTGTTGGAGATCATAAAAAGATCAACAGTTTCTGTTTTGTTTGGTGTTACCTTTTAACAAATAAGTGAAAGGGAACAATACAACCAAACTCTTACTGTGATAGTGATTCAACCTTTTGTAAAGAGCTGCAGTTGTTATAACATTTTAGAAATCACTAATATATAAATAGTATGTAGTGTAAAGCACATGTGTGCTGTGAAGCAAAGGGTACAGATGTGTCATAACACCCTACTTAAAGGGATAGTTCACTCAAAAATGAAAATTGTCAACATTTACCCACTTTAAAAGCACATTTCCCACCGTTCTCAGTTATCCTAAAGCAACCAGGGTGGCGGTGGCACCAGAGCTTGGGCCCATCATCGCTGCTTGCAGCTATATACTTTTTTCTGTACATTTGTTATCAGTTATCTCCTTCAGACAAAAATGGACCACAACTGATAACAGAGTTTCTGTCAATACTGCTAACTCCGTTTGTAAGAAAAGTATTGTTAAAAAAAACTAAACCACTTAGTGATTTTGCACCATATGACTAGAATCTAAATAAACAGCAATGGTAAACAAAAGGTAAAATACGAACAGGAAATAGATGTGCACAAAAAAAGACAAAAAAAAAACCCAAAAGAAACAGTAGTGTTGCATACAGTATAATTTTAGACAGACTATTCTGCATATGAATGTTTATTTTAGATGCCTTTTGCTACACATATTTAACTAATTTATTTAATATAATGCATTGCTTACAATTTTGTTTTGTTTTTTCCTAAGAATTGCCTCATACTGTATGGACAGAGATGTACAGTAATTATTAGTTATGTATTTTTGTGACTACCAATGAGAAGGAGGAGCAGAACTGGACTGCCAGTACACAGAAGTGTGTTTGTGTGTGTGTGTGTGTGTGTGTGTGTGTCTGTGTGTTCAAGGACACAAAGAACTGTGGTTGTACTGTGGTCTAGAACATTAAAAGGAAATAAGCCATCTTTTTTGAGTTTACTGGAGTTCAAGGACATGAAAAGGCAGACAGCTGAAGAGTCGATTGCCTCTTTAGAAACTGATACATCAATCCCTCTGACTCCTAGAAGCCCAGATCTGTAATGCGCTGGTGGCTTAGAAAGCACACGACGAAGAGAATAGTATTATACACACAGTCTTTAATCCAACAGAAGAACATTACATGTTACACCAACAATGACTGACAAAGAACAAAGAACAGGCAGGAACTTAAATACACAGATAATGACTACTAAACGGGAACAGCTGACAAGACTTAATTAAAAAAACCATAGTGACTTACAAAGACTAATGCAGACAAGACAGAACTGAGGTAAACAGAACATACACGTGACAAGAGCTGACTACACCTTTGATTCAAAGCATGATTATTGTACTTTATACCTTAATGATGACATTTTATTTGCCTTTACATTTTTTTTATTATAAGAAAAGTAACCAATTAAAAGAAATTTAACTGATTACTAAAAGCTTTGATTTATAGTGTTTTAAGACTTTAATCAAGAACCACAGAGGAGTCTTCTGAACAAACTGTGAGTAATTTAAAATGCTTATAATTTAGGCCAGACTCGACTTACTTTACCTAACCTGAGAATAATAATAACAAGGTTAAAAATGATAAGATCAAAGTACACACCGCAAAACAACAGCTCACATTATGATACCGTAAAACAAGTTGTAAAACAACATTGTAAACTTTATCATAAGTGCATAAATACAATTTCCCAAAATCTAGGGCATTCTTGTACAGGAAAAGTTGTAAATCAGGTTAATAATTACATTTAATGTTTTTTATACATGTCATTAAATTTTTTTAACTTGACAAGTTTTGTGCTGAATAATTATAGTGATTTTTACACATAGTCTGTTATCTTTAGTATATATTGTATATAATTGTACAGTAACAGCAAATTAAAGAATGGAATTGATTTTGTCCTCAAATTACTGTTCAACTTCTGTTTTTTTTCCCTGTGTAAATTAACATCCAATCATATGTTATTTGTCATAACATAAATCTAGTAAACCTGGTAACTTTTGTAAGATATTCACATGGATACCAGAGAGTGGAGTGACCATCTATATTATAGGTCAGAAATATATCAGAGATCAGGATAATCAGTGACACGTGACAATAGCTAATGTATTTAATTTAAATAAAGTCACTCAAACTTGCATATGGGTGTACATTTGAGATGATAATTCCTCATAGTCACACAACCTGTTTTATTAAGTTAGGTGCTATAAATACTATTAAAGTGTAAAGAGATTTTAACCTGCAGATCAAATGATCCATTCACACGACCGTTGGTTTCTGTGATCCAACAATCTTCTGTGATTATCACTCCACATCGCATAAAGTTGCCGACTGCTGATTTATATCAATTAAAAACTAAACAACAAACACAACTGAGAGAGGAGTCTAAAGTTATTTTCTGTTGAGATCAACATTGTGCCACAAATGTTGTGAATAGAAATAAACTTGCCTGGAAGTCTGGAACATCCCTTTGATTATAATTAACATGGTAAAAAGTAGAGATGAGCCGGATACTCGGCTGAAACGAGTATCCGGTACGGATAAAGCACTTCTGCCGAGTACGAGTATTATACGAGTAATACGAGTCAATATCTGTGCTCGGATTGAATGAAAATCATCATTGGGTAGCTGATTGTGTCAGCGTTCTGTGATAGGCTAGTCACAGCGCCACTCCCCTACACACATACAGATGTATTTTGTTGCTGTGTATCGCTCTGCTCACTCACAGTGAAGCCTCGTTTACACGGCACGCGTGTGCGGCGCGTTACGGCTGCGACGCGGCTACCGGAGCTGATACACGGCCACTCTAGTCAATGCTTGTGTTTACACCAGCCGCGCCGCGTTTGAGAAGCGTCCCAGAAGCGACTCGACGCAGCGCTTCGCTAAAGATAGGCACCTCGCCTATTTTGGACGGACGCCGCGTCCAAGACACGCAGCTCAAATACAAAATAAAGTCAAAATAATCACACTGTGTAAACTCCTGCTCATATTTCACATCACCAGGAGGCCCGCTCGCTCTCTCTCTCTCTCTCTCTCTCTCTCTCTCTCTCTCTCTCTCTCTCTCTCTCTCTCCCTCTTACTCAGTCTCTCTCACACACACACACACACACACACACACACACACACACCTGGTGTGGAAATAAAAAAAAAAAGAACCAAAAAAAAAAAATCACACTGATCATAAAAAAATTAAAAGTTAAAAAAGAAAGTTATGTTGTTCATTACATTTTACTTCATAATTGCACTGCATTGTTTTGTTTTCATTGTTGCAAAACTTGTTCTGTAATATAGTTTGTTTGCTATCGTGATCAAAACCATTGATCTGAAGCTCAATCCTGATGCTGTCCTGTAAATATTTTTCTAATCAGCAATAAATCTAACAATTTCTGATCAACCCATATCAATTGCATGCTTAAAATAACATACTGGTTAAAGCCCCGCCCATTTCAAGCCCAGCCCCGCCCACTTCCGGGTTAGGCCCCACCCACTCCGAGTACAGATACAGATACAGATAATTCATATGGTTAACAGATACAGATACAGATACAGATAATGCTGTACTCGCTCATCCCTAGTAAAAAGCCTTATTCCCTAAGCCCTGTTATGCTGCAGGCCTTCTACCGTCCTCCATTTCAGAACTCAGACCAGGAGATAATAAATTTGCTCTGCCCAGTAAAGGCGTTAGATGCCTATGTATCTAAGCAGACTATGAGCAACTCTGATGGTCCTGGCCCACTCAACTCGGAGTATGGCTGCCTCTAAAGCTTTGCTTTCGGGAGTTACCCTTCAAGAAGTGTGTGATGCGGCAGGTTGGTCCTGGATCTGGCCTCAACCCTGGGGTCACTGGTGCTCTCCTCTTAGCGTGTGTTCATGATTTCACACAGATAGGCACTTGTTACTACGGCGGCGTGGGTATTGAGGTTCCCACAGCATCTTCAATGCAGCGTGAGTTTCCTTGAAAGGGAACATCTCAGGTTATGTAAGTAACCATGGTTCCCTGAGAGGGAATGAGACACTGCGTCGCTCTGCAATACTCCCAGCATGCCTGTGACTGACTTGCTTCAGAAGCTAACACTGTTTGGACTGGGTGTGCTTTATAGTTTCCAGGTCATGACGTCACTTGCCTATGACATTCCGTCACGCCACTGAACTGATTTCACATGTGCTTCATGACGTGTTCCCACAGGAACCATGGTTAAAGTTTTGTTGTTATTGTAAGTGTACACAAATAAAAATAGACTCTTTAAAGTTTTGAATGATGTATTACTCCTTTCTGTATGACAGAAAATGAGTATTTTAAGTTCTTTTTACTGTTATCAGAAAAAAATGCAAGCAATCGTGTCAGCGGTTTGCCGTCCCCAGTGGGTTAAATAAAGTCACTCAAACTTGCATATGGACATACATTTTGAGGTAATCATTCCTCATACTCACACAGTGTTTTATATTAAGTTAGATAAATACTATTAAAGTATGAGATTTTAACCTGCGCTAGCGTGCAGATCCGACAATCCATTCACACCACTGAAGATTTCTGATTTACCCTTTGCCTGCTATAAGGTTGCCGACTGCATGATTTCTCTCTCTGTGTATAATATGTGACCAGTCACGGAAAGTAGGGACACAAGTCGGTTCTGGGGCATTTTGAGTTATTTACAGATTCTGAAAGTGTAGTCTCCAACTGTGTAACACATGGAAATCTGATAATATTTGGAGAAGTTGTGGCCATTTGAAGGTAGGCACTCAAAAATGCTCAAAGGGCAGACAATGACCTCTAATTTTGCAGTTCTCGCCTGTTCTCACCTGCTGGGAGTGACAATAGGGCTCATTTACATCTCATTTAGATAAGCCATACCCCCTGTAAAGCTGCATGGTTGCATAGCAACAACAGACGCAACGGGAAAAATCAGACCGCATACTATTAATAATAAAGGATAATGTGCATTGTAAATGTCAGTAATTTATCTTTTTTGACATTAGGACTTTTTTAACAGGATTCTGTGATAACCGTATAGTCCTGGTTTAGACCTCAGTTAGTGGTTAGACCTGGTTTGAGTCAAAGGATTAAAAAAATCCTGTACATTAAACTCTTCAATAAATACTTTTACTTTTGACTTATAACGCACATTTTACGGCTACGGATACTTTATACTTTTACTTACGTAGGAATTTAATCTGATACATTTACTATTACATTAGTAAATCCTTGTTAAGAATATTAAGTAGTAACTGGCTAAAATTATTAGCGTCACATTCAATTCAAGAAAAGTAAGGTTTACATGAGCTAAGTCATTCACACCAGTCAATTCAAGCAGTTGAAGCGTTATTCAAATTAATAGCAAATGCTAACATTACCATCTAAAAGCCCATTATAGTAATGGGGGTTTTTGGCAAATTATACGATGCTAACGATTAAAATTAAAACGACAGTCCTGAGCTAGCTAATAACAAAAGACACATGAGATAACATGTAGCCTACGTGTTCTTAGAATGAACACAAAACAACAAACTTTGATGTTTATGGAAACTCACCCCATAAGAAACAGAAAAGATCTTGTTGCCTCCAATGAAATAAGTTGTTCGGGCACACTTTCTCTTTGTCGGGGTCTTCTTTGTGGATGTAACCATCTCCGAAGTTTGCACTACTATGCGTCTGTTTGCCTCTAAATGTCCAATAATTCGCATGTCCTGCCACTCTTTTTTCCGCAGCTAAAGAATCCAGTCGTATGTTGTACTTCAAAACATTTTCGGTGTAACGGCCACGGTTCAGCTCGTCTGCGATATTCTTTGCTGTCCATCTTCATTAAATGTTGATATCAGCTAGAGCCGGCCAGAGCGCTGCATAAATAAGTAGCCACGCTTCCCTTGGAGGGCGGCGGCAATAACAAAAGAAACAAAAGCCGGCCTATCCAGTATGAATACACACAGACAATGACACGCCCCTACTGCGAGATAGAATCCCAGAAAAACAAGCCGATTTCAACCTCAAAATGTACGCTTTAAAATAAACCAATTGTGAGGCGTGGCCGTAAATGACAAGAATTGACACTAGTGCACAACTCGAATAAGATAAAGCAGACTACGCCACCCCGTGTCTATGAACGGGGAAATTTATACCCAAAATAGGACACATAGGTTCGTTACCACTCAACACAAGAGACGTGGATATAAATACAAAATGTTTTTATTTCCAATAATTATTAAAATGTAAAAGAACTGTTGACCAAACAAAAAGAAAAGGAAAAAGAAAACAAACTTTCAGGCTGAGTCTTACCAGTAGGGCGGCTAGCTGAACAGTGAGTATCCTAAGACACACCACGCACCCAAATATACTCCACACAAACACTCACACTCGCACCACACACACTGAGTGAGGGAAATGCAGTTGTCAAATGGCAAAAACACTGTGAGAGAAACACCACCACCACAGGGCCAAGACAGCTAGCTTCCCTCACTGGGGGCCTTCAGCTCCTGAAACAAAAAAAAGAAAGTAAATAACAGCACAATTAATCCAACCCACATTCAATCCCGCAACTTGCATTGGAATAAGTTCAAACCATGAAGGAGACCAATGGACAATTTACTGGCCACAGGAGTCAGACAGGGAGTTATAAACATTCACTAGATTAGCACCAAATAAGGCTCATGAACCTGGACATGCCATGAAGCAGTAAGCGGGTAAAGAAAAACAAACAGAACCAAAAAGGAAAAAACTAAAGCAAACAATACAACTGAAAAAAACAGCAATTAATCCAACTTCAAAATAAATCACATGGAAGACACACAAAAAAACAATTAAATAAAACAACAACAAAGCTAGAAAGGCTTCAATACAAGCACAAATCAAACAAACAAAACACACAAAGCTTCCAGGTAGCCTACGAGATATTCCCGATTTTGCTACGCCGTCCCTAGGAAGAGCGCAGATCGGAACAAACAAAAAAAACAAACCAAATCAACAAGCTGCTGGTGGCAATATAAACACCATTAAGGCTGAACGTGCACCGTTAACAGTACATCTCATTTTTACCGGCGGCTAAAGTTAGCCATCCTTCACCTTAACCACCAGCATGAGCGTAAGGAACAAAACAAAAACAAAATCAAACAGTAGAGGATCGAATACAATGGTCACACAGTCATAAAAATAGCAGCAGAACAAACAGTGCAGTCTTCTCGTTGACGTAGGAGCAATTGCCCTGCAGTCCACCGTGACGAAATGCTCACGAGCAGTTACCCCACTAAAATATGAGGTTCCATTTGTGTCAAAATTATGTCGACATGCTGTCCGTCTATGCTATGTGTCGTCTCCGCTTACTCCTGTCATTGGTCCTTGTCGTTTGACTTTGTCGTCTTGCGTGTCAATGCTGCATGTGTCATGACTATGTGTTGTCTTCCATGTCGTTGCTATGCGTCGTTACTGTGTCGTTGCTATGCGTCGTTACTATGTGTCTTCTTCCATGTCGTTGCTATGCGTCGTTACACTCTGTCATTACTGTGTCGTCTTCCATGTCGTTGCTATGCGTCGTTACACTCTGTCATTACTGTGTCTTCTTCCATGTCATTACTATGTGTCGTCTTCCATGTCGTTGCTATGCGTCGTTACACTCTGTCATTACTGTGTCGTCTTCCATGTCATTACTATGTGTCTTCTTCCATGTCGTTGCTATGCGTCGTTACACTCTGTCATTACTGTGTCGTCTTCCATGTCATTACTATGTGTCTTCTTCTATGTCGTTGCTATGCGTCGTTACCCTCTGTCATTACTGTGTCGTCTTCCATGTCATTACTATGTGTCGTCTTCCATGTCGTTGCTATGCGTCGTTACACTCTGTCATTACTGTGTCGTCTTCCATGTCATTACTATGTGTCTTCTTCCATGTCGTTGCTATGCGTCGTTACACTCTGTCATTACTGTGTCGTCTTCCATGTCATTACTATGTGTCTTCTTCTATGTCGTTGCTATGCGTCGTTACCCTCTGTCATTACTGAGTCGTCTTCCATGTCGTTACTATGTGTCGTCTTCCATGTCGTTGCTATGCGTCGTTACCCTGTGTCTTACTATGTGTCGTCTTCCATGTCGTTGCTATGCGTCGTTTCCCTCCCTTTTGTAAAATGGTAAGTTTTATTTTATACTGTACACAGGGCCGGCGCAAGCTCAAATGCCGCTCTAGGCAGAGCACGATCGTGCCGCCTCCACCACACATTCAAAATTAGGGATCCTTAAGATGCATGTAAAAAAAATTGTATCTATGAAATTACACTGAAAACATGCTTGCACGTTTTTATTTTAGAGTTTTTTTTTTTTCATTCTGCAAAAAGGTGAAAAAGGTACACAATGCAACAGCTGCATATACTTTCTGTTTTATAGGCTAATAGTGTACAGAATAAAACTAAACATATGCACACAACTTTTTAGCTCACAAAACTGGAGGTTTCGATTTTTTCTTGACTGATACACATTTACACACCTACATTTCAGAAGCGTGCGCGTCGGGCTTTCGCAGCGACAAACGCTTTGATTGCGTCCTTGAGTTTAACTTGTACTTCGGAGATCATTTTTATCAGTTTAAGCTTTGAGAAACTGCGTTCTCCAGAGCTCACAGTGACGGGGAGAGTGAGAAGCACTCTCAATGCTACAAAAACATTTGGAAAAATTTATTCCATCCCTTTTCACAGATGAATTTAAGCGCATCCAGTGGTTTAGATCCAGCAACCAGGCGTCTGCCCAAAACAGTCAACTCTTCAAACAATTCCGACGCATAGCAACAACATGGAAGACGACACATAGTAACGACATGGAAGACGACACATAGTAATGACAGAGGGTAACGACCAGTGGCGATTTCTTTAAGACTGCAAGGGAAGCTCGGCTTCCCTTATAATGTCACAAAATTAATGGTCAAATATGTACTATTGTATTAACATTTTATTGACTAAAAATGCGTTAGAAAACGTTCATCTCAAAGACGAGTTCGTTCAGAATCAGTTACATATAGCAGGTCGGCTGACTCGATTTCCTTCTCATACATTCCCGCAGCGTCACAGTGCATTTCCCTATTGAAGCCCAGTGTCCATTGACTTCAATGGGGCTGCTTTGAACGTTTTTTTTCAGCGCTTCGAAACTAGACGGTCATTGGATAAACGCTGCGATTATGTCCCGCCCACGGACGCTCAGCGTCTCTGGGGGTGAATGGGGAGTGGGCTGGCCCGGACTCTGAGCTTCTGCGTGATGATTGGAGGGTCTGTCGAAAGATTGCATCTCCTTTTGACTGACAGCGATTCTGTACTATAAGGAATCACTGAAGCTATTCGCGCTCAGTCCCATCGCGGATTTCTCAAGTTCAGTCGAAATAAAAACTGCTGCAACCTATTTCTTTGATATTTGCTTGGCGAAATTGCTTGATTTTCATCATACATTTCACACAATTATACACCACATTCCTTGTTTCAGTTTTACAGAGTTTAATATTTTTTTTTTAGATCGTTCATTCATTCATTCCTTCATTCCTTCATTCATTCATATAACGTTAGTAGGCTAGGCTAGCGTCGTGGGTGAAACTGCGCACGATGGCAGACGGTGCTAATATTGTCGACCTGATTTTGGCGAAGCCATTTGAAAGTGTTCCTTACGAGGAAAAACTTAGAATTAAACAGCAGGGCAGATCAACACCTAAGATTGATTTAGTGCAAAAGATAGGGAAAAATAACAGGTCTTTTCAGCTCTCCTGGTATGACAAAGTTAGCTGGCTGACTGGAAGTGCTGTGACAAATAAAATGTACTGCTGGCCATGCCTCTTGATGAAACCATCTCACGGATGTGTTGTTTGGTCAAAGGTGGGGTTTGGAGATCTGTCTAACTTTGACAGGGCATATAAAAGACATGAAAAGAGCAATGAACATGTGAGTGCATGTGCAAGATTAAGTTGCATGGGCAGGATCAGGGTTGAGCATGCAATAAATGAAGGTGCTCGCATTCAAGTGGCTAAACATAATGAAAACAGCAGATCTCACATCAGACCCACGAGATGAGCCCATGAGAAAGCGCCGTCTGACCCAATTGCAGGATCCCCAAGTGCGATACAGAAATCTGTACATGGCCATCCTTGATAACATCTTGGAGCAGATTCCTCGACGTTTTTCAAATTTGGAAAGCATGCTCTTCTTAGAATTAGTCAATCCAGGGAAATTTGATGACATGAGACAGGTATTTCCAGAGGAGGCCTTCCAAAGTGTCCTGAAAAGTTATGGCCATCACTTTGATTCAGGAAGACTGAGGTCAGAACTTCAAGTCCTGTATTCAGATCAGGACTTGCAGGGTAACAGGGGAAAGCTGTGTGATTACTTGGTGTTCCTTAAAGACATGGAGTTGGACAGTGCAATGCCTCAGCTTTACAAACTGTTCTCATTAGTGGCAACAATTGGAGCTACCCAGCTAACCAAAATACGTGACTGTTACGTAACTGCAACGTAATTTGGTGACCAAACTTTCGTCGTGGCGACGTAACTAGTTACGTCGTGGCAACCGGAAAAGTGAAAGGTGCCTATACGTCGCCACAACGTAACTTTGTGACGTTGCCAGTTAGTAACTGCGACGTCGTGGCAACGTTGTGTATCAATAGTTGTGTGTTGGTCATCAGTTGGTAATTCTTATATTTATTTATTTTTCTATGGGCGGACATGCAGTAGTTTAACCTAATTTATGTCCTCATTTGCCCAAACTAATGTAAGGCTATTCCAACAGCTGTGAACGATGAATGCAGACTCGAAATGAATTCAATTCATTTATTTTGAAAAACACACAGAACATGAACAAAACTCCAAATAAAAATAATGCAATACACTCAAACTATAAATAAAAACATATAGCCTACAGCGAAACATAAAATAAAAGCATTCAAGACGTTTTGCTCTCAGTATCATTAAAAACATATGCTATGCTAACGTAACATTTTGCATAACATATATTTCAGACGATCAAGGAAATCACAAAGGTAAAAATATTAACAAAAGTACTTAAAGTAGACTGTGGGTAATGTTACTTAACCAATCTGACGCAGTTGTTGAACTTTATTGCTATAAAACTGACGAGAAACACGGAGAAACGTCGACGCTGTCCTCTCCAGCAGCTTGAATGTTTTCCCGGTTGCCATGGCAACTCTAACGGCCACCTGCACTAACGTAAGCATAACAATAAAAAAAGGTTTTGCGTCTTTCCAAAGTTAACTTTATACATTTTTATAAAAGCCATTTATTCGTTGTCACCTCGGAAAAATAAATTCTCCTCTCAGAAAAATTAACTTTACACTCTTATCAACATACTGTGGGCACGCGCGCACTACATTTGTGGAGGCGCGCGCTGTATGTCACGTCACTATATATAAAAACCAGTCATCCATACTCTGATTTGGTGAAAACAAACATTTTTTTTCTTAAGGGGACATTTCAGCCTTGTGTCTGACATTTAATTACACGTTTTATATTGCAAATTCTGGTAATAATAACATATAAAGAATGTGTAAATGATGGTAATGAAATTACGAGCACATGACGTTGCTGTTACGTTGCCAGTAAGTCATGGAATGACCATTATATTACGAATAGAGGACGTATCTGGAACGTCCTTGGTAATCTTGTAACGTTTGGAGAACGTACTGACGACGTTGTGATATGGTAATTTGATGGTAATATTATTACGGGCATACAACGTTGTAGTTACGTTACTAGTAAGTCATGGAATTAGCAATATATTACGAATAGAGGACGTATCTGGAACGTTCTTGGTAATCTTATAACGTTAGGAGAACGTACTGACGACGTTGTGAGATGGTAATCTGAAGGTAATGAAATTACTGGCATGCGACGTCGTAGTTACGTTGTCAGTTAGTAAGTCATGACATTACCAAAAAGTACGAATACATTACGTAACTGTTACGTCGTGTGTTAGCTGGGTACCTGTTTAAAGTGACTCAAGTCCTACACCCGAAACACAATGGGCCAAGGCCGTTTAAGCAGCCTAGCTCTGCTGGCCATTGAGAGGACACTGGTCAAGTCACTTGAAAAGACTCCTAGTTGGTACGACAGGGTCACAGACCATTTTCTTGAAAAGAAACGTAGGGCAGAATTTACTTTTAAATAAATAGACAATTTTATGATGTAGGCCGAAAATGAGCTTCCCCTCTCTGACAGACCAGTAGCCGCCACTGGTAACGACGCATAGTAACGACATGGAAGACGACACATAGTAACGACATGGAAGACGACACAGTAATGACAGAGGGTAACGACGCATAGCAACAACATGGAAGACGACACATATGGCCATAGGCGCCGATTTATGTTTCTGCCGGTGGGTGCCCAGTGCCCAGTCCCCCCCCCCCCATCCATATTATACTATAGACAAATCCGCGTTCGAATTTCGTATTCCACGATAGTCTCGTGGTAGAATTTTTGTTAATAGAGTCAAAGGTCCAGCCGTGCTCTAATTATCAGTGGTTCGAACCTGCCCTCATATAGTTTTTTTTTCCTCACAAAGTTCAAAGAAGTTCATTAATGTTTGTATATCGAGAGCAGGGACATGTTTGTGTGCTTTTTGTTAGTGATTTCCCTGGAAAGAAGAGTCAAGCGATAGATTATAGACTAACTTACATGAGCCACAACGTTCCTCTGCATGATTTCAAAAACAACACGTTTTAGCAGTAGTTAGCTTATTTAACACAAATTAACGTCAACTGGATGTTTCATTTGCATTATATCCGTGCAGCGAGATGACAATTTCGACCCAAAAACACATTCTTTTCACGAGTGTTGTCGCGAGTCGTGCTCTCGCTGATATCTGATGCAAGGAGAGTTTGAGTTTGAGCGCGCGCATGTATCTGATCCATGATCTGATCGAGAGCAGAACCATTTGTGCTCGCGCATCACTTGGATGCGCTCTCGACGTTTGCCATTAAAATATCACCATAGAAACAGCCTTAAATAAACTATAAAAAAGGGTGAAGATCGTGTCTGAAAGCTTCAATCGATTTTTTATTGGTTAAATCAATGGAGAATATCTCGTATTTTTCCGTGGGTGCTCGACCATTTCCGTGGGTGCTCCAGCCCCCGAGCACCCACGGGATCGGCGCCTATGGTTGCACCTGTCATTCAGGTGACAACCACATTCAATAGGGCGGTACCTAGACTGCCCCACTACACAATACTGCTACCTAAAACACGGAGATGCTTCTTCATGATCTCAACTAACAGATTCTGCAAAAAAACGAAAATCACCAATTTTGAAAAAAAAAAAAAAACGCTTCTTTCTCAGTTTGCTCAATAGTTGTGCGGCCGACTTGTGTCCCTGGTTTCCGTGACGGGTCACATACAGTGCCCTCCATAAATATTGGAACAGTAAAGACAAAATTGCTCTGTTAGCTTTTAATATAATTAAAAGATTAATATGAGGTAGAAGTACAGAATGTCACATTTTATTATTAGATGCGTTGTCAGATTTGTAAAAAACAGTAATATTGTGAAATATTATTACAATTTAAAATAACTGTTTTCTATTTGAATATATTTCACAAAGTAATTTATTCCTGTGATGCAAAGCTGAATTTTCAGCATCATTACTCCAGTCTTCAGTGTCACATGATCCTTCAGAAATCATTCTAATATGCTGATCTGCTGCTCAAGAAACATTTAATGTGTACAATTGTACAAAATATTTGTGCACAATATTTTTTTTCAGGATTATTTGATGAATAGAAAGTTCAAAAGAACAGTGTTTATCTGAAATCTAATCTTTTGTAACATTATAAATGTCTTTACTGTCACTTTTGATTGATTTAATGCGTCCTTGCTGAATAAAAGTATTCATTTCTTTAATTTCTTTTCAAAAAAATAAAAATAAAAATTCTTACTGACCCCAAACTTTTGAACGGTAGTGTATAATGCTACAGAAGCTTTGTATTTCAGATAA